>NC_087273.1:6765625-7068437 GCF_015220805.1 Pogoniulus pusillus
CAGGGAGGAGGGGTGAGGAGGTGCTGGGGCTCGGTGTGAGCCCTGCTCCAGCAGCACGGTGTGAAGGGAGGGGGTTGGTGCAGCTCCCCCTCCACGTCTCGGCAAGCAAAGGGGCTGTGTGCCCAGAGAATCACCAACTCCCCTTCGGTTTGGCTTAGCAGAGCTCATGCCCAGCCTGTCAGCAGCTGAACCCCTAACATCGTCCTGCTGGTACTCAGCTTCTGAGGGCTGTCACTAAGGCCCAGGCTCACTTCACACAAACGGATGTGGGTCTCAGTTTTGGCTGTGTCCCAGGCACTCCCGTGGGTGGAAAATGACCTGGGTGCACCTGGAGTGGTGCCTGCAGCGCAGAGCTTGGCCCCGTCTGGTGTATTGGGTGTGCATGGTGAGAGCTAATACAGCTCAGCCTTCTGCTTCCTGCACAAGGGACAGCCAAAGTCCCTCCATCCTGACCTGCCGTGGGCTTGAGCAGCTTGGGGAAACCCCGAGGCAAAATCCCTAGGAGGTCCCCTGGGGGGGTTTGGGGTTGCAGTGTCCCTTAGTGGTGGGAGCTCTGCGTAGCTCTCTCTGCAGTCCCCTCCTTGATGGATGGATGCACCAGAAAGCACATCCAGGCTGCTGGGTACAGATTAAGATGCTGCTTGGCTGCTCCTGCTGGGCTCAGCTCTGGGTGTTCCTCTCCTTCAGCTCTCCTCTGCAGATGCCTCTTTCACCCTTGTGTAAAGACCTGCCTGGCTGCTACCTTGGCTTTGCCCTTCCCCTGCTGTCCTGTCCCTGTGCTGGCAGCTTTAGCACGGGAAGATCTCCATCCTTAAGCCCTCTCCTCTGTCTCTCCACAAAGATTTAGTCTTGGAAAAGTATATTTCAGGTAAGACACAGATCTGGCAGGAAGGTCAAGTTCACTCCCTGTGAGCTGTGCTGTGTGCCCTGCTGTGACTCTTGCAGCTTTGGGGCTGTGCAGTGCTCTTGCCTTTGCCTTTTCCTTGGCTTCTCCAACAGTTGCAGTCTTCCTTGCTGCTCGTTTTGCACCAGCCCTGCTTATTTATTCCTGTCTTTCCCCTCTGCTTCTTTTTCTTCCTTCCAAGAGTGTTCCAGGCTTCAGTCAGTTTTCCTCCAAATGTTAAATTTCTTCTTAGTTAAGTCTTAGGTCAGCCAAGGTTCTGCTTTCAAGGCCTTACCTGAGGGAATTGTGCAGTTCTGTTCCAGTTTAATGTAAGGAAGATCCTGGCTGGCAGCAGGCAGGTCAGGAGATGGCTTTAAGTAGGTGGCCACAAGCATATGTTGTTGGGAGGGCTGGGAAATGAGCATGTTAGAGCTCAAAGGGGGAAATGGGGGGGAAAATAACTCCTGTTTGCCTTCTGAAGAGAAGAGGGAAGTGGCACAGGCAGCAATAAAATACTAGGAGGTGGCAGAAAATGTGACAGCTTGGTGGCTTTATGGAGTGCCAGTGTAAACAGCCTGTCAGGAATGGTGCCAGGTCGTTGTGCTGGGGAAGTCACTGCCTGCTCTCAACCCCCAGGGTCTCAGAGTTAACTGAAGTAAGGGTGCATGGGGAAGGGGGTTGCCTCTAGGCTGAGCTGGTGCTGTGGGAATGTCGTGTGCAGAGCTGGTCACAGAACTGAGAAGGATGCAAAGAGCATTTGTGCTTCTGCAGCAGCTGTAGAGGAAAGGCCAGCCTGCCCTCTGGCAGTGAGGGCCAGCAGTGGGAGAAGTGGGTGAAGAGTTGCTTCTCCAGCTTGTTTCTTTGGCAGCACTTGAGTGGCACTCAGAGTTCTGAAGGCAAACGATTTACTCGGGGGTGTAACAAAGCAGCAGCTGAGTGCTGATCTCCTCTGTGTAAAGATCACTGCTCTCAGGCTGCAGAGATCAGCTCTTTCTCTGACATCAGCCCCTTTAAGGTCGAACTCTGCTGAAGGGAGCACAGGCAGGAGCAGTGAAGCGCTGCTGGAGCTGGCTGCGGTCCCTGCTCTGGTTTAAGAGTGGTGACTTTGTGCTGCAGGACATGGCTCGGTGGCAGTG
The DNA here is from genome assembly GCF_015220805.1 of Pogoniulus pusillus. Classification (NCBI taxonomy): domain Eukaryota; kingdom Metazoa; phylum Chordata; class Aves; order Piciformes; family Lybiidae; genus Pogoniulus; species Pogoniulus pusillus. The sequence continues at coordinate 6,767,645 of NC_087273.1, forward strand.
GTGGCATTGGGAGCTCTAGCTGAGTGGTCAGACTTGGTCTCAAGGGGCTCTTCCAACCTGAGCAGTTCCGTGGTTCCATCTGCTGCTAGTGAGATGTTCCTCCCTCTCTGCTAGGGAGCTGGAGTGGCTGCCCAGTTATTCCAGTGCCAAGGTCCCTCAGCATCTCCGCCGCTCTTACACTGCCGTAGGGATCTGATCCAGGTGGGGGGATTAGTCAGCCACACCCCAGGGGATTTCAAGGTGTGGCTGCTGATTCCTGAGCTCATTTGGGAGGCAAAGGAATGACACCATCCCACTGGGCTGCAGCAGTCTCTCCCTTATAGACAAACCCATCTCTGGGCTGGTTGGGCTTTCAGGTGTGCTTTTGCCTTGATGGGTGTCACTCAAAGGCCAGGAGCTGTGTGGGATCCTTCCTGGCTTGTGTTCTTTCAGGGATCCAGCACTGTTAGGAACTCCAGCTGCTCACCTGAACCTCATTTCAGCAGGGCACTTGGGCTTTACAGGTGGTGAAAACTTCCTCTGGGCTTGGGAGGTGAAGATAGAATCACAGCATGGTTTGGGTCAGGAGGACCCCCTGAAGGTCACAGCATGGTTTGGGTCAGGAGGACCCCCTGAAGGTCACAGCATGGTTTGGGTCAGGAGGACCCCCTGAAGGTCACAGCATGGTTTGGGTCAGGAGGACCCCCTGAAGGTCACAGCATGGTTTGGGTCGAGAGGGACCTCTGTGGGTCACAGCATGGCTTGGGTCAGGAGAGCCCCCTGAAGGTCACAGCATGGCTTGGGTCAGGAGGACCCCCTGAAGGTCACAGCATGGCTTGGGTCAGGAGGACCCCCTGAAGGTCACAGCATGGCTTGGGTCAGGAGGGCCCCCTGAAGGTCACAGCATGGCTTGGGTCAGGAGGGCCCCCTGAAGGTCACAGCATGGCTTGGGTCAGGAGGGCCCCCTGAAGGTCACAGCATGGCTTGGGTCAGGAGGGACCTCCAATGTCTCCCTGCCCTTACTGTCAAGAATCTCTTCCTAATCTCCAGTCTAAGTCTCCCCTCCTCTTGTCACTTCAAGCCCTTGTCAAAAGACCTTCCTCTAAAGGTGATGTTGTTTCATGCCAACCTTCTCTCTTTGACTATGGATGGATTCTAAGGCATGAGTTCATCTCCCCCATTGGTGTGATGCCACTTTTGGAGCTAAGGATCAGAGTTTTGAGTGCAGTATTGGTTGCCAATCACAAGTCTGAGTCCCTTCAAGCTGCTTTCCTCAGTCTGCCTTTTCTTCTAGTACCTGAGGGGGAGAGAGGACAGCCAAGGCTCCATGATTAATCCCATTGAAGGAGTCTCCTGGGTCTGGCTTGCTTCCTACCCAGAGTGCTGGGCTGTGTGGAGAGCTGTAAATTACACTGCTACCTAACTTTAATTACAGCCTTGCTCTCTCTTCAGTGCCCCAGCTGCTTGCTCTCTGTGTGTGCTGCAGGACAACACTTCTCCTCTTGCTCAGCTTTACAAACCTGGCTAAGGGTGGTTTGCTGAGTCACTCCTTTTGAGGTGACCCTGGGCCATGCTCTGCCCCTAATTAGCAGATGAATCCTAAGCAGTTAATGGGTTGCAGTTGAACAAGTGGAGCAGAACTGGAGTTGTCCTAATAGTGCTTGAGATTCAAGTCCTGGTGTGTGCAGTACCTGGGATTGGAGGTGCTGGGATACACTTGATGGGAATGGCTCAAGGCTTTTTGTAGTGGGAATGGGGAACACCTGAGTAGTAATAAATACAGAGATGGCATCACTGGCCCTTAGCTTGAGAGTCTGCCAGCCCAGTCCACTTGGCAAGCTGAGGCTTGCTTGTTTCCCTTAGAGACATTACTGGATGGAGTTCTGTTTAACCTTCTCTTTAGGTTCATCTCTTCTGACTAAATGAAGAAAGTGACTATGAAAGCACAGCATCTGCCTTCCCTTGCCATCAACGAGGAGAAGTTCCTAACCAGGTAAAGTATGAAACAGCCCCCAAGGTTTCATGGAGGTGCTGCTTGCTTTCAAGTTACTCCCTACTTACTCATTGCCAGGGGAGCCCACGAGAGCTGAGCCCAGTGATGCAGCCCTGCTGGAGCTGTTCCTTTTGTGCTGCTGCTGATTTGGGACACGGTGCTGCTGGCAGAGCTGCTTAACCTCTGTGACCTTCCATACACCTGGCATACAAAGCATTTGGAGTGTCTCAGATGAAGCAATGGCTCTGGGGGCTTGCTCCTTTGTATGCTGGCCTGTTAGTGAAGCCTGAATCCTGACTGAGGGCCTCTTGCATCACAGCCGTGGGTTCAAGTGCTGCTCAAGTTTCTCTGCCTTGCAACAAGCCAAGGGTTTCAAGAATCCCTAACATTCCACATGCACTCAAGCTTGCTTCCAGTGCAGCTCCCAGGCTCTTGTCCCTCATCTCTACCCTGGGTCCGTGTTCTGTTCCTCCTCTTCCACTTGTGTCATGCAAACCTGCTGATGTGCCAAGCCTGGAATTGCACAATGGCTGGATCAAAAGGCTGACCAAAGCATGTGGGATTGTTTGGCTGGCTGAGCTGCTGTGTCTTGAAGCATAACTGCCATAAATATCTGTGGATAAATGCCTAAGGCCTGGGGAGAGGAGGACACAGGTGAATTGTCCTGAGTTAGTCTTTCAACTGGACCTGTTCTGGGCTCTGGTTTACCACACTTGACCTTGTGCCTTCCTTCTGTCCTGCCTTTCTTCTTGGAGAAAGTGGTGAAGGCAGTCAGTGCTACTCTTGGGGCTTGTCTCTAGGTTGTCCTACCAGTTCCTTAGCTTTGGCCTCCAGGAGCAGCTGCATTTGGTTGTGGTCACAAAGCAGTGCTACAAGCAGCAGCCTTACAGCAGAGCTGCTGACCTGGCAGCTGAGCTCTGGAGGTGTGGGCATCTGCCTCCCTCTTGGTTAGGGCAGGCTTTGGGCACTCCTGGGGCAGATGTGCTTCAGCAAGGCAGTAAGGAGGCTGGGGCAGGTCTTCTTCCTGTGTGGGGCTACAGAGGCCAAGAATGTTCTTTTCAGGTGTCTCTAGTACACGAAGGCACATCAGTGAGAGCTGCTGTTGCATCTCTCCTCAGGGCTCTTCCCCCTGTGGGGTGGTTTGTCACTGCTGGCTGCAGGAGTGAAGCCTGGGGGGACTTATTTGTGCAGACTTCTGTGGAAGTGCCTGGGAGGTTTTTCCAGATGAGGCAAAGAAACCAAGTCTGACATCTTCAGAGCTGGCTCTGTGAAAAGGAACCTGCCTCACTTGGTGCTTTTAGCCTGGGCTTTGTTTTCCCTCTGCAGCCAGCACAGACTAATAGATGGGCCTCAGTGTGATCCAAGTCCTTATTTATTCCTAATCCATCTTCAGGGAACTTACCTCTTCAACTCCTTACCTGGAAGCAGCTTGCACAGTAGCAGCTGTCAACAGAATGATGGCCAAAGCTTTTAAGCTGCACGGAGTCAAAGGACTCCTGCTCTGAGCACCTCCCAAGCAGGGTCAGTGGGTCTGCCACAGCCTGGCTCAAGCAAAACCACAGCCCTCTTAGCTGGCTCTTAATCTGCCTTTGCATCTGGGTGAGGCCTGTGTCCAGGATGTGTTTCATCTTGCTTCCTTTAGCCAGCATAATCCACACTTCACTTGGACCTGGTTCACATCAGTTAAACTTTTGGTGGGATGAGCTGAAGACAATCCCTGACTCAGGAGATGCAGCCTGTGGAGAGCTGTTCCAGCACAGGGCAAGCAGAGCCTTTCACCAGCTGGAATGTGAAGAGCCCAGTGACTCGAAGTGAACATGAAAAATGTTGCTTTGGAGCCCACAAAACCACTTCAGAACCTCTGGGCTGGGAGAGCTGAAGGTTAACCAAGTGAATCGTTCACTTCCAGAGCGGTGGAAGGGAACGCAGTTAGCTGGAGTGCTGCAGCCCTTTGCCTGCCCTTACCTGCTGCTGTGTGAGTTTCCTCTGCACCTCCCCCTGGCATCGGGTGGTGCACACTGCTCTCTGCACCTTGTCTTGGGCCACAGACTGCTGCACCCCCAGCATGTATTTCTGTGTCCTCGGTGAGCTGAGTCAAGCAGTCAGATGCCCTTTCAGCCGAGCATCTCTCCCGTGGGGTTCGGTGGTTATGGGCAGTGCTGGCAGTGCCATCCTGGGGTTGGGTTTGAGGTGGGGGTTTGGTTTGGTTTGACTTCAAAGGGGTGTAAGAGTTGTACCTTCTGATGAGCCATGGGTCCTGGGCAGCTTGGAACTTGCACTGAGGAGTCTGCAGATGCTGTTGGGCCGCGGTTCAGCTGGCAGTGTCTCATACCAGACCAACCCAGGCGTTGTTTGGAAACAAACTTCATGTCTTCACCCTCCACTGTAGGACTGCAATGAACCTTTGCTGTCAGTCACCTCCTCTGGTGCTTGGATTGTCCACGGGGAGGAATTCAGGCACTGCTGTGTAACTGTTTCCCATGCTTAGTTACTGTGCTGTTGGGATTTGCTGCCTTGAAGGACAGGCTTAGTGTTCTAAACGGTGTGAAGAGCATTTCCATGCCTATCTCCATGTGCTGGGGACTCCTTAGAGCTGACTGGGGGCCAGCAGCTGCTCAGCAGTAGCCAGAAGGTGCTTTTCCACAGCTCCAAAGCAATCCCCCCCCCCAGCCTGTGCTTCTGCACCGTGGCATTTATGGTTTCCTGTTGCCAAGGGCTGCGTGGGCAGGTCAGTGGTGGGGCTGTGCACATCTGTTAGCTCAGGTGGGAGTGTTGTTTGCATGGCTGAGAGCTGGGCTTACCCTGCACTGTGCCTCCAGCCTGCTGGGATGCTGCTGCAGCTCTGCACACCCAGGGTTCCAGGCTCTTGGGTGGCCCAGGCTCTGCTGGCATTTCCCAGGAGGTGTGGAAATTGCAGTCAAAAAGGCAGTAACTGAAGTTCCTTCTTGCCAGACAGTGGAGGAGGAGGCTGTGGCCTCCCTGTGTGGTACCTCTGGTTTGGTTGTTTTGAAATCCCAGCACATTTGAGATTTCAGGGCAGATTGAGACTGGAGATTAGGAAGAAATTCTTGACAGTGAGGGTGGGGAAACACTGAGACAGGTTGCTCAGGGAGGTTGTGGCTGCCCCCTCCCTGGAGGTGTTCAAGGCCAGGTTGGATCAGGCCTTGAGCAACCTGGGCTAGTGGGAGGTGTCCCTGCCCATGGCAGGGGGGTTGGGACTGGATGATCTTGAAGGTCCCTTCCAACCCATTCCATGAATCTCTGTTTGCTGTCTGTTGGCAGAGGTTACAGAATCAGTCAGGTTGGAAAAGACCTTTTTGAAGGTTCTCTTTATCTCCATCCCTTCTCCTCTAGGCAAAGACTTAGAGTGAAGCTGGACACTGAGCTGTGTTGCCTGGACGTGCTGCAGCTGTTCTGAAACGAGAGCTGAAAGGCAGAACTCCATGCAAACCCTCCTGTGGGGACATCTGGTGCTAACATAAGGAAGCAAGCTGCAGCCCTGCTGCTTGGGAGGGTTGTTCTGTTTGCTTCTCCCTGCTGACTGCAACCAGTCCAAAGTACAGAGCTGTTCTGGGGCAGTGTCATTAATTAGTCATGGTCTGGTGTGACTTTAATGTCCTCTGTGTGTCAGGCCGTTATAAAAGCACTCAGCTACCATCCCAGTGTCCTGACACAATTCCCCTCCTGGAGGCTGAGGGGGTGACCCTTACCCTGCCCAGGGCTGCAGCCTCACACACCTCCTGCTGCTAGCACCTGGCTCTTCCTGCCAGATGGGAATCCTTCTCTTCTCACCCTTTCTGCTCTGACCTCTTGCAGAGAGCAGCTCAATTCACTTCTGAAGACTTACAACTCCTACTATTCTGACCAGGAAAACCTGCAACTGTCACATAATCAGGTAAGGATCATAGAAACATGGAGCTGGTTCTGGCTGGAAAAGCTCTCCAAGATCATCCAGTCCAACCATCAACCCAGCACCACCATGGCCACTAAGCCATGTGCCTAAGTGCTATGGCCACAGGTTTCTTGAACCCCACCAGGGATGGGGACTCCACCCCCTCCCTGGGCAGCCTCTTCCAACCCCTGACTGCTCTTGCAGCAAAGAAATTGTTCCTCATCCCCAACCTAACCCTCCCCTGGCACAATTCCAGGCTATTTTCTCTCCTCCTTTCACCTGATCCTAGGAAGAAGAGCCCAACCCCCACCTGACTGCAACCTCATTTCCAGGAACTGTAGAGAGCAGTGAGGCTTCCCCTCAGATTCCTCTTCTCCAGAATAACCAATCCCAGTTCCCTCAGCTGCTTCTCACCAGCCCTGCTTTCCAGACCCCTCAGCTTTGTATCTCTTCTGCCCATCAACCAGGATGTTTTCATTAACTGCTGCTTCCTCCTCGACCAGCAGAGCTGTTCTGCCCCTTTACCACCTTCTTGGCACACTGGCTGCAGCAGATCTGTTTGTCTAAGCAGAGCAGACAGGATTTGACTTGCAGGTGTGTCAGGCTGTGGGCATGGTGGCTGGAAAGCCTCCTGCTCAGAGCTGGGCTAACACTGACAGCAGATCAGGTCAGCTGAGGCTTTAGCAAGAGCTGAGGCATGGAGATGACAAAGGCTCTCGAGTGACCTCTTCCAGAGCTGTGTTGGCCTATTATTGTCTCCCTTTGAGGGCAAATCTGTTATTTGGTGGTCACTCCATGCTGCTGCTTCACTCCCTGGTCCTTTGTTGCAGCCAGAGGGAGGCAAACCATTTATTGAAGGGATCTTGTCCATCTCCTGGGGAGTCCGGCACCCCATCAGGCTGAAAGCCCAGGATGAGAAGCAGCTTCCCTCTTTTGTCACCCTGAAGGCAGCCGAGAGCGAGGGTCTGTTCCCTGCTAAAAGGTAACCTGGGGGCTGGCACCAGTGCCAAGCTGAGCTGGGGGGGAAACTCTGCCAGCAGGGCAGTGGTGGAGCCCCAGGGAAGCTGGGGTCAATCTTCCTTTTGCTGCTGAAACAGGGTGGGGATGGGGGATGCAACCTGCTCAGCCAAGGAGCACGGAGTGGTGGGGGTTGGAAGACACCTCTGGAGATCATCCAGTCCAGGGTCTCCTAGGGCAGGTCACACAGCAACACAGCCAGGTGGATCTTGGAAGTCTCCAGAGAGGAAGACTCCACAGCCTCTCTGGGCAGCCTGCTCCAGGGCTCCAGCAGCCTCACCATTAAGTGTCTCCATGTTGAGATGGAACCTTTTGGGTTCCAGCTTGTACCTTTTTGTTCCTGTCACTGGGCACCACCCAACAGAGCCTGGCACCTTCACCTTGACACTTACTCCTCAGATACTTACAGACATGATTAGGTCCCCTCTCAGCCTTCTCCTCTTCAGGCTCAGGAACTCAAGTCAAGGGGAGGTCTGGTTCTTTGCCTTGACCACATCTGCTGGTGCAGGGCACACATGGCCTGCGGGACAGGGGCAGGCTGCTGGGTCAAGTTGTGCTTTGCATTTTGATTTCTGCTGTCTGGAGATCTGGATCTTGAGTAAGCAGGAACTCAGAGTCAGCTGGAGCTGCCCTGACATGCCTTCAGGTATGTGGAGCAGCTCCAGTGCTTGAGCTTGGGTGAACTTTGCCATGCATGGAACACAACCAGGAGCCCTGGCACCTTCGCTGCAGCTGGGTGGATCTCGTTTGCAGTGGGTGTAGGATTGGTGACACTTCCTGCCACTGGGGGGTTGTTCTGTCAGCAGTGACTGACCTGAGGCTCCTCTGGGGAGGTGCTGCAGTGGACTGTGGGGGTATTGACATCAAGCTGAGGCTGAAACCAGCCTGGGTTAATTCCTTGCTCTGGCACAGAACTGGTTTGGACAGCACAGCACTGGAGAGGCAGTGTGGTGACTTACAGTGAGGGTGGGGAGACACTGGAACAGGTTGCCCAGGGATGTTGGGGATGCCCCCTCCCTGGAGGTGTTCAAGGCCAGGTTGGATGAGGTTTGCTGCTCTCCCATGCTCTGTCTAAAAGTGAACAAATGAGGCTGAAGTGTGTTTGACTGTATTGTGACTGTTTGGGCTCAAATTAAATTGAGGGCAGATGGGTTGTTGGTGAATCTCAACACGTCTGGAAAGGTGGAGGCTTAGCTTTGTGCCTCATCTTTGGGCTGCAGCAAGGGCAGTGTGGCCAGCAGGGCAAGGGAGGGGATTCTGCCCCTTGGCTCTGCTCTCCTCTGACCCCACCTGCAGTCCTGGGTGCACTTCTGGAACCCCCAACACAAGCAGGACATGGAAGTGTTGAAGCCAGTCCAGAGGGAGCCATGAAGATGCTCAGAGGGCTGCAGCAGCTCTGCTGTGAGGACAGACTATGAGAGTTGGGGCTCTGCAGTTGGGCATCTGCTGGATGAGCAACCTGGGCTAGTGGGAGGTGTCCCTGCCCATGCCAGGGGGTTGGGACTGGATGATCTTCAAGGGTGGGAACTGCAGGAAGCCTGGAAATCTCTGAGCTGATGAGGAGCCCTCAGCTGTGGCTGTGTTTGGTACCTTAGGGGCATGACACGCTGGGGGGAGTTTGATGACCTGCATCACATCAGCGGGGACACGCTGAAGGCTGCTGAGGCAGAGCCAGGCCTGGAGACAAGTGAGTGCTGCTGTCCTCCTGCTCACCGAGTCCTGCTGTGTGCCCTTGGCCCCTTGGCCTTTGCCTCACACAGAAGCCTCCTCCCGGGGAGGTGCTGGTGAGGGGGCAGAGCAGCCCCAGCAGGGCTGATTCACTTGGGTTTCTCCAGACCACCTGTGCTACCAAAGCCTGACGCTGCAGCCCCAGAGCCAGCAGGACCAGGACTGTGCCACCCTGCCCAGGGCCCGCAGCGAGGCGGCTGTGACACGCAGGAGGAGCAGGGTGCCCACCATAGCCAGGAGGGAAGAGGAGACTCGCAGGTTCTCAATCAATGGCCACTTCTACAACTACGAGGTAGGGAGGGTCCTGCTCTGTGCTGGCAAACCCAGCAGCTGTGCTGGCAAACCCAGCAGCTGTGCTGGCAAACCCAGCAGCTGTGCTGGCAAACCCAGCAGCTGTGCTGGCAAACCCAGCAGCTGTGCTGGCAAACCCAGCAGCTGTGCTGGCAAACCCAGCAGCTGTGCTGGCTGACAGCCACTGAGGATGGTCCTCATGCTCTGCTGGTTTGTTCCTAGACCTCTGTTTTCACTCCAGCCTTTGGATCAGAAACCAAGATAAGGATCAACAGCCAGATGAGGACAAGGCAGGTCATAGAGCAGCTGCTGAGGAAGTTCAAGGTAACTCCTCCTGAGATAACTCTTGCTCCCTCCATGCAGGTGTTCAGAGCCAGGTTGGACAGGGTCTGGGGGCTTGGAACAGCCTGGTCTGATGGGAGGTGTCCCTGCCTCTGGCAGGGGGGTTGGAACTGAATGGTCTTTAAGGTCCCTTCCAACCCAACCCATCCTGTGAGTCTGTTTGCAGGAGTAAGTGCAGCTCTTCCTGGAATGGTAACTGGAGTGTAGTGGGAGAGGATGGTGCCCACCCCAGAAGAGGCCACCTGGGCTGGTTTTAAGTTACATGCCTTTCACAGTGCCTTGGGTCTAGAGAGGTCCCCTTGGGTGTGGAGAAGGCAGTGAGGGAATGATGATAGCTCTGGGAACGCTCCCAGGAAGGGGAAACGGAGCCTTGGCTTGGCTATTAAGAACAGTTTCTTGGCTGCAGGAGTGGTCAGGGGTTGGCAGAGGCTGCCCGGGGCCGTGGTGGAGTCCCCATCCCTGGAGGTGTCCAAGACGCGTGTGGCCATGGCACCCGGGGGCACGGTTGGGTGGCCAGGGCGGTGCTGGGTCGGTGGATGGATGGAGGCAGTGACCTCGGAGGGCTTTTCCCACCCAAACCTTTCTGCCACCCCCGAGGCCGGCGCTGGGGGCGGGGGGGCTGGCGCCGTGTCCCTGCTGCCCTCTAGTGGCAGCTGCCGGCAACTGCGCTCCGGCTCAGCCGCAGGTGTTCTGCTGGGCGCTCAGAAAGCTCCAGGGAGCCAGAGGTGGTGCTCGGGATCGCTAGGGCTGGTGAGCAGCAGCTGAGGGAACTGGAGGTGTTCAGCCTGCAGGAGAAGAGGCTGAGAGGAGGCCTCACTGCTCTCTACAGTTCCTTGAAAGGAGGTTGCAGTCAGTGGAAGTTGGGCTCTTCTCTCTAGTGATGGAAGAAAAAGGAAATAGCCTGGAGTTGTGCCAGGGGAGGGTTAGGTTGGAGATGAGGAACAATTTCTTTGCTGCAAGAGCAGTCAGGGGTTGGAAGAGGCTGCCCAGGGAGGTGGTGGAGTCCCCATCCCTGGTGGGGTTCAAGAAACCTGTGGCCATAGCACTTAGGGGCATGGCTTAGTGGCCATGGTGGTGCTGGGTTGATGGTTGGACTGGATGATCTTGGAGAGCTTTTCCAGCCAGAACCAGCTCCATGTTTCTATGATCCTTACCTGATTATGTGACAGTTGCAGGTTTTCCTGGTCAGAATAGTAGGAGTTGTAAGTCTTCAGAAGTGAATTGAGCTGCTCTCTGCAAGAGGTCAGAGCAGAAAGGGTGAGAAGAGAAGGATTCCCATCTGGCAGGAAGAGCCAGGTGCTAGCAGCAGGAGGTGTGTGAGGCTGCAGCCCTGGGCAGGGTAAGGGTCACCCCCTCAGCCTCCGGGAGGGGAATTGTGTCAGGACACTGGGATGGTAGCTGAGTGCTCTTAGAAGCTGTTTCCAACGCAAGCAGCTCAATGTCTCGATGCAATCCAGTGTCTTCTAACTCTTCCCCAGGCAGGACCCCACTCAGGCCTCTGAGTGGAGCAGCAGAGAGCTGCTGCTGGCAGCGGTGTGCTGGGGCAGGGTGTGTGACTAACCCCTGTTTGTGTCTGGCAGATAGAGAACAGCCCCCAGGAGTTCGCGCTTTACATCATCCACGCCTCCGGAGGTGAGCTGGGCCCTGCTGCTGGCTCACAGCAGCCCTGGGCATCCTCTGGGCCTCTGTGGGACTCACCACAGCCAGCTGGCCTGCTCTGCACACTGTGGGCACGGAGGGGCTCTTCTGGAGACCTTTCTGCTGTAGTCAAAGCCTGCTGGAGATGCCACACCGTGACTGTGGTGCCAGGCTGCTGCTGCAGTGCTCTGGAGCATTTGCACTGACAGTTTGGGTGGTGGTCCTGGGTCCCAGATACCCAACTTGAAGCAGTCATCTGCTAGTGCAAATACTTCCTTCTGCAACAGCTGACTCCTGGTTCTTAAGGGGCAAAGGAGAAGGATCTCTGCTGAAAGGAACAGCTGAAGGGATGGGGGAGAGAAGCTCTAGGCATGGATCTGACCTGGCACATTACTGTGATGATGCAGTGGGCTTTTGGTTTGAGGAGTGGGTCAAGCTTGGCATCAGCCCCTTAACTGCTGTTGTGTGTTCTGAACACCACAACTTTTCTTGTCCCCCCCAGAGAAGAAGCAGCTGAGGAGTGCAGATGTTCCCCTCCTGCACAGGCTCCTTCAGGGACCCTCGGAGAAGGTGGCCAAGTTCTTCCTGATGGACAGGGACGTGGAGGAGATCAGCAGTGATGTATGTCTGCCCCAGCTGCAGGAGCTCAGTGGCTTTCCCAGTTCCTGCAGCTGCTGATGTGTGCTTCTTGTCCTGCCAGGTGGCTCAGTACCTCCAGTTCCACCTCCCCTTTCTGGAATCGATCCTGCGCAGGATAGATGAAGAGGAGCAGCAGGAGATCCAGCAGACAGTTGCAAGGCAAATGGGAGTGGGATAAGTGGGATCACTTTGGGTCCAGGAGAACGTGCCCAGGTGTGGGTTTGTGGCAGGATGCAGGTAGGACACTGCTCTGCCTGCTCAGGTGAAACTCTGTGCCCAGTTCTTACTGTGCCTTCTCCTTGATGTCCCCCTCCCTGGTGGCGCTCACAGCCCAGGCTGGATGGGGCCCTGAGCAGCCTGGGTTAGTAGGAGGTGTCCCTGTGGAACCAGATGCTCTTTAGGGTCCCTTCCAACTCAAACCATTCTGTGACTCTGTGAGCAGCAAGTTAGGATTTGGGCTGAGTTCTTGCAGGTTTCTGTTAGTTAAGAGCATTCCCTCCCCCTCTCTCCCCACCTCAGGTACCTGAAGGAGAAGACCATGATTTGCCAGCAGCTGCACAGCCGAACTGCCAGGAAAACAGAGACCACTGTCTGACCTCAGCAGCCTGCTGGGGTGTGCTGCCTTGCTCCAGGGAACTTTGTCTGTGTCCATGAGGAGCACTCCAAGCACAGTACTCAGAGTGCTGAAGCTTCTCCTGATAACTACACAGCCCCACCAGAGCTCACTGCTCCTCAGTTGTGGAATACAGGCTGGGAACCACCCAAGAAGAGGCATTAAATTCTCTAAGGCAGATGCTGAGCCTAGCTTAAAGTTTGGAGAAGCAATCCCCTGAAGAGCTCAAGGCTTTAAAACCCCCCCTGATGTAGAAGCCACCACCCAGGAGCCCTCTCCAAGGGGACATTTCCATAGGCAGTGTTCATTTCACAGCAAACAGGGACTGGGTGGGCTCCCTTCTGCTAGGGACACTCTGGCTTGTGTTAGGAGCAAGCTCTCCAGCAGAGCTAAGTGGCCAGAGGTACTTGTGTCCAAGACTGCACTTTAGGTGCTCACCTGGCTTCAAACTAACACCTGTGCAAGAGCCTCGAGCCTCACTGGCTCCAGCCCAGGAGATGCTCAACATGCTTAGGCTTTGAGCTACCACCAGAGAAACAGGAATGGAGACTTGCCCCTGAGCAGCACCTCAGCACTCACTTCAAGGTGGGAGGGAATTCAGGTACGTAGATGCTGCTGGGACTGCTCCTGGAGGCACCTCAGTGTTTGGAGCAAGATTCTGTGGGGGTCTGTTGCTGTTTCCTGTTCACTGTTGGGAATGCTCCATGGAGAAGCTGAAGCTCACAGCTGTGCTGGGCTTAGGCTGGGCAGGGACTTTGGTGCAGGCTGGCCCTAGCAGTGTGCAGTAGCTCAGCTCCTGCCTGCCTGAGCTGTGCCTAACGTTAAAGCTGATGTTGTAGAGATGTAAATAAAGCCACTCTGGTAGTTTGCCTTTTTCACCTGGTGTCTTGTGCTTCACCTTGGGTAAGAAACACTATCAGGGAGGAAAAAGCCTCCAGTACCTGAGCACAAGAAAGCTGGAGAGGGCCTTTTTGCAAGGGCTTGTAGTGGCAGGTTGAGAGGCAATGGATTGGAGCTGGAAGAGTGGAGATTGAGACTGGAGATGAGGAGGAAATACTGTGTCCAGTTCTGGGCTCCTCAATTCAAGAGAGATGTTGAGGTGCTGGAAGGTGTCCAAAGAAGGGCAATGAAGCTGGTGAGGGGCCTGGAGCACAGCCCTGTGAGGAGAGGCTGAGGGAGCTGGGGGTGTGCAGCCTGCAGAAGAGGAGGCTCAGGGCAGAGCTCATTGCTGTCTGCAACTCCTTGAAGGGAGGCTGTAGCCAGGTGGGGTTGGGCTCTGCTGCCAGGCACCCAGCAACAGAACAAGGGGACAGAGCCTCAAGTTGTGCAATCAGGGGAGGTCTAGGCTGGATGTTAGGAGGAAGTTGTTGGCAGAGAGAGTGATTGGCATTGGAATGGGCTGCCCAGGGAGGTGGTGGAGTAGCCGTGCCTGGAGGTGTTGAAGCAAAGCCTGGCTGAGGCACTTAGTGCCATGGTCTGGTTGCTTGGCCAGGGCTGGGTGCTAGGTTGGGCTGGCTGAGCTTGGAGGTCTCTTCCAACCTGGTTGATTCTATGGGGAAACACTGGCACAGGTTGCCCAGGGAGGTTGTGTCTGTGTTCAAGGCCAGGTTGGATGGGCCCTTGAGCAAGCTGGGCTGGTGGGAGGTGTCCCTGCCCATGGCAGGGGGTTGGAGCTGGATGATCTCAAAGGCCCCTTCCAGCCCATTCCAGGAGTCAGTGAAAAGGTTGCCTGGAAATGCTGTGGAATAAATCCAGTAGGAAAAGCTTCCCCCTGCCTGAGTTGTTAGTGGAGGAGCTGTAAGTCCTGGGTCTGAGATGAAGAGAAACCAGTGCACAGGAGGTGTTCTTCTGGCCTCTGCTCACAGTTGCTAAATGGAGCCATTTTTGCCACCACCTGAGGTTCAGTAGTTGAATTTCTGCTTGTCCTGCTGAGCTGGGACTGAGAGGTGCTGGGAAAGGGCTAGGGTAGGGGGCCCAGAGTCTGCTGGGGCTTAAGGGCAGTGGGATAAAGCTGAGCCTCGCTGGCTGTCAGCTCTCTGAGTGCTGCCAGACAAGCACAGAGCAGGGTTTATTCCAAGGAGGACTGGAGGGAGGAGGCTGCTGGGGGCTGCTGGCTTGGGCTGCGAAGTCAGCGACTGGAGCATCTGCCTCACCTGAGCTGGTGCTGTGCCATCAGCTCTGGGCTGCCAAACCCAACCAGCCTCACATCCCAGGGGGCTGAGCAGAAGCTGCCACACACCCTCTGTGCCCTTACTCTGGCTGTAAGTTACTGGTGCTGCCTTAACGCTTGCACTGCATTTCGACTGGCAGTGAGAGGAGCCCCAGGTGAAGTCTGCACACAGGTTTCTTCCCCCGTGGGAGTCAATCAGGTTTAATGCTGAGGCCAGCTGAGATCTCTGCACAGACCACGTTTGCAGCTCCACAACCCAGGGGGCTCTGTGTGGGACCTCGATGGCTTGCTTAGGCATCTCTTTGCCTTGTTCAGGCTGCAGAGTGCTGGAGCTGCTGTGAAGCATCATGACCCCACCAGATGTGAGTGAAGAGCCACAGCAGTTCCCTCCACTCTGGCAGATCCTGCTCCTCTTCATACCTCCTGGACACTTAGAGTTGTGCTGCTGCTCAGCTGGGTGGGGGCTTCCTTGGGGCAGCAGCAGCCTTCTGACCTGCTGTGGGACCTCCTTATGCTGATAACAGTTTCTCACTCCTCTTTATCAGTTCTGGACCCTGGAAAAAACAAAATATCCATGAGCAGGAGAGTCAGCAAGAGAAGAGCTGAGGAGGGTGAGCTGTGGGAGGAGGAGAAGAGCTGAGGAGGGTGAGCTGTGGGAGGAGGAGAGGGGCTGAGGAGGGTGAGCTGTGGGAGGAGGAGAAGAGCTGAGGAGGGTGAGCTGTGGGAGGAGGAGAGGAGCTGAGGAGGGTGAGCTGTGGGAGGAGGAGAGGGGCTGAGGAGGGTGAGCTGTGGGAGGAGGAGAAGAGCTGAGGAGGGTGAGCTGTGGGAGGAGGAGAGGGGCTGAGGAGGGTGAGCTGTGGGAGGAGGAGAGGGGCTGAGGAGGGTGAGCTGTGGGAGGAGGAGAAGAGCTGAGGAGGGTGAGCTGTGGGAGGAGGAGAGGGGCTGAGGTGGGTGAGCTGTGGGAGGAGGAGAAGAGCTGAGGAGGGTGAGCTGTGGGAGGAGGAGAGGGGCTGAGGAGGGTGAGCTGTGGGAGGAGGAGAGGGGCTGAGGAGGGTGAGCTGTGGGAGGAGGAGAGGGGCTGAGGAGGGTGAGCTGTGGGAGGAGGAGAGGGGCTGAGGTGGGTGAGCTGTGGGAGGAGGAGAGGGGCTGAGGAGGGTGAGCTGTGGGAGGAGGAGAAGGGCTGAGGTGGGTGAGCTGTGGGAGGAGGAGAGGGGCTGAGGAGGGTGAGCTGTGGGAGGAGGAGAGGGGCTGAGGTTCTCTCTGCCAGCTGTGCACAGACACTGTGTGCTGCAAGGTCTAATCAGCGTTCCACACTTCAACAGATGTTTTGCTTTCACTGCTCAGCTGCTGGGAGGGACCTGCGCCCCCAGTGGGCACCCAGCTGCTGGGAGGGCTCTGCATCCCCAGTGGGCACCCAGCTGCTGGGAGGGCTCTGCATCCCCAGTGGGCACCCAGCTGCTGGGAGGGCTCTGCATCCCCAGTGGGCACCCAGCTGCTGGGAGGGCTCTGCATCCCCAGTGGGCACCCAGCTGCTGGAAGGGCTCTGCATCCCCAGTGGGCACCCAGCTGCAGAAGGGATCTGCATCCCCAGTGGGCACCCAGCTGCAGAAGGGATCTGCATCCCCAGTGGGCACCCAGCTGCAGAAGGGATCTGCATCCCCAGTGGGCACCCAGCTGCAGAAGGGATCTGCATCCCCAGTGGGCACCCAGCTGCAGAAGGGACCTGCGCCCCCAGTGGGCACCCAGCTGCTGGGAGGGACCTGCTTGTAGGCAGGGCTTGTGCCTGGCAGGGCTGGGGGCAGCCTGGCTGCCCGGGCCCTGGTTCTGCGGCTGGGGGGAGCAGTGCCCAGCCCGGGGCTGCTTGTTTGTGGCGGGGGGGGGGGCAGGCAGCACTGGTACCTGTGTCTGGAAGCAGGCCTGGGGGCTGGGCTGGCCGCAGCACTGCTCCCTCATGGTGGCGAAGGCAGCCGAGAGCGAGGCCAGCTGCGCCTGCGAGATGCGGGGCTTGTACTTGATGAGGTTGATGAGCATCCTGCAGGGGAAGCAGCGCAGCTCTGTCAGCAGCGGGCACGGCAGGGGCTGCCAGGCTCTCCCTCGGCAGTGCTGGGGGCTGGAAGGGACCTCTGAAGGTCACCCTGCCAGAGCAGCATCGCTCAGGGCAGGTCACTCCAGAACACATCCAGATGAGTCTTGAAAGCCTTCGGAGCCCAGGTGCTGCCCAGCCCCTGCCTCCAGCTCTCTTTTCCTTTGCTGTGCTTGCAGCAGGGAGCAAAGGTCATAGACTCACAGAGTGTCAGGAGCTGGAGGGGACCTCCAAAGCTCCTCTGGTCCAGCCCCCCTGCCAGAGCAGGATCACCCAGAGCAGATCACACAGGAGTGCATCCAGAAGGTTCTTGAGTGTCTCCAGAGAGGGAGACTCCACAGCCCCCCTGGGCAGCCTGTGCCAGTGCTCTGTCACCCTCACAGGGAAAAAATTCTTCCTCAAGTTCACATGGAACCTCCTATGCCTCAGCTTGCACCCACTGCCCCTTGTCCTGTCACTGGGCACCACCCAGCAGAGCCTGGCTCCAGCCTCCTGGCACTCCCCCTGCACACTTATAGACACAAATGTGGTCACCCCTTAGTCTCCTCCTCTCCAAGCTGCTCAGCCCCAGCTCCCTCAGGCTCTCCTCACAAGGAAGATGTTCAACTTCCTTCATCATTTTTGTGGTTTTGTGCTGGGCTCTCTCAAGCAGCTCCCTGAGGTCCTTCTTGAGCTGGGCTGGGTGGGACAGAACTGGACACAATACTCCAGATTTGGCCTCAGCAGGGCAGAGCAGAGGGGAAGGAGAACCTCCCTCGACCTCCTAACCACAGCCCTTCTAATACACCCCAGAGTGGCACTGGCCCATTCCCCTGGCAACCAAATGCAATGCTCAGGCTTGAAGCTGCTCCACCCTGACCAAAGCCTGGGGATGGCTGCAGACCACGGAGCTGGATGGACCATGGCTGGGTGAAAGCCAGCCCAGGACGTCTGTGGGCTCCCCACAGCACGAGGTAACAGCCAGGGAGGATTTCAAGCCCTGCAGTGGCTGCGTGGGGGGCAGCAGGCAGCTTTCCAGAGGCTGCAGGAGGATGTGGGCAAGGGGAGCACTGCCAGGGTAAGAGCAGGAGGCACAGGGGGGAGTGTCACCAGCCTTGGATGTGTTTAAGGGTGATTTGGAGGTGGTGCTTGGGGCTATGGTTTAAGGTGAGCCTTGTAGAGTAGGGTTCTAGGTTGGGCTTGGTGATCCTGAGGGGCTTTGCCAGAGAGAGTGATTTCCCATTGGAATGGGCTGCCCAGGGAGGTGGTGGAGGCACCGTCCCTGGGGGTCTTCAAGCAAAGCCTGGCTGAGGCACTTAGTGCCATGGTCTGGTTGACTGGCTAGGGCTGGGTGCTAGGTTGGACTGGATGGGCTTGGAGGTCTCTTCCAACCTGGTTGATTCTATGATTCTATGTGATTCTGAGAGTACAAGAGGCAGGGCTTACTCCTGCTTCCTGTGCTGCAGCATCTCCTCCTGGCTGGTGCAGAGGTCTTCGTGGAAGGGGAACAGCTCAGGAGTCAGGGGCAAGGGCTCGAAACTCTCATCCATCTCCAGCTTCCCCAGGCAGGGCCTCCTGAAGGAGTAGGAGCTGCTGCAGCAGTGGCAGACTCCTGGGTTTATAGGATCCCTTAGGTGTCTTCTGCAGATTTCTCCCAGCACCAGATCCAGCTTCACAGAGGGAGGAGGAGGAGGAGGGAGAAAAAAGGGACCTTAGGTTATCTGCTCTCTTCCAGAATCCCTGCAGCAGAGGCTGCTGCAGTAGAGGGGAGAGAGAAGAACAGCCCAGGCTGAAACAAAACCCTGCCTGTGGGACAGAACCTGACTGTGCCACGGTGGGCAGAGCAAAATGGATCAGATGCTTTGCATTCACAGGGTGTTAGAGCTTGGAAGGGATCCACGGAGATCACCGAGTCCAACCCCCCTGCCACAGCAGGGCAATACCATCTGACACAGAGCACAAAGGAACACATCCAGACAGGCCTTGGAAGGCTCCAGAGAAGGAGACTCCACAACCTCCCTGGGGAGCCTGTGCCAGTGCTCTGGGACCCTCACAGTCAAGAAGTTCCCCTTTGTGTTGAGGCAGAACCTCCTGTGCTGCAGCTCCTTGTCCTGTCCCAGTGAGCAGAGCCTGTCCCCCCACTCCTGCCAGCCCTCAGATGTTTATAGACATTCACACTTTAGGGGCTGCCCTTTGCCCACAGGAGTGATGTGATGCCCTCATAAACCACCTCTGCTGCTCTGCAGAGTGCCTGTGGGTACCTTCAGCTCTGGCAGAGGTCCCTCTGCAGCCCTGCCCTACTCACGCTCTCCTCAGCGCAAGGCAGCAGCTTGTCCTGGCTCAGCTGGCAGCATTTGGAGCCAATGGTGGTCATCTGCTTGGTGAACTCGATCAGCTCTGCAGATGTCAGCTGGGGCATCTTCTTGGTGAAGCTCAGCAGAAGCCTGGAATGACAATTCCTCTGATGACAGTTGTGGTTCCACCAGGCAGCGGCGAGCAAAGAGCTTCCTTTGCCTGTGCAGAGCTCCAGCCAGACCCTGCAGAGCACTCATTAGCACAAGAGACTGGAGGTGAGGAGGAAGTTGTTGAGCATGAGAGTGGTGAGAGGCTGGGATGGGTTGCCCAGGGAGGTGGTTGAGGCCCCATGGCTGGAGGTGTTTAAGGCCAGACTGGCTGAGGCTGTGTGCAGCCTGCTCTAGGGTAGGGTGTCCCTGGGCATGGCAGGGGAGTTGGAACTGGCTGATCCTTGTGCTCCCTTCCAACCCTGACTGGTTCTGTGGTTCTAAGAGCAGGACTGAGCCTGGTGTTCAGAACCTGAGGTCTGTGTGAGAGCTCTGGTGGAAGCCTCTATCTAGTTCCAGAGGGCTTGTACAGACAACCCACAGAACATTTTGGGCTGAAGAAGCCCTCTAAGGTTGAGTCCAGCCATTGACCTAAGACCAGCATGGCCATCAAACCATGTCCCCAGGTGCCATGTGCACACATTTCTTGTACCCCTCCAGGGATGGGGACTCCACCACCCCTCTGGGTAACCTGTTCCAATCCTAATCTCCAATCTAACCCTCCCCTGGCACAACCTCAGGCTCTCTAGAGCTGAGAAGCACAGGCAGCCCAGCCTGTCCTCACAGAGAAGGCAGCTGAGCCTTGGCTGAGCACACCACACAGCAGCGTGGAGGTGCCCCTGAAGCTGCTCACAAGCTTTAGCTCAGGCAGGTGCTGCATTACCATTGCAAACCGGGGCCAGAGCTGCTCCAAAGGGCTTGTGCCTGCTCGTTGTGCCTGACCACGCTGCATGGCTCAGCTGCTTGGGGTTTGCCCTCTGCTGCTGCAGCTGGAGCGTTGCTACAAGCCCTGAGTGATTCGAGCTGCTGCAGGGAGCCAAACCTTTGCAAAAGGCTCAGAAACCACCTTCTGGCCGAATGAGAGACTCTCCAAGTTACAGCTCACAGCTCAAAATGCAGCTTTAAAGCAGGAGTGCCACAGGAGACATGGGTGGGAGATTGCTCAGGCTGTCACTTCCCTGCCTCAGGAGTTCATAGCAGCCCTGCCCTGCCCTGCCCAACCTTCTAGGCTTGGGGGATGCTTTACTAAGGTCAGCTTGCCCAGGCTCCATGCCTAGGTGCTCCCAGAGTGCCTAAATTGTCCTCTCTTGTGCTGAATCATAGAATCAAGCAGGTTGGAAGAGACCTCCAAGCTCATCCAGTCCAACCTAGCACCCAGCCCTGGCCAGTCAATTAGAAGCATGCAGAGTGCAGGGCAGAGAAGCTCAGCTGGCTAAGTGTCAAGGAGAGAACCCCTAAGAGGCCACAATGCTGTGTGGGACAAGAGAGGAAAGACTCCCAGAAGCTGTGAATTGGTCCAAATGTTCCAGAGGTGGCTTTTAGCTTGGCTTAGCCCAGTGTGAGTGCCTGAGAAGTGCTCACTCATTCTGGAAGTAGTAATCCCCTTTCTCCTTGTAGATGTCACAGCTTGCCTTCATCACGCTCTCTGTCTCGTAAATGTGCTTCTTCAGCTCCTCCTCCTGAACGAAAAAGAGAGGTTCAGCTGAGGAGGCTCAGTGCCAGGGAGCGCAGGGCACCCTCCTGCCTGCCAGGCAGCCCTGGGTGGCCGTGGGCAGGAGGCTGTGTGAAGCCCAGCAGCGCTCACCCCTCTGCTGCAGCAGTTCTCTGGGGCCCCACTCCTGCAGCACTCTGTCAGCAGCTCCTCGTAGCCCTTCCCGACCCTCAGGAGCATCTGAGCAGAAAACTCAGGGTGTCTGCGGGAGTACTCGTACAGAAACCTGCCAGGTGTGGAGGAGCAGGAGTGAGAGAGCTGCCAAACCTCCCGGCCTCAGCAGGTAGGCAGAGCTGGGCTGCCCTGGGGTGGGGGAGGGAAGGGCTTCCCAGCTTCACACAGCCTTCTGTGCCCCCAGTCTGGGATGGTGCTGAGCAGGAGGTGGCTGAGGGAGCACAGCAGCAGCCTCTGAGCCTGGGCTATGGGATGGTGCTGAGCAGGAGGTGGCTGAGGGAGCACAGCAGCAGCCTCTGAGCCTGGGCCATGGGATGGTGCTGAGCAGAAGGTGGCTGAGGGAGCACAGCAGCAGCCTCTGAGCCTGGGCTATGGGATGGTGCTGAGCAGGAGGTGGCTGAGGGAGCACAGCAGCAGCCTCTGAGCCTGGGCCATGGGATGGTGCTGAGCAGGAGGTGGCTGAGGGAGCACAGCAGCAGCCTCTGAGCCTGGGCCATGGGATGGTGCTGAGCAGAAGGTGGCTGAGGGAGCACAGCAGCAGCCTCTGAGCCTGGGCTATGGGATGGTGCTGAGCAGGAGGTGGCTGAGGGAGCACAGCAGCAGCCTCTGAGCCTGGGCTATGGGATGGTGCTGAGCAGGAGGTGGCTGAGGGAGCACAGCAGCAGCCTCTGAGCCAGTC
Organism: Pogoniulus pusillus; assembly: GCF_015220805.1. Taxonomy (NCBI): domain Eukaryota; kingdom Metazoa; phylum Chordata; class Aves; order Piciformes; family Lybiidae; genus Pogoniulus; species Pogoniulus pusillus. The sequence goes on from NC_087273.1 coordinate 6,788,915, forward strand.
CTGTGCATGGCACAGTCCCATCTCAGCCTGAGCCTGGGCTATGGGATGGTGCTGAGCAGGAGGTGGCTGAGGGAGCACAGCAGCAGCCTCTGAGCCAGTCCTGTGCACAGCACAGTCCCAGCTCAGCCTGAGCCTGGGCTACAGCCTCTGAGCCAGTTCTGTGCACAGCACAGTCCCAGCTCAGCCTGAGCCTGGGCTACAGCCTCTGAGCCAGTTCTGTGCACAGCACAGTCCCAGCTCAGCCTGAGCCTGGGCTATGGGATGGTGCTGAGCAGGAGGTGGCTGAGGGAGCACAGCAGCAGCCTCTGAGCCAGTCCTGTGCATGGCACAGTCCCAGCTCAGCCTGAGCCTGGGCTATGGGATGGTGCTGAGCAGGAGGTGGCTGAGGGAGCACAGCAGCAGCCTCTGAGCCTGGGCCATGGGATGGTGCTGAGCAGGAGGTGGCTGAGGGAGCACAGCAGCAGCCTCTGAGCCAGTCTTGTGCTCGGCACAGTCCCAGCTCAGGCTGAGCTTGGGGCGAGCCCAGCTTAGAGCTTTGTGGGGCTGGGGCTCTGCCTCTGTTGTCATTCCTGTCTCAACCATCATGAAGTAACTCCCAGCTGCAACCTGTGGCTTTCTTGCCCAGCTTTAGGATCACAGAATTAAGCAGGTTGGAAAAGCCCTCTGAGATCACTGAGTCCAACCTATCACCTAATTAACCAAACCATGGCACTGGGTGCCTCATCCAGCCTCCTTCACAGGGCTTCACTGCAGAAAAGGACACAGCCAGAACAGAAATCCTTCCATGGTTTGGGTTGGAAAGGCCCTTAGAGGTCATCTAGTTCCAACCTCCCTGGAGCAATCCTGTTGGAATCAAGATGTGAGTCTGGCTCAAGCGTTCTGAAATTGCCACTTAGGAGCAGCTCAAAGCTGTGTTTTGAGCCTGGGATCAAGTCCAGAGCACAGCCCTCTTAGGAGAGGCTGAGGGAGCTGGGGGTGTGCAGCCTGGAGAAGAGAAGGCTCAGGGCAGAGCTCATTGCTGTCTGCAGCTACCTGAAGGGAGGCTGTAGCCAGGTGGGGTTGGGCTCTGCTGCCAGGCAGCCAGCAACAGAACAAGGGGACACAGTCTCAAGCTGTGGCAGGGGAGGTCTAGGCTGGATGTTAGGAGGAAGTTGTTGTCAGAGAGAGTGATTGGCATTGGAATGGGCTGCCCAGGGAGGTGGTGGAGTCCCCATCCCTGGAGGTGTTTAAAAGGAGGCTGTCTGAGGCACTTGGTGCCAGGGCCTGGTTAATGAGAAGGGTTAGGTGCTGGGTTGGGCTGGGTGAGTTTGCTTCATACAATCTTCACCTTGCTTCATAGAATCAATCAGGTTGGAAGAGACCTCCAAGCTCATCCAGCCCAACCTAGCACCCAGCTCTGCCCTGTGCTCCAGGCCCCTCAGCAGCTTCGTTGCCCTTCTCTGGACACGTTTCAGCACCTCAACATCTCTCTTGAACTGAGGAGCCCAAAACTTGGAGGTCTTTTCCAACCTGCTTGATTCTGCACCTGGGAGCTGATAGTTCCTACACTGCACATGTCCTGTTCTGTCTCTGCCATAGCAGTGCTGCCCTGCCCTGTGTTTGTTGCCACTCCACATCTCCTAGGGCTGGGGATGCTTTGCTGAGATCAGCTTGCCCAGCCCCCATGCCTAGGTGCTGAGAGGCCACCTAAAGTGTCACCTCCAGTGCAGGGCAGGGGAAGTCCTCCCTCACCTGGCCAAGTGCTTATCTTTTTCCTGGGCAAACTGCTGGCATATTCCTTTGTCCTCTATGAACTCCCTGATGTGTGGGGACAAGCCTGCAGGTCTGTCATCGTTGTCTGCAGCCAGGATGCATTCAGCTCTCTGCAGCAGAGGCTTCTCACAGCACTGCTGGGTTTTGCTGGCCAGGATGTCCCGGTGGCTGCAGACGTAGCGCAGGATCTCCTCCTGGCAAGCCAACAACAACAAAAGAAGGGGACTGAGGAAATTTCAGCAGTGGGAACAAAGCCCTGAGAGCAAGAAGAGAGCTGCCCTCAGCTCCTGCAGGCAGGAAGGCTGTGCTGTACCCTGGCGCTCATGCAGTCCAGCGTAGCCCCGCGGCAGCAGGCCTTGTGCATGGCAGTGACACCCAGCACCAGCTTGCTCACGCTGCCAAAGTCAGCCCTGGGCAGCTTCTGGCTTATCTGAGCAAGTTTCCTGCGAGGAAGAACAAAGGTTGGTGGGGTCTGTGCTCAGGGTGGGAGGCTGAGGCCGCTGTCGCCATCGACTCGATAAGCCCAGAGGTCTTTGCCAACCGAACCAGCTGGATGGGTTTTTGGGGTGGGGGTACCCTGATTGCTCAGGGGGAGGTCTCTCCCTGCTCCCACTGAAGTTAACAGACATGAAACTTCCTCAAAGCCAATGGCTGAGGTTTGCAGAGGTATCTAAAGTGAGCTGCAGGGAGAGAAGACACAGGTGAGCATGAAGTGACAAGGACGAGGGGCAATGGATTGGAGCTTGAGGAGGGCAGGTTGGGACTGGAGGTGAGGAAGAAGTTCTTTCCAGTGAGGGTGGGGAGACACAGGCACAGGTTGCCCAGGGAAGCTGTGGATGCTGCCTCCCTGGAGGTGTTCAAGGCCAGGTGGGATGGGACCTTAAGCAAGCTGGGCTGGTGGGAAGTGTCCCTGCCCATGGCAGGGGGGTGGAACTGGATGATCCTCAAGGTCCCTTTCGACCCAACCCATCCTATGGAATTAGAGGAGCAGCCTTGTGGCAGCCATGGGTGAGGAGCTGAGCTGTGCCTTGCTCCCAGTCCCTCCCATCACCCAGAGCTGCACTGGTTTCAAGCTTTGGGTTAGCTTTTAGGGGCCCATGGCAGTCTGTAAGGGAAGGGTGGCAGGTGCCACGCAGGAATCTGTTGTTTCCACTCCCCTGGGAGCTGCTCCCACGTGTGACCTGCACACAGAGAGGCTGTGGCTGGTGCCCAGAGTCACTGCAGTGTGCAGGCATGGAGGCACCCACAGCTCCCACGGAACACTCCTCTCATCCTCATCACCCAGCAAGGAAAGCTCACAGGGCCTGCAGGGTCCTTTCTCCAAACTTCTCCAAGATGCCACAGGTGTGTTCCTGCCTCAGGACATCTTCTTTTAGTGGCTTCACCACCTTTGGTGCCTGGTAGAAAGAAGGGATGCAGACCATGGAAGTGGAAGGAAAGGCAACATTCCACCCCAAAGCTGCCAGCAAGGACAAGACTCAACCAGCAGCACACTGACAGCTGTCTTCACAGAGAAGGTAACGAGGGCAGAGGAGAACAAAGCCCAAGACAAGACCAGGGATGGGCACTGTGGTTGCTCACCACCTGCTGCCCAGTGCCCCAGCAGTGATCTCCCCTCACCTCCAGCAGTGATCTCCCCTCACCACCTGCTGCCCAATGCCCCAGCAGTGATCCCCCCCATGCCAAGTCCTCCCCAGTTTCTATGCAGGGCATGAGATCCCCTAGTGTGGAGCAGAGAGACACAGAATGGTTTGGGTTGGAAGAGACCTCTAAGATCAAGTCCAGCTATCACCCTAAGACCACCATGGCCATTAAACCATGTCCTGAAGTGCCATGGCCACACATTTCTTGAATCACTCCAGGGATGGGGACTCCACACCCGCCCCCCCTCAGAGGGCTGTTCCAACCCAAACAGTTCTATGACTCTATTTTTATTTCAACCTGTCCTCAACTTGATGGATCCAAATCCCAAGCACAAATCCAGGCTGGGCAGTGAGTGGCTGGAGAGCAGCCCTGAGGAGAGGGACTTGGGGGTGCTGCTGGAGGAGAAGCTCAGCATGAGCCAGCAGTGTGCACTTGCAGCCCAGAAAGCCAACCAGAGCCTGGGCTGCAGCAGCAGCAGTGTGGCCAGCAGGGCCAGGGAGGGGATTCTCCCCCTCTGCTCTGCTCTGCTCTGCTCAGCTCAGACCCCACCTGGAGTACTGCAGCCAGGTCTGGAGCCCCCATTACAAGAGGGATGTGGAGATGCTGGAGAGTGTCCAGAGCAGGGCCAGGAGGATGCTCAGAGGGCTGCAGCAGCTCTGCTGTGAGCACAGACTGAAAGAGTTGGGGCTGTGCAGGCTGCAGAAGAGGAGGCTCCCAGGTGACCTTCTTGTGGCCTTCCAGGATCTGAAGGGGGCCACAAAAAGGCTGGGGAGGGACTTTGTAGGCTCTGAGGGAGTGCCAGGACTAGGGGGAATGGAGCAAAGCTGGAGGTGGGGAGAGTCAGACTGGAGGTGAGGAGGAAGTTGTTGAGCATGAGAGTGGTGAGAGGCTGGAATGGGCTGCCCAGGGAGGTGGTTGAGGCCCCATGGCTGGAGGTGTTTAAGGCCAGGCTGGCTGAGGCTGTGTGCAGCCTGCTCTAGGGTAGGGTGTCCCTGGGCATGGCAGGGGGGTTGGCACTGGCTGCTCCTTGTGCTCCCTTCCAGCCTTGCCCGATGCTATGCCTCCTGATGCCAGCCGCAGGTGCCAGGGCGGGCTGGCTGCAGTGCCCGTGTGGCTGCGGCAGGTCCTGGCTGCTCGCTGCGGAGCTGCCGTGCGGTACCTGTCTCCCGAGGCACTCCTCTGGGCCGGCAGGGGAGGCTCCAGCGCCTGTGCAGCAGCTCTTCAGCATCTCCTCGTAGCGGGCAGCCGCGGCCAGGACGGTTGGGGCGTAGAGGAAAGGATGCTGCCTGGAGACCTGGTAGATAAAGCTGAAACCCAGAGGGAAAGGTCTCTGCTTTGGCAGCCCCTGCCAGGCAGGGAGTGAGAGCTGCTGAAGGTCTCCTGGCAGGATACTTCACGGGTGGGTGCCAGGTGGGTGGCTGTTCCCACAGGACAAGGGATAACAGGCACAGACTTGAGCGGCAGAAGTTCCATCTACACACGAGGAGGAGCTTCTGTAATTGAAGGGTGATGGAGCTCTGGAGCAGGCTGCCCAGAGAGGTGGTGGAGTCTCCATCTCTGGAGAGATTCAAACCCCACCTGCCTGAGTTCCTTAGGTGTTGAAGCCAAGCCTGGCTGAGGCACTTAGTGCCGTGGTCTGCTTGATTGGGCAGGGCTGGGTGCTAGGTTGGCCTGGCTGAGCTTGGAGGTCTCCTCCAGCCTGGCTGATTCTATGACTGTCTCTAGGTGACCCTGCCCTGGCAGGGGGTTGGACTGGATGATCTCCAGAGGTCCCTTCCAGCCCCTGTGTTTGTGTGATCATGTGGAGCATGGTTGTTTATCCTGGAGAACTCAGGTGGGGTTGCAAAGTGAAGTCTCCAATCCTGCCAGCTATGGCTGAGAGGCAGCAAAACTCCTGCTTGGCTTCCACAGGGAGTCCCTTGGCTCGTACAGAGCCCCTTGGCTAGTACAGGGAGTCCCTTGGCTCGTACAGAGCTCCTTGGCTAGTACAGAGCGCCCCTTGGCTAGTACAGAGCGCCCCTTGGCTAGTACAGAGCGCCCCTTGGCTAGTACAGAGCTCCTTGGCTAGTACAGGGAGTCCCTTGGCTAGTACAGAGCTCCTTGGCTAGTACAGAGCGCCCTTTGGCTAGTACAGGGAGTCCCTTGGCTAGTACAGAGCCCCTTGGCTAGTACAGGGAGCCCCTTGGCTAGTACAGGTAGTTCCTTGGCTCATACAGAGAGCCACTTGGCTTCCACAGGGAGCCCTTTGGCTAGTACAGAGAGTTCCTTGGCTTCCACAGGGAGCCCCTTGGCTAGTACAGGGAGTTCCTTGGCTCATACAGAGAGCCCCTTGGCTTCCACAGGGAGTCCCTTGGCTTCAGGTGGGTCCTCTCCCCAGGCCACAGTAAGTTAGGGCAGGTTGCTTGACCTCTCTCCAAAGCAGGAGGTGAGAGAAGATGCTTCCCAGAATGCCAGGGGAATTTAGACAGATCATTCCCCTTGGGAATTGGACCAAGTGGAAGATTGCAGAGGAGCTTAGGCTGCTGCTGCACCTGCTGTCCCCAGGCTCACCACTGGCAATGAGGGCAGGGTTCCTTTACTTACTGTGCCCTTGCTGGCTGGGGATGCTGGGAGTAGTTTTGGCAGGCAGCTTCAGCATTTGGGCTGTCAAAAGGAGAAGTGAAGCCTCTGGATGAGTTTTTCAGGGAGAGGAAGCAGTCATGTCTGGCAGGATCCTTTTCAGCACAGCACTCAGAAAGCTTGGGAAGATCTTGCTGCTGGCATGCTGCATCGAGGAAAATCCTGTCCTGTGAGAAAGGAGGAGAGGTCACTGGGGGGGGGGGGGGGGGGGGGGGGAGGAGCTCATCCTGCTCCTCTCAGCTCTGTGAAGAGGCTGCTTTGAGACAAGCCTCAACCTGAATTGCTGTCTGCAACTACCTGAAGGGATGCTGTGGAGAGGCTGCTGCTGGTCTCTTCTCACAAGGAATTAATCATGGAATCAGGCAGGGTTGGAAGGGACCACAAGGAGCAGCCAGTTCCAAGCCCCCTGCCATGCCCAGGGACACCCTACCCTAGAGCAGGCTGCACACAGCCTCAGCCAGCCTGGCCTGAAACACCTCCAGCCATGGGGCCTCAACCACCTCCCTGGGCAACCCATTCCAGCCTCTCACCACTCTCATGCTCAACAACTTCCTCCTCACCTCCACTCTGACTCTCCCCACCTCCAGCTTTGCTCCATTCCCCCTAGTCCTGTCACTCCCTGAGAGCCTAAAAAGTCCCTCCCCAGCTTTTTTGTAGCCCCCTTCAGATCCTGGAAGGCCACAAGAAGGTCACCTGGGAGCCTCCTCTTCTGCAGCCTGCACAGCCCCAACTCTTTCAGTCTGTGCTCACAGACACAGTTGGAGACAGAAGAGGGAATGGCCTCTAGCTGAGACTGGGTAGGTGTAGGTTGGACATTAGGGAAGAGAGAGTGGTCAGGGACTGGCATGAGCTGCCCAGGGAGGTGGTGGAGTCACCAACCCTGGATGTGTTGAAGGGTGGTTTGGAGGTGGTGCTTGGGGCTATGGTTGGGCTTGGTGCTCCTGAGAGGCTTTGCCAGCCTGCTTGTCTCTGTGACTGTGTGAAGGAACTCAGTGCCTTCCTTCCCTACTGCCTGACCTCTCTGGGATGATTTCTCCAGCTCTGGTCCTGTTGTGCCCAGACAGACTGGGCAGTGAGGTGGTTTTCAGCCCCTCTGACCTCACAGCATCACCCACCCCTTCGGTAGCTGCCCCCCAGGCTGTCAGCTTGCAGGGCAGCAGGGTCTGTGCTTTCTGACCCCAGCCAGGCTCCTGCCAGGGAGGAAGTCTCACTTCTTGTTTCCCACCAAGCAGGGCTGAGCTCCAGCTGTCAGCCACAGCTCAGCTGGGAGCTGTTGTGATCCAGGCTTTGTTTCTGTGTCTAACAAAGCAGAACTAAGCCCCAGCAAGGGCTGACATTGATGTCTCATGATTCAAGCTGCCAGCTCCAGGAGAGCTGGAGCAGGCACCACCAGAAACCAAGGACTGGAGCAGATGGCTACAGACATCACAGCTGCCAGAAAGATCTCCTTTGGCTTCTGAGCTCTGTCACCCCAGCCACAGAAACACAACATTCTGAGTGCCTGCTAGGGAGATAGAGGGCAGGGACTGCAAAAGGTGAGGGGAAGAGAGGAGCTTTGCCTTCCCTATGCTGAGATGCATTGTAGGTGGGAATGAAGGCAGCAAGGCTGAACAGGCACACAGAGGGTCTCTCAATAAGAGGATTCTCTCAATAAGAGGGAGGATTCCTGCCTCTTTGGAGGAACATCTGCCAGGGCTTTGAAACCACACAGAGCCACAGCATTGCTTGGGCTGGAAGAGACCTCCAAGATCCTTGAGTCCAGTCATTAACTCAGCACCACCACGGCCACTGAACCATGTCCCCAAGAGCCATGGCCACAGGTTTCTTGAACACCTCCAGGCATGGGGACTCCACCACCTCCCTGGGCAGCCTGTGCCAATCCCTGACCACTCTTGCAGCAAAGAAATTTTACCTCCTCTCCAATCTAACCCTGCCCTGGCTCAGTTTCAGGACCTTTCTTGTCCTTCTGTCTCCTGAGAAGGGGGAGAGGACACCAACCCCCACCTCGCTGCAGCCTCCTTCCAGGGAGCTGTAGGCAGCAGCTCCTGAGAGCATTTGCCAGAGGAGAAGCATGAATGATCTCACCAAAGGCTTCAGGCACTCTGGGTTGTCCTTGGTCCCAGCAGCACAGCTTCTGGCAAAGGCTGTGACATCCTCAGCTGCTTTCAGCACTTTGCCCAAGGAGCCTCCTTGCACATACTGAGCAAACATGACCATGGCACTAGAGAGAGCACAGCAGCAGCATTAAGCCTCTGGCTAGCCACCTGCAAGCTCACTGTGTGCCTTCTCTGGCTGAGACAGTGTCACCTGGGGCTGGGGAGAGCTGGCATCAGGGGTGAGTGCTTGACTCACCCCCAGTGCCCACCTGCAAGGCTCAGAGTCATAGCATTCTATGGGACCCCTGGGGATGACTGAGATCACTGCCAGAGCAGGGTCACCCAGGAACACGTCCAGATGGGTCTTCAAAGTGTCCAGAGAAGGAGACTCCACAACCTCTCTGGGCAGCCTGCTCCAGGGCTCTGACCCTCTCAGAGCACAGAAGTTTCTCCTCATGCTGAGGAGGAGCTTCCTGAGTTCTACTTTGTCTCCTCTCAGAGGACACCACTGAGCAGAGCCTGGGCCCTTCTTCTTGCCCCCCACCCTGCAGACATTTGTGCACATTCATAAATCTCCTCCCAGTTTTTCCTTCTCCAGACTAAGCAGCCCCAGGTCTCTCAGCCTTTCCTTGTCCCACAGAGGTTCCAGCCCCTTCAGCATCCTCATAGCCTCCCTTGGACACTCTCCAGTATATCCCTGTCCCTCTTGAACTGGGCAGCCCTGAACTGGACACAGCAGTGCTGCTGTGGTCTCACTAGGGCAGAGCAGAGGGCCAGGAGAACTTCCCTTGACCTGTTGAGGCCAGAACTGGACACAGCAGTGCTGCTGTGGTCTCACTAGGGCAGAGCAGAGGGCCAGGAGAACCTCCCTTGACCTGCTGAGCCCAGAACAGGACACAGCAGTGCTGCTGTGGTCTCACTAGGGCAGAGCAGAGGGCCAGGAGAACCTCCCTTGACCTGCTGAGCCCAGAACAGGACACAGCAGTGCTGCTGTGGTCTCACTAGGGCAGAGCAGAGGGCCAGGAGAACCTCCCTTGACCTGCTGAGCCCAGAACTGGACACAGCAGTGCTGCTGTGGTCTCACTAGGGCAGAGCAGAGGGCCAGGAGAACCTCCCTTGACCTTCTGGCCATGCTCTTCTTTAATGCCTCCCTAAGAGACCAGTGGCCTTGACCACAAGAGCACATTGCTGTCCCTGATTGTCCCCCCAGGACTCCAAGGGATGCTCATGGCAGCAGCTGTGCCAGCAGACACCTTCCCTGGAGCACTTACATGGCTTTGAACTTGTCCTCCTGCAGCTGAGCAAAGCGTTGGGCAATGCTGGATCCTTCCTCTGAAAGACAAAACCTCTTGAACATGAAATGTCAGGAAGGGCTTGGCTGGCTGTGGTGCTTGGGGTGGGTTTGGTGTCACAGGGGGGCACTGGGCAGGCAGAAGGCTGAGCTTCCTACATGGCTGGAGCAGGAGGATGAGGACAGCACCAAGAGGATTTCCCTGCCTAGCTCAAGGGGTGCATCAGGAACACACTAAACCTTGGAGGGCATTTTTGAGGATGCACTTCCCAAGGTGAAATAAACACCCAAGAGGACACCTTTGAGCCTCCCCAGAGCTAGTTAAAGGTAGGCTTGGCCACTCTCTAGCTGCAGATGAAGGGTTTTGCTGTGCAGAGACCATGGGGTAAGAGGAAGGTCACACCAGGAGGCAAAGCTGCTCAATGCTTCAGAGCTGCATCCCTCTGGCCACGCTGTGAAGTGGCCCAGAGGAAGGTAAAGATGTCCACTGCCTGGGAAGGTCCTGAGCAAATCATTTTCCATCTGCCACTGGCTCTTTATTAAGCTCTGCCAGAGAATGGTCACTTCAAAATCACAGAGCTATACAACTGTTTGGGTTGGAGAACCTAAGACCACCGTGGCTGCTAAGCCCTGTCCCCAAGTGCCATGGCCACAGGTTTCTTGAGCACCTCCAGGGCTGGGAACTCCACCACCTCCCTGAGCAGCCTGTGCCAACACCTGACCAGGCACTCCAAGGAAGGAGCCTGCTCCCAAGTCAAGCTGCTTGTGTTGGTAAGGTGTAAAAGGCTCGAAGGAGCCAAAGCAAAACTGAGCTTGTCCCTCTAGCAGGGCAGGAGAAGTGAGGTGGCAGCAGGAGGTAAGGGCACAGGCAGCAGCTGAGGTGACAGCAGGAGACAAGCACAGCAACATCAGCTCCCTTTCCCACTCCTGGGCCGTTCAGTGCATTTGCAAGTCCTGAAGAGGAAGGAATTTGGCTGCTGCTGAGCATTTGTGGTGGAAAGGAGCACCTGAGCCACACACACTGCTGGAGGGTCCCAGCTGTGCCACAGGAGGCAATCAAGCTGGGTGAGGTGTGGTCGTTGTAGGCTCTTCAGCAGAGAGAGGAAGAGTCCTCCAAAGGACCACACAGAGCAATAACTCAGCTGCTCTGAACAGCCACTTAAAGGTAGCATCGCTTGGGGCTTCTCTGCCTCACTTCCTTGTGGACGTGCAGGGAGCCCTGCAGCAGGTTTTGGAGTCCCTCACACCAGTGGTGGATTGAATTCCTCTTCAGGACCTTTCCTCTCACTAATCACTGCCCACCCTTCGTGCCACAGAGATGCTCAAGCTGCTGAAGAGCAGAACATCTAAGGCTGGTCCCAAAGGAACCCTTCAGATAGGGTTTTGTTGGGTAACGTCAGAAGATACCCAGTGGCTACCAATGCACTACCATTAAGTGCAAAGCTGCCCAGGTAGGAGCTATCAGCACCACACAAGAGGCTGAAAAATGAGTGAGAGCCTTACCTATGTCCTGAGAGCTTCTAGGCAGGGCTCTGACTACAGTGAGGCTCAGCAGAAGCAGCAGATCAAGTCTTGTTCTCCAGGTCATGCTGCCAGAACGGGGCTGGGGGCTGGGCTGGGCTTGATTCATCCTGTGGGAGGCAGAAAGAACGAAGGGGAAGGAGCTGCTTTTATACTCTCCCAAAGGACCTCTGGTTAAAGAGAACCTTTTTTTTGCTGTCCCATACAGCACTGAGGATGTCCCACAGTGATGAGCCAAGGTCCCTGTTTGCTCAGGGCGATGAGCTTGCTGCAAAGGCAGGACCTTGGAGAGGCTTTCTGTGTGTTGCTGAGGCTTAGGCAAACAGACAATTTTTGGCTTTCATTACTTAGAGCACTTCAAATAAGATGTTCAAACACTCCTTGGGCTTTTTACTGTGTGTACTGATCTCATTCTTGTTCCAAAGGTGGTTGCTGTGCAGAAGGTGCCTTTGTGACAGGGTGCTGGCTGAAAACTCCCCAGCCTGGTCTTCTTGCAGCCCTTCCTTGCTGTACTTCCTCTCTCTTGCTCCCAAGAGGTGTCATGGGTGGGTGGGGAACTAAGTTCCCCTTCTACTGCTAATAATTACCATCAAAATGGCTCTGAGTATTGAAAGGAAATCAATTCAGAGACTGTGGAATCATAGAAGCAGTCAGGGTTGGAAGGGACCACAAGGATCAGCCAGTTCCAAGCCCCCTGCCATGCCCAGGGACACCCTACCCTAGAGCAGGCTGCACACAGCCTCAGCCAGCCTGGCCTGAAACACCTCCAGCCATGGGGCCTCAACCACCTCCCTGGGCAACCCATTCCAGCCTCTCACCACTCTCCTGCTCAACAACTTCCTCCTCACTTCCACCCTGAATCTCCCCATTTCTAGGTTGGCTCCATCCCCTCCAGTCCTATCACTACCTGGCAGCCTAAAAAGTCCCTCCTCAGCTTTCTTGTAGGTCCCCTTAAGATACTGAGAGGCCAAAATAAGGTCACCTGGGCAACCCATTCCAGCCTCTCACCACTCTGATGCTGAACAACTCCCTCCTCACATCCAGCCTGAACCTACCCATCAGCAGCTTTGCTCCATTCCCCCTGGTCCTGGCACTCCCTGAGGTCCTAAATGAAGGGGTGAAAATCCCAGCTAGTACAGTGATCTTACTGACTGCCTAAAAGCCAAGCTGTAAGCATCAGCCTGATGACAATGACACATTTTGGGGTGACAGAATGGCCTTGGAGAGCCACAGGGACTTGCAGCAAAGAGGTGAGTGGGTGAGGGTGATGCACTCAAGTCAGAAGGAAAGGGCAAGGACAGAACTTTGTGTTTCTTTAGGGAGCTAATGGCAATAATGCAGCTTGTGCCTTGCTGCAGGAAGGTGATGAGGGCTGCCTGTTCTCACAGGAAGGATTCTGGCTGGGAAGCATGGCCATCAGAGCAGGAGGTCTGAAAAAGCCTTATCAGGTCTGTCCCACTTAACTGAGAAGCCCCAGAGGAAAAGAAGAACTCTGCTGGGCAGCTGAATGAATCCCCAGCAGCTGGGGCACCCTCAGGGCACTCTTTAAACACCTGGGCAGGGGCTCTGCAGGAGCCTGTTGTGCTCTGCCCGTGGAGAGGTGAGTTGGCTTTTCTGGCTCTTTCTTCTGCTGCTCTTCAACAGTTTTAGGTCTTGGGCTTGCTGTCCTGGGAGGTGCTTCAGTGTTTGCTGCATGTGTTTAGCTCAGGAGTCAGCAGCAGGCCTCTGTCCTCTTGGTTGTGTGGGAATGGTGGCCCAAGAGCTCTGAGCTGGGGTTGCTGAAGCCCAGAGGTGCAAGAGCTCTGAGCTGGGGTTGCTGAAGCCCAGAGGTGCAAGAGCTCTGAGCTGGGGTTGCTGAAGCCCAGAGGTGCAAGAGCTCTGAGCTGGGGTTGCTGAAGCCCAGAGGTGCAAGAGCTCTGAGCTGGGGGTGCTGAAGCCCAGAGGTGCAAGAGCTCTGAGCTGGGGGTGCTGAAGCCCAGAGGTGCAAGAGCCCTGAGCTGGGGGTGCTGAAGCCCAGAGGTGCAAGAGCTCTGAGCTGGGGTTGCTGAAGCCCAGAGGTGCAAGAGCTCTGAGCTGAGGTTGCTGAAGCCCAGAGGTGCAAGAGCTCTGAGCTGGGGGTGCTGAAGCCCAGAGGTGCAAGAGCTCTGAGCTGGGGGTGCTGAAGCCCAGAGGTGCAAGAGCTCTGAGCTGGGGGTGCTGAAGCCCAGAGGTGCAAGAGCTCTGAGCTGGGGTTGCTGAAGCCCAGAGGTGCAAGAGCTCTGAGCTGGGGGTGCTGAAGCCCAGAGGTGCAAGAGCTCTGAGCTGGGGGTGCTGAAGCCCAGAGGTGCAAGAGCTCTGAGCTGGGGTTGCTGAAGCCCAGAGGTGCAAGAGCTCTGAGCTGGGGTTGCTGAAGCCCAGAGGTGCAAGAGCTCTGAGCTGGGGTTGCTGAAGCCCAGAGGTGCAAGAGCTCTGAGCTGGGGTTGCTGAAGCCCAGAGGTGCAAGAGCTCTGAGCTGGGGTTGCTGAAGCCCAGAGGTGCAAGAGCTCTGAGCTGAGGTTGCTGAAGCCCAGAGGTGCAAGAGCTCTGAGCTGGGGTTGCTGAAGCCCAGAGGACCAAGAGCTCTGAGCTGAGGTTGCTGAAGCCCAGAGGTGCAAGAGCTCTGAGCTGGGGTTGCTGAAGCCCAGAGGTGCAAGAGCTCTGAGCTGGGGTTGCTGAAGCCCAGAGGTGCAAGAGCCCTGAGCTGGGGGTGCTGAAGCCCAGAGGACCAAGAGCTCTGAGCTGGGGTTGCTGAAGCCCAGAGGTGCAAGAGCTCTGAGCTGGGGTTGCTGAAGCCCAGAGGTGCAAGAGCTCTGAGCTGGGGTTGCTGAAGGCCAGAGGTGCAAGAGCTCTGAGCTGGGGTTGCTGAAGCCCAGAGGTGCAAGAGCTCTGAGCTGGGGTTGCTGAAGCCCAGAGGTGCAAGAGCTCTGAGCTGGGGTTGCTGAAGCCCAGAGGTGCAAGAGCTCTGAGCTGAGGTTGCTGAAGCCCAGAGGTGCAAGAGCCCTGAGCTGGGGTTGCTGAAGCCCAGAGGTGCAAGAGCTCTGAGCTGGGGTTGCTGAAGCCCAGAGGTGCAAGAGCTCTGAGCTGGGGTTGCTGAAGCCCAGAGGTGCAAGAGCTCTGAGCTGAGGTTGCTGAAGCCCAGAGGTGCAAGAGCTCTGAGCTGAGGTTGCTGAAGCCCAGAGTTTCTGCTGAGCCTTTCACCTGGTCCCTCAGCTCAGTCTCTCCAGTGCCAGCCTGTCGCTGAGCCTCTGTCTGCAGGAGTGCTCAGCCTGTGGCTGCAGGGACCTGTCAGCACAGGAGGCAGGAGAGCTGCTGCCAGTGCAGGCAGGAGTGTGCCCATGCCTTCAGCTGGCAATTGGTTGGCTCCCAGCTGCCCTGAGTCACCTGGCTGGGAATGAAGCCACTCTCCTCACTGCCTTTCTGGCAGTGCTCCTCTCCACCCTGCTCATGCCTGGGCTTGTGAGGACACATCTGCTGCCTGCCTGGTGTTGGAGTGGGTCGTGGGTGGGACTGGCAGCCTGGCACTTGATGTGGTCCCAGCGCAGGAAATAGGTCGCAGGTGTCCCAGAAGGGCTTCTCTGCCTGGCTGCTGGCAGTGGAGGCTTTGGCATGCCCACATGGCAGGAAGCTGCCCCCTGCCTTGCAGTCCAGGTCTGTGACACAGATCTCCAGGAGCACAAACTCACACACAGCACTGACCCTGGGTGCTTTGTGGGGTTTAGGAGTGGGAGCTGCAGCCTGACCCTGGGTGCTTTGTGGGGTTTAGGAGTGGGAGCTGCAGCCTGATCCTGGGTGCTTTGTGGGTTTGGGGAGTGGGAGCTGCAGCCTGATCCTGGGTGGTTTGTGGGTTTTAGGAGTGGGAGCTGCAGCCTGATCCTGGGTGCTTTGTGGGTTTAGGAGTGGGAGCTGCAGCCTGACCCTGGGTGCTTTGTGGGTTTAGGAGTGGGAGCTGCAGCCTGACCCTGGGTGCTTTGTGGGGTTTAGGAGTGGGAGCTGCAGCCTGATCCTGGGTGCTTTGTGGGTTTAGGAGTGGGAGCTGCAGCCTGACCCTGGGTGCTTTGTGGGTTTTAGGAGTGGGAGCTGCAGCCTGACCCTGGGTGCTTTGTGGGTTTGGGGAGTGGGAGCTGCAGCCTGACCCTGGGTGCTTTGTGGGTTTTAGGAGTGGGAGCTGCAGCCTGATCCTGGGTGCTTTGTGGGTTTGGGGAGTGGGAGCTGCAGCCTGACCCTGGGTGCTTTGTGGGTTTTAGGAGTGGGAGCTGCAGCCTGACCCTGGGTGCTTTGTGGGTTTAGGAGTGGGAGCTGCAGCCTGACCCTGGGTGCTTTGTGGGTTTAGGAGTGGGAGCTGCAGCCTGACCCTGGGTGCTTTGTGGGTTTAGGAGTGGGAGCTGCAGCCTGACCCTGGGTGCTTTGTGGGTTTGGGGAGTGGGAGCTGCAGCCTGACCCTGGGTGCTTTGTGGGTTTGGGGAGTGGGAGCTGCAGCCTGACCCTGGGTGCTTTGTGGGTTTTAGGAGTGGGAGCTGCAGCCTGACCCTGGGTGCTTTGTGGGTTTAGGAGTGGGAGCTGCAGCCTGACCCTGGGTGCTTTGTGGGTTTAGGAGTGGGAGCTGCAGCCTGACCCTGGGTGCTTTGTGGGTTTAGGAGTGGGAGCTGCAGCCTGACCCTGGGTGCTTTGTGGGGTTTAGGAGTGGGAGCTGCAGCCTGACCCTGGGTGCTTTGTGGGTTTTAGGAGTGGGAGCTGCAGCCTGATCCTGGGTGGTTTGTGGGTTTTAGGAGTGGGAGCTGCAGCCTGATCCTGGGTGCTTTGTGGGTTTAGGAGTGGGAGCTGCAGCCTGATCCTGGGTGCTTTGTGGGGTTTAGGAGTGGGAGCTGCAGCCTGATCCTGGGTGCTTTGTGGGGTTTAGGAGTGGGAGCTGCAGCCTGATCCTGGGTGCTTTGTGGGTTTGGGGAGTGGGAGCTGCAGCCTGATCCTGGGTGCTTTGTGGGTTTGGGAGTGGGAGCTGCAGCCTGACCCTGGGTGCTTTGTGGGTTTAGGAGTGGGAGCTGCAGCCTGATCCTGGGTGCTTTGTGGGTTTTAGGAGTGGGAGCTGCAGCCTGACCCTGGGTGCTTTGTGGGTTTTAGGAGTGGGAGCTGCAGCCTGACCCTGGGTGCTTTGTGGGTTTTAGGAGTGGGAGCTGCAGCCTGACCCTGGGTGCTTTGTGGGTTTGGGAGTGGGAGCTGCAGCCTGATCCTGGGTGCTTTGTGGGTCTGGGGAGTGGGAGCTGCAGCCTGATCCTGGGTGGTTTGTGGGTTTGGGAGTGGGAGCTGCAGCCTGATCCTGGGTGCTTTGTGGGTTTGTGTTGGGATCTGTGTTTAAGCTTTAAAGGACTGAAGTTGGGTAGAGGCTGCTGCCTATGTTGCCAGCACAATGCCCCCTTTCCTGGGAAGCAGACTCTACATGCCAGGCAGTCATGAGAGCATGAGGGGAGAAGCAAGACACCAAGTTTCTCTCCAGCCCTGGCCCAGCCTCCCCTCAGCTTCCTAAGCAAAACACTCTGACTTTTATTTGCATTCCAAAGCCCACCGTGGGTGAGCTGCAACCAAACTGGACACAGCAAAGTCCAAAGGGTGGCATTTCCAGCCTGTCCTTGTCTTTATCTGGCACCTGCAGGTGTGATGGTCCAGCCAAGGGAAATGCCATGGCTGAATGGCCAAACAAGTTATCTTGATCCACCACAAGCTCTGTTATCTGCAGAGGGAGCACACTGAGGTTGCAGTGACCTGCTTACACAGCAGGTTGGAGCCAGGCATGCAGCTCGCCACTCACCCACAGCTGACAGCCCCAAACCTGGGGAGCAGCTTTGTTTGAGCTCCTAGAGCTGCTATGGGAGAGGCACTGCCCCCAAGACACCCAAATGTACAAATCATTGAATCAGGAAGGGTGGAAAAGCCCTCTAAGATCATCAGCTCCAACTTTCCACCCAACACCCCCTCAGCCACTAAGCCATGTCCCCGAGTGCCATGGCCACACAGTTCTGGGGCATCTGCAGGGATGGGAACTCCATCACCTCCCTGGGCAGCTTCTTCCAATCCCTGACCACTCTTGCAGCAAAGAAATTGTTCCTCATTTCCAACCTAACCTTCCCCTGGCACAATTTCAGGCCATTGCCTCCCCTGGGCAGCCCATTCCAATGCCAATCACTCTCTCTGACAACAACTTCCTCAGAACATCCAGCCTAGACCTCCCCTGCCACAGCTTGAGGCTGTGTCCCCTTGTTCTGTTGCTGCTTGCCTGGCAGAAGAGACCAACCCCACCTGGCTACAGCCTCCCTTCAGGTAGCTGTAGACAGCAATGAGCTCTGCCCTGAGCCTCCTCTTCTGCAGGCTGCACACCCCCAGCTCCCTCAGCCTCTCTTCATAGGGTTTGTGCTCCAGGCCCCTCACCAGCTTTGTTGCCCTTCTCTGGACACCTTCCAGCACCTCAACATCTCTCTTGAATTGAGGAGCCCACAACTGGACACAGCACTCAAGCTGTGGCCTGAGCAGTGCTGTGTCCAGGGGCAGAAGAACCTCCCTTGTCCTGCTGGCCACACTGCTCCTGAGCCAGCCCAGGATGCTATTGTCCCTCTTGGCCACCTGGGCACACTGCTGGCTTATGTTCAGCTACTCTATACCAGCACCCCCAGGTCCCTTTCTGCCTGGCTGCTCTCAGCCACTCTGTCCCATCACTGGCCTCACTATAACCTGTACTTGTGGACCTTCATCTGATGCAGTTAAAAAGGTCTCATGATGCTTCCCTGAGAACAGGACAGGACTAAGCACACTGGGAGGCTATTTCAGAAGCTGAGGAATAAGCCCTGTCCCAAAGCCACTGCCTGCCACCAAGCTCTGGACATGCTGAGAGCTGTGAGATCAGCATCAGGTGGAGCTGGCTGAACATTCTTGCTACCTGCTCACTTTCTTCTTTGCTTTGTCTTGAGCTCTATGTCAAAAGTTCCCAAGATTCAAGTGGCAAATGAAGAATACATTCAGGCCACAGCTAACAGCCTTCTGACAGGAGGTGCTCCAGAGTCATGATACAAACTCCAGTTCCTAAATATCAGCCATGAATGCAGAGCACCTGGGGCCTAAAGGTCAGGACACTTCATCAACCTCAGAGGGACTGGGAGAAATCAAGAAGTGACATGGAAATGCCATGATCAGGAGGTGCCAGGGACCTAAAGGTGACAAAAGCTCTAGAGATGGTGCTAAAAAGGCCACAGCCAACACTCACTGCTTTAAAAGCTTGCAAACAGGGCAATTGCTAATGAGTCAGAGTGTGGTAGAGGAAGGGAGAGGAGAAAGGTTGACTAATTTGGGGATTAGGGCAGGTGGGAAGGGATTCTGATGGCTGGAGATGCTATGGGGCCAGCTGAAAGAAATAAAGGCTGAAGAAGGAGCAGACAAAGGCTTCATCTTCTGATCACCTCTAGGAAAAGGAGCAGAGATCTCTATGGCTCCATGGAAGGAGGCTGGAATGAGGTAGGATTGGTCTCTTCTCCCTAATCTCAGGTAATAGAAGGAGAGGCAATGGCCTGAAATTGTGCTGGGGAAGGTTAAGTTGGAGATGAGGCAAAATTTCTTTGCTGCAAGAGTGGTGAGGGATTGGAAGAGGCTTCCCATGGAGTTCCCATGCCTGGAGGTGTTCAAGAAAGGTGTGGCCATGGCACTTGGGGCCATGGTTTGGTGGCCATGGTGGTGTTGATGGTTGGATTCTGTCATCTTATAGAGCTTTTGCAGCCAAGACAATTGTGTGACTGCATGAGAAGTGTCTGAAAGCAGATCTGTTTGCCTGCAAAGGCTTCAAAGGGGCTGCCTGATTCCTGGCAGATGTCAAAGATATCCTTTTCTCTCTTTTTCTTTTGCTAGGAGCTTGTTGCTAGGCATCTTGTTCAGGCTGAGCAGTGCCTCTAACCATCCTCTCTAGGTAATTATGATGCTGAAGTGTAGCATAAAATGAACCTGTAATAGAACTGGAGCATTAACTTCTTCACCACCCTTAATATTCCTTCATGCATAGATCTCAAAAGCAAGCAACAAACCCTCCCAGTGGAACCTCTGCCCATTTATACTACCCTCTGTGTAGCAGCAGCTTTGCTCTCTAGTATGGACCAACAGGCAAGGCCAGATGCAGGTTTATAAAGCTTTATTTCTTTTTATTTTTGTCTTTTCTTGGGTTTGTGCTTTGGTTTGTTGTTTTTTTGAAGTGATGGGATTGAAAAGTTTCTGGAAAAGCAGAACACTTGAGGGATTTATGAAACATTCATTCAATACCAAAGGGCAAAAAAAAGGGGAGTGGGTAGGAGGAGAAGTTACACAGAAGTCTTCAGATTGTTGTTTCCTTTCCCACTGGCAACCTGGATGAGGGAATAAATAGGATGATTTCATCAAGTGCTTCAGCTTGGGCTGGCAGCAGGTGGTAGAGCACCCACTGGGCTGGTGGTTAGGTTGCTTTGGGTGGGAGGAGAGAGCAGGGCAGAGAGGGGTAGGTGAACAGCCTGGTACATGCAGCATGGCTCTTACCTACCTCATTTAGACACCAATTTCCAGTGTGGTTCTGCTCTGGACTATTAGGTTTGCACCCTAGAGAAAGGAATACAGACAGCTGTGAGAGACAAGGCAGCAGGAAGCCTTAAAAACTCAGCCTGTGGTTTGAAGGGTAATGCTGATGGTGTTGCCTAACCTTAGAACCCATGTGTTGGGGATCTGCAGTTTTGCAAAGGTAGAAGAGAAACTTTCAGAGCAAATGAGAGGCAAAAGAATCCTTTCTGAAGCCTCCCTAAAACATTTCCCTATGCATTTGGGCCTAAATGAAAGGATTTGATGGCTAAGCAGTTGAAGAGAATCCAGATCCATAGAATCAACCAGGTTGGAAGAGACCTCCAAGCTCATCCACTCCAACCTAGCACCCAGCCCTGGCCAATCAACCAGATCATGGCACTAAGTGCCTCAGCCAGGCTTGGCTTGAGCACCTCCAGGGATGGTGACTCCACCACCACCCTGGGCAGCCCATTGCAATGCCAATCACTCTCTCTGGGAAGAACTCCCTCCTAACATCCAGCCTATCCAAATGACCAGGAGGAAACTGACAGTTGTGCTGCCTGCAAATGCTTTGCTTGTGGTTACAGGCAAACTTCTCAGAGACACTGAGCAACCCTAGAGGATGTCCTGGCAGGAAAAGGCCAATTAATGCTGTCCCGTGGCTATTTCAGAGCTGTGCTGAGTGACTGAAGGTGTCTGTGGCTGCTGAGTTAGAAAGCAACACAGTGACTGCTCACAGGACAGCATTAATTGGCCTTCCCCTGCCAGGGCATCCTCTAGGTTTGCTCAGTGTCTCTGATAATTGATCCAGGCACTCTTTATTACTGGCAACCTTCAGAGTCCTGTCAGGACCTGTAGCACAAGAGGAAGTTTTCCATGTGCTGGAGATTCAGTTTAAATCCCCCATACACATTTCAACTACAGCTTGTAGATCTTCAGCTCTTCTGGACAGAGGCCTTGAAGAACCTTTTCTGCTCTAGAACTCTGAGGAGATGACTGCCTCACCTCCAGACCACCTTGCCACATGGCACTGTGCAATGACTACAATCCATGACAAGATCTGTGTTATGTGCTACAGGCAGAAGTCTTGGGAGGGCACACAAAGTGGCCACAGCACTCTGCAGAACCACATCCACTGTGTGGGGTGCCAGGCAGCTGCCAGTTTCCTGTATAGGTGTTCTGGGTTGGTTCTGGGTTGGGTTGTTTTATTCTCTTTCTCTTTTTGCTTGATTCTGGGTTTACTCTGGTTTGGTTTGGGTGGTTTCAGGTTTGGTGGGGTTTTTTTTGGCTTGGTTCTGATTTCATTTGGGGTTTGAGTTGGTTTTGTTTCATTCTGGTTTGGTTTGAGGTTTTTTTTTTGCTTAGTTCTGCTTTTGTTTGGGTTTTTGAGTTGGTTTTGTTTCATTCTGGTTTGGTTTGAGGTTTTTTTTTGCTTGATTCTGATTTCATTTGGGGTTTGGGTTTTGAGTTGGTTTTGTTTCATTCTAATTTGGTTTGAGGGGTTTTTAGCCTTGGTTCTGATTTCATTTGGGGCTTGGGTTTTAGCTGCTTTTGGTTCTGATTTGGTTGAGGATTTTTGGCTTGGTTCTGATTTCATTTGGGGTTTGTTTTTTGAGGTATTTTTGTTTGGTTCTGATTTGGTTTGAGGTTTTTTGCTTGCTTCTCATTTCACTTGGGGTTTGGTTTTTGAGTTGGGTTTGTTTGGTTCTGGTTTGATTTTTGCTTGGTTCTGATTTCATTTTGGGTTTGTTTTTTGAGGTATTTTTGTTTGGTTCTGATTTTGTTTAAAGTTTTTTGCTTGCTTCTGATTTCATTTGGGGCTTGGTTTTTGAGTTGGGTTTGTTTGGTTCTGGTTTGATTTTTGCTTGGTTCTGATTTCATTTGGGGTTTGCTTTTCAAGCTGGGTTTGTTTGGTTCTGGTTTGCTTTTTGCTTGGCTCTGATTTCATTTGGGGTTTGGTTTTCGAGTTGGGTTTGTTTGGTTCTGGTTTGCTTTTTGCTTGGCTCTGATTTCATTTGGGGTTTTGGTTTTCGAGTTGGGTTTGTTTGGTTCTGATTTGGTTTGGAGCTTTTTTTGGTTGGTTCTGGTATTGTTCTGATTTGGTTTGGGCTTTTTCAGTTTGGTTTTGGTATTATTCTGCTTTGAGAATTTTTGGTTTGGGGGATTTATTTGGGTTGGTTCTGTTTGGTTTGCAGGTTTTTGGGTTGGTTCTGGTTTTATTCTGATTTGGTTTGGGGTTTTGTGGTTTGGGGTTGAGGGCTTTTTTCTTGATTCTGTTTTCACTTGGGGCTTGTTTTTTGAGGCTTTGGCTCTGATTTGGGGGTTTGTTAGTTGGTTCTGGTATTGTTCTGGTTTGCTTTGGGGGATTTTCAGTTTGATTTTGGCATTGTGTTTTGGGGATTTTTGGCTTGGCTCTGGTTTGGGGATTTGTGGTTTGGTTCTAGCATTGGTTTGGGCATTTTTAGTTTGGTTTTGGTGATCCTGTGGTTTGGGGGTTTTTGGTTTGGCTCTGGTATTACTGTGGTTTGAGGATGTTTGGTTTGGGGGATTTGTGGTTTGGCTCTAGCATTGTTCTGGTTTGGTTTGGGGATTTTTTGTTAGGCTCTGGTATTACTGTGGTTTGAGGATGTTTGGTTTGGGCATTTTTGGTTTGGTTCTAGCATTATTCTAGTTTGGTTTGGGGATTTTTCACTCTGCTGATATTCTGATTTGGTTTGGGCATTTTTAGTTTGCTTCTGGTATTTTGATTTGAAGATTTTTGGTTTGGAGCATTTTTTGGGGGGTTGGTTCTGGTTTGGTTTGAGGGAGGTGTTGTTTTTTGGTTGGTTCTGGTTTTATTGTGATTTGGGTGGTTTGGGTTGGGTTTTTTTTGTTTAGAGTTGCTTTTTTTGTATGATTCTGATTGCAAATGGAGTTTGGGTTTTGAGGCTTTATTTGGTTCTTTGTTGGTTGGTTCTGGTATTGTTCTGATTTGGTCTGGGCATTTTTGGTTTGGCTCTGCTTTGGTTTGGGGGTTTTTGGTTTGGCTCTGGTATTACTGTGGTTTGAGGATTTTTGGTTTAGCTTTGGTTTGGAGATTTGTGGTTTGATTCTAGCATTGATATGGTTTGGGCATTTTTAGTTTGGCTCTGGTGTTCCTGTGGTTTGGGGGCATTTGGTTTGGCTCTGGTTTAGTTTGGGGGTTTTTGGTTTGGCTCTAGCATTGCTCTGATTTGGTTTGGACATTTTTAGTTTGGTTCTGGTATTCCTGTGGCTTAGGGGTATTTGGTTTGGCTCTGGTTTAGTTTGGGGATTTGTGGTTTGATTCTAGCATTGATTTGGTTTGGGCATTTTTAGTTTGGTTCTGGTATTCCTGTGGCTTGGAGGTATTTGGTTTGGCTCTGGCTTGGTTTGGGGGGGGGTTTGATTTGGCTCTAGCATTGCTCTGGTTTGGTTTGGGGGTGTTTGGTTTGGGGGTATTTGGTTTGGCTCTGGTTTGGTATTGGGGGTGTTTGGTTTGGGGGTATTTGGTTTGGCTCTGGTTTGGGGATATTTGGTTTGGCTCTAGCATTGCTCTGATTTGGTTTGGGCATTTTTAGTTTGGTTCTGGTATTCCTGTGGTTTGGGGATTTGTGATTTGGTTCTGGCACTGGTTTGGTCATTTTTAGTTTGGTTCTGGTATTACTGTGGTTTGGGGATTTGTGATTTGGTTCTAGCACTGGTTTGGGCATTTTTAGTTTGGTTCTGGTATTACTGTGGTTTGGGGATTTTTGGTTTGGCTCTGGTGATATTCTGATTTGGTTTGGGCATTTTTGGTTCTGATTATTACTGTGGTTTGAGGATTTTTGGTTTAGAACTGGTTTGTTCTGGTTTGGTTTGGGCATTTTTAGTTTGGTTCTGGTATTCCTGTGGTTTGAGGATGTTTGGTTTGGCTCTGGTTTGGTTTGGGGATTCGTGGATGGTTCTAGCTTTGTTTTGGTTTGGTTTGGGCATTTTTGGTTTGGTTCTGGTATTATTTCGGTTTGGATCTGGCTTGGTTCTGGTTTGTTTTGGGAGTGCCTGGTTTGGATTGATTTGAAAGGAAATAGGCAATACCTCTTCTCCAAAGCATGTGTCAATGTCTGATTGCTTGCAGCACTTGTTCACCATGTCACTGAAACCACTAGCAATGGTGTTGATCTGTTCTTCTGTCATCTGAGGCTTGCGTTTGATGAGGTTGATGAGCAACCTGAGAACAGAGTCAGGACACAGAGTTAAGGCTGCCTGTTGTGCTTCCATTTCCCACTTGACATTCTCTGCAGGCACAGCTCTTCCATGAGAGGTTTTTTTAGCCAGGCCTAAGGGAATATGTGCCTGTTTGTGACTCCAAAATGCCCTCTGCTGCCTTTTTGTTACCAAAAAAAACCCCATGTTGATATAATCCACCTCTTGTCTTCACCAAGTAGAGCTTAATCCTTGCCCTGGCAGTGGATCTACATGAAACTGCTCAGCTAAGACACTGATTTTAGTTGATGAAAATAGCCTAAGCTACCAGATGTTGGGCACTGAGAAGCTCAGAACAAACAGTTCCACTGGCTTTTCTGGCTGTTGCTAGTGAAGTCCCAGAGAGGGAATGGGTTGAAGCTTGTGGAGGGCAGATTGAGACTGGAGATGAGGAAGAAATCCTTGACAGTGAGGGCAGGGAGACACTGTGACTGGTTACTCAGGGAGGTCGTGGATGCCCCTTCCCTGCAGGTGTTCAAGGCCAGGTTGGATGAGGCCTCGAGCAACTTGGGCTAGTGGGAGGTGTCTCTGCCCATGGCAGGGGGCTGCAGCTCATGATCTTGAATCACAGCACTAAGCAGCTTGGGAAAGACCTCTAAGATCACTGAGTCCAACTTATCACCTAACCCTTCTAATTAACAAGGCCATGACACTAAGTGCCAGATGTGCCCCAGGTGGCTACCTGCCCTGAAGAACCTCATGCTGAATCACAGAATTAACCAGGTTGGAAAAGATTTCTAAGCTCATGGAGTCCAACCTGACTCTTCTAATGAACCAAACCATGACACTAAGTGCCAGATGTGCCCCAGGTGGCTACTTGCCCTGAAGAACCTAATGCTGAATCACAGAATTAACCAAGCTGGAAAAGACCTCTAAGATCATTGAGTCCAACCTATCACCTGATCCTTCTAATTAACTAAACCATGGCACTAAGTGCCTGATCCAACCTCCTCTTCAAAGTCCCTTCCAATCCAAAGCATTCTGTGAACCTATGAGCAGGGAGTTTGTAGCTTCCTTCCACCACCACCACCCTGAATTGTTACACTCCAGAATCATAGAATCAACCAGGTTGGAAGAGACCTCCAAGCTCACCCAGTCCAACCTATCCCCCAGCCCTATCCAGTCAGCCAGACCATGGCACTAAGTGCCTCATCCAAGCTTTGCTTGAACACCTCCAGGGACAGTGACTCCACAGAAGCTCCTCTACAGGGTTTTTCTTCTCACTTACTTCATCTGCCCTAACTCTCGTTCAGCAGCAGGAGCAGAGCACAACTTCTCATCGAAGTTGAACATATTAGGGTCAAATACTGAAGGCACATATTTGGTATCCACTCCCAAGGCAGTGAAGCAGGGTCTCCTGGAGGCATAGGACTGCCTGCAGCAGTGTGAGACGTTGTCATTGATGGGGGAGGTCTCCTGTTTCCTGCACATGTCCTGAATCACCATGTTCAGCTGAAAAGAGAAAGGATCAAGGACCATCTTTTAGGGTCTTATCAACAAACTGGAACAGGTTGCCCAGGGAGGCTGTGGATGACACATGGGTGGAAGCTTAAGGAGGGCATATTGAGATTGGAGATGAGGAAGAAATTCTTGACAGTGAGGGTGAGCAGACACTGGGAATGGTTGCCCAGGGGGGTTGTGGAGGCCCTCTCCCTGCAGGTGTTCATGGACAGGTTGGAACCTGGGCTAGTGGGAGGTGTCCCTGCCCTATGGCAGGGAGGTGGAACTGACAGGACGAAGGGTAATGGGTTTAAATTTCCAGAGAGGAGATTGAAACTAGATGTTAGGAAGGAGTTCTTTACAGTGAGGGTGGTGAGACACTGGCACAGGTTGCCCAGGGAGGTTGTGGTTGCTCCCTCCCTGGAGGTGTTCAAGGCCAGGTTGGATGAGGCCTTGAGCGACCTGTGGGGGTGTCTCTGTCTATGGCAAGAGGTTGGAACTAGATGATTTTTGAGGTCCCTTTCTTCCCACCCAAACCATTCTATGACCCTAGAGGTCCCTTTCTTCCCACCCGAACCATTCTGTGACCCTGGAGGTCCCTTTCTTCCCACCCAAACCATTCTGTGACCCTGGAGGTCCCTTTCTTCCCACCCAAACCATTCCATGACCCTGGAGGTCCCCTCCCTGCCACCCATACCATTCTATGACCCCAAAGGTCCCTTTCCACCCAAACCATCATAACCCTGAAGGTCCCTTCCTACCCATACCATTCTATGACCCCAAAGGTCCCTTCCCACCCAAACCATCACAACCCTGAAGGTCCCTTCCTACCCATACCATTCTATGACCCCAAAGGTCCCTTCCCACCCAAACCATTCTATGACCCTGGAGGTCCCTCCCCTCCCCCCCAAACCATCACAACCTTGAAGGTCCCTTCCCACCCAAACCATGCTACAAATCTCTGCTTAGTCTGAGGTTGGTGAAAAACCAGCTTGAGTTCACTGCCTCACCAGAGCTCAGCTTTTTTGGGAAGAGAGGAAACCTCCAAGAGGAGCAGGGAGAAGACCCAAGGTACTCACATATCCCTCAGAGCAAGCCATACGTTTTTCCTCAGGCATCTGGCAGCACTTGGTGCCAATACCTGTCATCTTCTTCCCCATGTCAAGCAAGGTGTCAGTTGATACCTGGGGCATTTTCTTAGTGTAGCGGATCAGGAGCCTGAAAAGAAGTCAGAGGAAAAAGAGTCAGGTTGGAAGGATGCTCTACTCATCTGGCCCACCAGAGTCAAACCAGAAGGGAAGGCCAAAGAGGTTTGCCCAGAGCTGGCAGGGTGATGGCCTGCACTCAGGAGAAGACTGATCAGCAGCACTCACGCCTTGAGGAATTCTCCCTCGCCCTTGGTGCTGAGCAGCTCGCAGTTTGTTTTCACAAGGTCCTGAGTTTCTTTGATGTGCTTGTTCAACTCCTCCTCCTGCAAGCAAGCACCAGTTTATCAGAGAGGGTAGAGCAGGGTGTCCTGCTGACAGCCACACATGCATCCCTTGTCACAGAGTCACAGAGCTGGAAGGGACCCCCAGGGACCGGCTGCTCCAAGCCTTCTAGGTCACATTTCAGCTGCAATGAACTGGCCCAGCAGCCTGTCAGGCTGAGGCTGGAAACTGACCAATGTAGGGGACTCCACTGCTCCCCTGGGAGATGATTCCAGTGTCTGACTGTGCTCATGGGGACAAATGTACTTCTGGAGTCCAGTGGGAATCTGCCCAGCAGTGTCCTGTCCCCATCACCTCTTGTATTTTCCATGGGACTCCCTGGAAAAAGTGAGTCTGCATTCTCCTGCTAGCCACCCTTTATGTGCTGCTCCGTGGTGATAAGGCCTCCCCTCAGCCTTCTCTTTCCCAGACTGAGCAAATCCAGCTCCCCCAGCCTTTCCTCCACGTGAAGGAAATCTCTTCTAAATCTTTCCAGCTCTGAGATACCCATTTTGCCAGGCCAATCACTTCCACATAGCCTGGATAGCATAAGCAGACCTTGATTTTTTCAGGGGAGCCTCAACTTCTGCCAGAAATCCTGTTTAAAAGGCAGTAGGGATTTGTGCCTTTTCACTTCAATTCATTCCCCTGAGTTTAGCCTCTCAAGCTGCTGCCTGCTCTGCTGTAGGAGCCTCTCAACCCAACCATTTCGTGCTAGGCACCCCCCAAGCCCTGTACCCATCTGCAGGCGAAGCTCTGCACTTACAGCTTTGCCATAGCACTCAGCAGGGTTGTCTGTTTTGCAGCACTTCTCCAGGAGAGCTTCATAGCCCTTAGCCACCCTCAGGACCAGCTGGTTAGAGAACTCGGGGTGCCTTCGGGCGTACTCGTACAAAAACCTGCAAGACAGAGCCTGGCAGGGACCTCCACAGCTCACCCAGTCCAACCCCCCTCCCAGAGCAGGATCACCTAGACCAGGTCACACAGAAACACATCCAGGCAGCTCTTGAACACCTCCAGAGTGGGAGAGTTCACAACAGGGCAGCCTGTTCCAGTGTTCTGCTGCCCTCACAGTGAGGGGAAAAAAACCTCCTCACATCTACGTGAAATTTCCTCTGCTTCAACTTCCACCACTGCCCCTTGTCATGGCATTGGGCAACACCCAGCAGGGCCTGGCTCCAGCCTCCTGGCCCTCACCCTGCACATCTTCCTAAACATGAATGAGGGTAGCCCTCAGGCTCCTCCTCTCCAAGCTACAGAGCCCCCAGCTCTCTTAGGCTCCCCTCGTAAGGAAGATCACAGAATCAACCAGGTTGGAAGACACCTCCAAGATCATCCAACCTAGCACCCAGCCCTATCCAGTCAACCAGACCATGGCACTAAGTGTCTTGTCTTGTTTTGAACGCCTCCAGGGACAGCGACTCCACCACCTCCCTGGGCAGCCCATTCCAATGCCAATCACTCTCTGGCAAGAACTACTTCCTAACATCCAGCCTAGACCTTCCCTGCCACAACTTCACACTGTGTCCCCTTGTTCTGTTGCTGCTTGCCTGGCAGAAGAGACCAACCCCACCTGTCTACAGCCTCCCTTCAGGGAGCTGCAGACAGCAATGAGCTCTGCCCTGAGCCTCCTCTTCTGCAGGCTGCACACCCCCAGCTCCCTCAGCCTCGCCTCAGATGTTCCACTGCCTTCAGTGTCTTTGTGTCTCTGTGCTGAGCTCTCCCAAGCAGCTTCTCTCCAGAGAAACCAGGGCTTTAGCTAAGGCTGAGGCTACATCAGTGACAGGAGACACAGTCTCAAGTTGTGCCAGGGGAGGTCGAGGCTGGATGTTAGGAGGAAGTTATTGGCAGAGAGAGTGATTGGCATTGGAATGGGCTGCCCAGGGAGGTGGTGGAGTTGCCATCCCTGAAGGTGCTCAAGAAAAGACTGAGTGAGGCACTTAGTGCCATGGTCTGGTTGGTTGGCCAGGGCTGGGTGCTGGGTTGGATGAACCTGGTTGAGTCTATGAGACCAGGCCTCCAGGTGCTCATCTTTTCTCTGCACACCCAAGAGGACACTTTGTCCAGAGGTGCAGAAGGCACAGTAGAGGCTATCTGCAAGGCGCTACTTACTCAGACATGAATTCGTCGTGGCCTGCCTCGTATCTTTTGCACACCTCCTTGTCATGGATGTACTTTTCAACCAGGGAAGGAAGGTTTTCAGGCTTGTCATCATAGTCTGCTTCAACAATGCACTGGCTTCGCTCCACAACTGGCTTCTCACAGCAGTGCTTGATTTTGCTTGAGAAAACATCTTGTTTAGAACAAACATATTCTATCAGTTGTGCCTGTAAGAGTAAAAGCAGGTATCAGACGAGCTGTGAGTTAACCATTTCAGTCAGTGAATTCTTTGTTTCAATCTCTTTTGCTTTTCATTCAGGTCCTTTATTTACTTGGCACCTTCCTAAAGAAATACTGTCCCCATTCAAAGAGGAATAAGCAGTGGGATGGGGATGTCCTGTGCACATGAGCAACGTGTTCAAAGCAGGATGTGGTTCCTGTGTGTGTGTTCACAGGTGCAAGGCAGGATGTGGTTCCCTCCTTCAGAGAACCAACTCTGGAAAGCCAGGAATTTAGACTGCAGATTAGGGAAGAATTCCTGACAGTGAGGGTCAATTCTTTATCTCAGTCTCTTTGCTTTTCTTTCGGGTCGTTTATTCAATTGGCACCTTCCTAAAGAAATATTGTCCCCATACAAAGAGTAATAAGCAGTGGGATGGGGATGTCCTGTGCATGTGAGCAACATGTTCACAGGCACAAGGCAGGATGTAATTCCCTCCTTCAGAGAACCAACTCTGGAAAGCCAGGAATTTAGACTGCAGGTTAAGGAAAAAGTCTTGACAGTGAGAGTGGGGAAATACTGGCACAAGTTGCCCAGGGAGGTTGTGGATGCTCCCTCCCTAGAGGAGTTCAAGGTGAGGTTGGATGAGGTCTTGAGCAGCCTGGTCTAACTGGGAGGTGTCCCTGCTCATTGCAGGAAGTTAGAACTGGATCTTGAAGGTCCCTTTCAACCCAAACCATTCTGTGGATCCATGAAAAGTCACTGAGTGGTCTGTCTGAAAGAGGCCTGACTGATCTTGTCAGGCCTGTCAGTTGCCCAGCTCTGAGAGAGGGCAGAACACACACAAAGCCCCAGAACCTCATTAAGGCTGGGACCAGCACTGAACACCAGCTGGTTTCAGGAGTGGGTCTAAGTTTCAGCCAGCCAGGCAGCACTGAATTCACTGCAGTTTTGCTGTTCCTCACATGCAAGCTGTTCTCTAGAGCACAAACTGCTGTCTTCCTAAGCACTTCTCTAGTCTGTAGACATAGTTGGAAAGGACTTGGCTTACCCTGTCATCCATGCACTCCAACATGTCCCCATCACAGCACTCTTTGTAGACATCTTTAAGCTCATGCACAACCTTCACCACCTCTGAGTGTGGAGCATTGGGATATTTCTGACTCAGGTGACCAAGTTTGCTGAGAGGAAAAGAAGAAAAATACCCTTGTAAAGCTCTGTATGGAACAGAAACCTTGCAGGTGACTGCAGGGGCCCATGTGAAAGCTGGGAAGGGCTTGTTTTGATAGGGTGGGAGGGAATGGGTTGAGGCTGGAAGAGGAGAGATTGAGACTGAAGATTAGGGAGAAATTCCTGACAGTGATAGTGGGGAAACACTGGAACAGGTTGCTCAGGGAGGTTGTGCCTGAAGGTGTTCAAAGCCAGGTTGAATGGGGTCTGGATCAACCTGGGCTAGTGGGAGGTGTCCCTGCCTGAGGTAGTAATCTTCAAGGTCCCTTCCAACCCGACCCATTCCAGGATTAGTCAAAACAGGCACATGTAGTCCTAATTAAAGCTTTGAATCAAAGCTGGCAGCATCTGGTGAGCTACTCCTGGGCAATGCCAGTGCAGCAGAATCACTGGATTGTGTCAGCTGGAGAAGAAGACCTCTGAGATCATTGAGGCCACAGAATGCAAGCAGCTCTCTGTGCAAAAATCTTTCTGAATGCTCAAAATGCAGCTTTGACATCTGAGATTCTGCCCAATTTGACTCTCTGGCTGCAGCTTGGTTTGCTGATTAATGCTGTGCCTGTCACTGAAAGCTGGGCATCATCAGTGGTTGGGCATCAGTGGGGCACAGCTTTGGCAGAAGGGGAAATGAAAGCCCCTGAGAGCTCTGGTTCTGGGTGGCACTGCAGCAGTTAAGCTCAGTTTAGTGTGGGAAAAAAACTGACCCCCAGATCTCTCCTCTGTGGGACAACAATCCTCAGCCAAAAGCACACTGCAAGTATCACCAGAGCAGTTTTCAAACTCATCACAGAGAAGTGAACTGTCCATGGTGGTGTTTGCCTTGAGTCATTTCAGGTTTAGGTTAACCTGATTGGAACTTACATGGCCTGGAAAGTTCTTGCACCAAACTTCTTGAGGGTTCCACAGGCATACTCGTGCTTCATGCTGACTTTCTTGGCTTTCTCTTTGATGGCAGCTGCCTATAGGAACAGGATGCACATTGTCAGGTTGGAGTGATTGCATCTGGCAGGGTGAAGGAAAAGCACATCTGAAAAGTCCCTCACTGCAGAAACACAGCAGATTCTGGTCCAGACAGCTCTGCTGAAAAGCCATCTGAGAACTCCTCAGGCAGCACTCAGTCAGCATTTAACTTCACAAGCATTTAAGTTTGCAATAACTTGCAGGGGAAGGATGGGAGAGAATGGATTAATGCTTGAGGAAGTCAGACTGAGACTGGAGATAGGGAAGAAGTTCTTGACAATGAGGGTGGGGAGGCACTGGAACAGGTTGCCCACAGAGGTTGTGGATGCTCTCTCCAAGGGGCAGGTTGGACAAGGCCTTGAGCAACCTGGTCCAGTGTGAGGTGTCCCTGCCCATGTTGAGGGGCTGGAATTGGGTGATCTTCAAGATCCATTCCAACCCATTCAATGACTCTGTGATTTGCTTGGGCAATGAAGATTAGGAGAGACTTTTCACGGCTCTATGTTGGACATGACGATGGAACTTTAGGTTGCCAAGTGAGATCTGTCTTGCCTTAATACCCCTTTGGCTGCAGCTGACTGCAGATCAGGAATGCCAGATGGGTTCAGTTTTCATCCAGAGGGACATATCTGTCTTACCTTTGTATCCAAGCAAGTATCAATGTTGCTATCCTGGCAGCAGGTCTGAAGTGCATGCTCGTAGTCAGCAGCTAGGCCAAGGATGGTTGGGGCATACAAGAAGGGGTTTCTTCTTGCAACAGTATAGATGAAACTGTAAGGAAAAGGAAAATAGAAGTTACATACTCCAATGGCAACAGCAAATGGTGTTAAAACTTCTTAGAGCCCAACTTATTTCTGGTTTAGAAATGGAATCTCATTTCCTACCATATTGCCTCCTACTGCTCTCTTTCCTCATCCTTCCCAGTTACAATGGCAGTAATGGGGAGCTGAAGCAGTCAAATTGTTGAATCAGTAGTGGAAACAGTGTGGGTCTTCAGGGCATTGAGGGAGAAAAGACCTGAAGGGGCTTTTGACAAGGGTTTGGAGTGATAGGATGTGGGTCAATGGCTTGGAGTTGGAAAATGGGAAAGTTAGAGTGGAGGTTAGGAAGAAATTCTTGATAGCAGGGGTGGGAAGACCCTGGAACAAGTTGCCCAGGGAGTCAGGGAGCTTGTGGATGCCCTCTCCCTCGAGGTATTCAAGGCCAGGTTGGATGAGGTCTTGAGCAACCTGAGCTAGTGGGAGGTATCTCTGCTCATGGCAGGGGGTTGGGATCTGGATGATCTTGAAGGTCCCTTCCAACACAAACCATTCTATGATTCCCTGAATCTATGTTTAAGTTGTGGTCCCTTAAAGACCCCTGTTAAATGGGAAAACCTGCTCCAGCATGAAATGAAAACATGGATATTTAATGACTGAGCAACTGCAGACAGCAGGTTTGAGTACTTGAGTATTGTTCCAACGCTCAGCACGTCCACAAGCTCTGCTTAGCTTGGGGATCCCTCTTCCATACTTCAACATGACACTTAAAGAGCTGAAATGGCCGTTTGTCTTACTGTCCCAGCAGTGAGACCCTGTTGTCCTGGTACTCCTTGCAGATGACATCAGCAGCTGGTCTCTGGTAGGGCTGGACAAAGTCAGGCTGCTGCACTTTGAAGGTCAGGAAGCACTCGTTGCGCTCGGGGTCCTCCTTGGAGCAGCAGTCAGCCATGTTCCCGTACGACTCACGCAGCGTCTCCAATTGGCAGATCTTACCCAGGAAGATGGCAGGCTGTGAGGGAGGTACTGAGGGTCAGGGTTACTGTGGACACACAGCCTGAGCTACATTCTGCTTATCCAGGACAGAAAACTTAGCAGGACAGGGTTTAGATCCTGAATCGGAATGATTCCCCTGGGTTAAACGCGATGGCATAAAGCTTAGTGCTGTAGTCGGCAGCAAAAGTGCCTCAAAGCTTGACTGGGGGAGAAAAAAGGCATTTTAATGATCATTCAAAGTCTTCTGTGCAAGATGGGGATCTCTTACTCATCTGACTAAATTCAGCCTTCAGATGAAGTGAAGCAGGAGTTTGATATTCCACTCGATGATCATGTGAGGGGAGGAGAGGGAATGGGTTACGGTTGGAAGAGGAGAGATTGAGGCTGGAGATCAGGAAGAAATTCTTGGCAGTGAGAGTGGGAGGCACTGGAACAGGTTGCCAAGGGAGGTTGTAGATGTTCAAGGTCAGGTTGGATGAGGCCTTGAGCAGGCTGGGCTAGTGGGACGTGTCCCTGCCTATGGCAGTGGGTTAGAACTGGATGGTTTTGAAGGTCCCTCCCAACTCAATTCATTCTAAGGATGTCAAAGCAGCAGATTAGGAAATCTTTAGGTAGAACTGATGCAGTGATGTGACTTGGTCTGAAGTTAGACCTCACAAGGGCACAAGCACCTCATGTTCTGAAGGGCTGGGCTGAGCCTGTTAGGGCTCTTTACTGACCTGCACACTTCTCTTGTTACCTGATCTTGAAGGAGTTTCTTGTAGAACTTCTTTAAGTACCTTAGAGTAGCACCCAAACCTTTTCAGGTCAACAAAGTGTGACCTGGCCACACACTGATCACTTTAATACCTGGAGTTAGACTTGGATTTTCCAGCTGGGGTACTTCTAGCAAATGCTAATGTGAATTTCCAGGACATGCTAAACCTAATGTGCCAAGGTGCAGTGCTTGGGCTCTGGCATAAGGCTACAGAGATCATACAAGCCCTTCTGAAAGGCAAGCATTCAGAACCTGACAACACCCAGTTGCTTCAGCACTAAAATGTGAGCATTGACTGATGGCAACAGCAGCACCTGAAAGGATCAGGTACAAGTCCTCAGTGAAGATGATTCTGGTAGCTGCCCAGAGTGAGGAGAAACACAACAGCAAAAGACTTGCTGCCTACCAGCGATTTTCCGCAGTCAGCAGCATCCTCGTTGGCATCACACTTCTGTGCCAGCTCAACCACATCCTTCACCAGCTTGGACAGTCCTTCATAAGAACACTTCTGGAGATACTGGGCAAATGTGATCATGGTGCTGGAACACAAAGCAAGAGTTTGGAATATGGGGGATGAGAAGCATAACAGGCAGCGTTTCCAAAGGTGCCTCTGGATTCAGAACTGCTTGTTCAGAGCCCAGTGCCACCTCCCATAGCCTCCCTCTTCTTGGTCCTTCCTCAAAATTGCTTTTCTCCTCACTTGCCAAGAAGAAAACCTTGACTAATAGATTAGAACTAAAGGAGCAAAGGCTTTGAGTTGAGTTCTCTGCTATTTTTAGCAGCACATTCATAAATGCCATCAACTGAGCTGCTTTTTGCTGGTCACAAATGCTGATCTTCATGCTGCCTTCTTTCACAAGCTCTTAGGCTCCTGTCAGAGCCCTCTGCCATTCTCAACAGATTCGAATTGTCTCAGCCAGCCTGCTGCAGGTTTGGTTTTTTGAGGTTGCTTGGATTGGTTGGTTTGGTCATGTCTCAAGGCAGCATAAATCCTCTCCATCCTAAGCTATCCAAACCACGTTACTCACGCCTGTCTCCATCCTAAAGTTATCTACCTCAAGCCTGTTTTCTTCACACACATAAGGAGCACAGGTATTCTCATGAGGCTTGCAGGGCATTCTTCTTGCAGAGGGCAAGAAGTCATCCTGACTTTTGCAGCTCTTAGCATATGTGCAGGCTTTGCATCCTAACAGTGAGAAGCGCCACGCTTCAGTGAGGCACAGGCAGCCCTCACTAGCCCACACAGTGTGTTTCTGTGGCTCCTTCCCCGCCCCCCCTCCCCATCCACTATCAACAGAGATGGAAACCAAGCAGAAAATGTATGCTGAGCATCCACTTACACAGCCTTGAATGTCTCCTCCTTCAAATCTCTGTAGCGATGGGCAATCTCACTCTTGTGTTCTAGGAAGGAAAGCAGAGGATGGTGATGGTCACTGTCACCTGGGCTGGGCTAGATCCTGAGCTCCCTCACACAGTCAGCTTTCTGAAGGAACCCAAGCATCTGACTCTTAGGGTTCTAGCAGAACATTCGTGTGGCCAAGAGAGCCAATGGCATCCAGGGGTGCATCTGGAAAAGTGTGGTCAGCAGGGGTAGGGAAGTTGTTCTCTTCCTTTGCTCTGGCCTGGTGAGACCACACCTGCAGTGCTGTGCCCAGTTTTGGGCTCCTCAGTTCAAGAGGGACAGGGACCTGCTGGAGAGAGTCCAGCAGAGAGCCACAAGGATCACAGGATATTAGAGGTTGGAAGGGACCTAAGGAGATTATCAAGTCCAAACCCCCTGCCAGAGCAAGACCATACAATCTAGCACAGGTCACAGAGGAAAACATCCAGACAGGCCTTGGAAGTCTCCAGGGAAGGAGACTCCACAACCTCTCTGGGGAGTCTGTTCCAGTGCTCTGTGACCCTTACAGTCAAGATGTTTCCCCTTGTGTTGAGGTGGAACCTCTTTTGCTGCAGCTTATACCCATTGCTCCTTCTCCTATCACAGGATGATTGGGGGACTTGAGCATCTCCCCTGTGGAGAGAGACTGAGAGCCCTGGGGCTGTTTAGTCTGGAGAAGAGAAGCCTGAGAGGAGATCTCATCAATGTCTATCTGAGGAGTGGGGGTCAAGTGCCTGGGGCCAATCTCTTTTTGGTGGTGCACAGCAATAAACCAAGGAGCAATGGATGCAAGCTGGAACAGAGGAAGTTTCACCTCAACAGAAGGAGAAACTTCTTTAAAGTGAGGGTGACAGAGCCCTGGAGCAGGCTGCCCAGAGAAGTTGTGAAGTCTCCTTCTCTGGAGGCAAAGCCTTCCTAGATACATTCCTGTGCCAACTACCCTGCGTGATCCTGCCTTGGCGAGGAGGTTGGACTTGATCTCTGGAGGTCCCTTCCAACCTCTGAAGTTCTGTGAGTCACCTCTGTAAGCACAGCCTCAATGCAGGCATTCAAAATGCCTGCTGCAGCTTGCTCTCAAAGGCTGGCAAAGCTGTTCTCTGCACAGCCAGCCACGCCAGCACCTCTGGCCTGCAAACAAAGGAATGCAGAGCAAGCAGCAGCAAAAATGTCTCTTTTTGCACATAGAGTTATTAACTTGCAGGTTTATATTCTTTTTCCACCTGCTTCATATCATCAAAGCAGATAAATCTCTTCCCTTGGTCCTGAGGGCCACAAACAGATTGCACTTACACCTTGCCCTTGGCAAGGAGGCTTCCCACCAGGCCTCTGGCCACAGTCCTGAACAGTTGTGCTAGAAATACAACTCAGGAGCATTTAGCAAGCACGAAGAGCAATTTCTTCACCTAATGGAACAAACCTGCTTTGATAAAAAGGGAGTTGAGAGCAGAAAAATTGGCATTTCAGGATTTCTGCTGCTGTTGACTGCACAGGGATGACACCAAACACTTGCTCAGGTCAAGCTGTCCTGAATATTCTACCTGTCTCCTCGTGGAGTTTCTTCTCAGGTCAATCAAATTTTGTTTCTCTGCTCTTTTCTTTAGCTCAGTCTTGCAAGAATCATTTGTTATGTGGCAGGAAAAAAAGGCATTCAATTGACAGGGAGGGGGAAAAAAAAGCCTGCAAAGACAACAGACCAGGCATTTCTTACCTGCACCTCGAGCAACTCTTTGCAGATTCCAGGATCTGGCAGAACTTAAGAGGAGGACGAATGAAATTAACGTTACCCACTTCATGGCTGCGAATTATG
Source organism: Pogoniulus pusillus (assembly GCF_015220805.1). Classification (NCBI taxonomy): domain Eukaryota; kingdom Metazoa; phylum Chordata; class Aves; order Piciformes; family Lybiidae; genus Pogoniulus; species Pogoniulus pusillus. The sequence goes on from NC_087273.1 coordinate 6,825,769, forward strand.
AGGTGGGTGAAATTGATCAGAAGCTCTAGGAAGATTGAAAGGAAAGCTTTGGCTTATATACATTTAGCTGCCCACCGCTGTAAAAAATTAACCAGAGAGCTGGCAGCTTGTAGATTTCCATCCAGCCTGAAGGGGATTACAAAACGAGGACTGTCCTTGCCACAAATGAATTTGTTTATTATGTGTTACTCTGGCCCTTTCTGTCCCCAAAAGGTTGAACCTTCCAGCACCCAAATAGATAAAAGTTTTGCGTAAATTTCCTTATCAAATGGCAAACAAAGGGGTTCAAGGCATCAGGTCTAAGCCTACAGCTGGGTGGGTTTTGTCTAGGTTGAGTTCAAAGGCAGAGCAGGTTGGGTTTGTACAGTAGCGGCTCAGCCAGGCAGGGCTTGGTCAGAGAGTCGCAGGATCAAGCAGGTTGGAAAAGACTTCTGAGATGGTCGAGTCTCACCTATCACCTAACCCTTCTAATTAACTAAACCAGGGCACCAAGTGCCTCATCCAGCCTCCTCTTAAACACCTCCTGGGCTGGGGACTCCACCACCTCCCTAGGCAGCCCATTCCAATGCCAACCATTCTTGCTGTAAAGAACTACTTCCTAACATCCAGTCTCCTCTTAAACACCTCCAGGGATGGGGACTCCACCACCTCCCTAGGCAGCCCATTCCAATGCCAACCATTCTTGCTGTAAAGAGCTACTTCCTAACATCCAGTCTCCTTTTAAACACCTCCTGGGTTGGTGACTCCACCACCTCCCTGGGCAGCTCATTCCAATGGCCATCACTCTTTCTGTGAAGAACTACTGCCTAACATCCAGCCTAAACCTGCCCTGGTGCAGCTTGAGACTGTGTCCCCTTGTTCTGTCACTGGATGCCTGGGAGAAGTGATCAACCCCTGCCTGGCCACAGCCTCCTTTCAAGTAGCTGTCCACCTCTTGCATGTAATTATGGAATTTTCAGTTGAAATGACTTGACTGAGATGGGATGGGCTGCCCAGGGAGGTGGTGGAGTTGCTGTCCCTGGAGGTGTTGAAGCCAAGCCTGGCTGAGGCACTTAGTGCCATGGTCTGGTTGATTGGCCAGGGCTGGGTGCTAGGTTGAACTGGCTGAGCTTGGAGGTCTCTTCCAACCTGGTTGATTCTATGAGCACAAGGATCCAGGGAAGCAGCACCTCCAGTTTCAGCTGGCTTCCAAACTCTTAAGAAACAGAAGGTCAAACAGGGAAAAGGATGCTGAGGACTGGAAAAGACTGACAGAAACATCCAGGCTGGAAAAGGCCCTTAGGATCACTGAGTCCAACCTAGAACCCTGTTCTACAAGATTCACCTTAAAACATAGCCCTAAGTACCACATCCAAATGCCCCTTAGACACATCCAGGGTTGGTGACTCCATCACCTCCCTGGGCAGCTCATTCCAGTCCCTGACCACTGTCTCCATGAAAAACTTTTTCCCAATGTCCAACCTAAATCTACCCAGTCTCAGCTTGAGGCCATTCCCCCTTGTTCTATCTCCAGTTACCTGTGAGCAGAGCCCAGCAGCAGCTCCTCCACAACGCCCCCTCGGGTAGTTGTAGACAGCAATGAGATCTCCCCACAGGCTCCTCTTTTTCAAACTACACAGCCCCAGCTGCATCAGTCACTCCTCATCAGATTTATTCTCTAGGAGCTTTAAGAACCTCCCAGTCCACACAGCCCTAGAGCAGGAAGAGTCCTTGCAGAGAGCAGCTTTGTGTCAGTGAGTCGCCAGTGACACTTTTACCCCGAGGCTGCATCTCGCTCTGCGGTTTGGGTACCACCCAAGAGGAAGGGATGAAGTCCTGCATTTGGGGAAGAACAATGCCACTGATCAGGACAAGTTTGGGGCTGAGCTGTTGGAGAGCAGCTGTGGGGACAGGGACCTGGGTGTCCTGATGGACAGTGGGATGACCATGAGCCAGCCTTCTGGCCGATGGCATCCCAGGGTCTATTGAGAAGAATGTGGCCAGCAGATTGAGGGAGGTTCTCCTCTCCCTCTGCTCTGGTGAGGTCACAGCTGGAGTGCTATGTCACATACTGGGCTCCCCAGTTTAAGAAGGAGAAGGACTTGCTGGAGAGGGGGCAGCAATGGGCTAGAAAGAGGTGCTGAGGGGGCTGGAACAGCTCTGTGATGGGGAAAGACTGAGAGGACTGGGGCTGTTTAGGCTGGAAAAGAGCAGCCTGAGTGGAATCTCATCAGTGCTGATCAATACATCCCTGAGGCTGGGACCAGGCTTTGTTCAGTGGTGCCCAGTGACAGGACAAGGGATAACAGGCATGAACTTGACCATCAGAAGTTCCATCTAAACATGAGGAGGAATTTGTGTAGTTGAAGGGTGCTGGAGCCCTGGAGTAGGCTGCCCAGAGAGATGGTGGAGTCTCCATCTCTGGGGACATTCCAAACCCACCTGAATGTGGTTTTGTGTGACCTTCTGTAGGTGATCCTGTCTTAGCAGGGGGCTTGGGCTGGATGATCTCAAGAGATCTTTTCCAACCCCTCCCATTCTGTGAGTCTAAGAATGGAGTATTTGTATCTGCTCTCACTTCACACCGTTTGCTCTGCTAGAACATGAAATGATGCATCCTCTTTTTCCAGGCCAGTTACTCTTGAAATTTCTATCCTTTGGTCCCTGGATCTAGGATAACCCCAGCTACCTTCTGCACTTTTGGACACAGGTGTGTGTGAAATTGCTTTCCTAGTACAAAGCTGTTGCTCAGTTCCTCTCTGTAGGACCAGGACAGCTCTGTGGGGAGTGTGTCCCACACATGATGGAAGACGTGGGAATGGGAAGCTGAGGGTAATGTGGAATACTGTTAAGCAAACAGCAACAGAGGAGTTCAGCTCTATTTTTCTGTGGTTATAGGAAATGTTGGCATGAAGCACAGGACAGACAACAGAAGATATCTGGAGATAAACATGGACCCTGTATTTCAGACTTACACATTAACTCCAGGGGAGCAGCAGGGTTCTTGCTAACACTGCACAATGCTGTGGGGGGAAAATTCCAGCCAGCTTTCGTGGCACAAAGAGAGGCTCCTCCTGGTGCTCAATTTCAGCCTGACAGACTGTACTTTCTCTCCCAGCCCTTAGCTGGCACCTCCTGAAGTCTGCTTTGATGCAGCCTGAGAGCATTTCCAGTGCTGTGCTAAGGCATCGTTTGCCACCACCGCCACATTTTGGCCCCACCTGGGCAGTGCTCCAGCCTGGTTGTCTCTGGCAGTCCCTTCATGGCTATCAACAGCACACCTCAGTGTGTGGTTGTATCTCCCTGCCTGCTCAGGTTGGAAAGGAGAGCCAGGCTCAGGACAGAGGTAAAGAAGCTGATGGCTGCAAGGCAGCTCTGTTGTGCTTTTCCAGGGCATCAGAAGGTCCTTGTCAGGCTGCTGAGCTAGCTCCTTGCATGCATTTCACCTGAGATCTTGGGGAAAGCATTGCTGAGCCTCTCTAGCTACCATTCCCCCTCTCACCAGTGCCAGCAGAGTTCCAGAAGCACAGAAGTTCCCAGACCCAGCATGCTGACCTAGCCCAAAGGCACTGTGCAAAAGCAGATGTAATTGCAAGGTAGTCTTCAGCCATTCCGAGGCTTCCAGGTTAACCCAAAGGCTCCATGGTTCAGTAAGGGGCTCTTTTCTGGCAGAGGGATGGGGTCAGTAAGGCCAAGGTCAGCCTGAAGTGTTGAAGCAGCCCTTTCCTGGGATTTTGTCAGGCTGAAGCAGCACAGGTCTGACAGGGCCACTGTCGCTCCCAGCACTCTCCAGAGAGTGAGGATTCTGTGGAAAAACACCTGGAAATACTGCCTGGTTCTGACACAGTGACAAAAGCTGGGGGCTCCTCCTCAAAAGCTGGACTTCCCCTACCATCCTTCATGAAAGAGTTATCCACACAGCCCTGAGATCCTAAAACAGAGCCTTGCTCCTTTACATCACTAAAGAGTTATCCACACAGCCCTGAGATCCTAAAACAGAGCCTTGATCCTTTACATCACTAACCAGAAGTTTGCCTTGCACTTGCTGAGATGTCAGCAGCAGGCTGGGGACAGTGCACACAGCTCCTACAAATCTCTGTACCCTTTCTGTGGCTCCTCCCAGAGAGCAGAGAGGTCTTTCTGAAGGAGTAGGGGCACTGCCTGGTCAATCATTTGTCCTGGCAGACAACAGGATGACCACAAGCCAGGCTTGTGGCCAACAAGTCCAACGATCTTCTGGGGGGCATTAAGGAGAGTGTGGCCAGCAGGTCAAGGGGGATTCTCCTACCCCTGTGCTCTGCCCTGGTGAGACCAGATCTGGAGCTTTGTGCCCAGTTCTGGGCTCCTCAGTTCAAGAGGGACAGGGATATACTGGAGAGTGTCCAAGGGAGGCTATGAGGATGCTGAAGGGGCTGGAACCTCTGTGGGACAAGGAAAGGCTGAGAGACCTGGGGCTGCTTAGTCTGGAGAAGGAAAAACTGGGAGGAGATTTATGAATGTGCACAAATGTCTGCAGGGTGGGGGGCAAGAAGAAGGGCCCAGGCTCTGCTCAGTGGTGTCCTCTGAGAGGAGACAAAGTAGAACTCAGGAAGCTCCTCCTCAGCATGAGGAGAAACTTCTGTGCTCTGAGAGGGTCAGAGCCCTGGAGCAGGCTGCCCAGAGAGGTTGTGGAGTCTCCTTCTCTGGACACTTTGAAGACCCATCTGGACGTGTTCCTGGGTGACCCTGCTCTGGCAGTGATCTCAGTCATCCCCAGGGGTCCCATAGAATGCTATGACTCTGAGCCTTGCAGGTGGGCACTGGGGGTGAGTCAAGCACTCACCCCTGATGCCAGCTCTCCCCAGCCCCAGGTGACACTGTCTCAGCCAGAGAAGGCACACAGTGAGCTTGCAGGTGGCTAGCCAGAGGCTTAATGCTGCTGCTGTGCTCTCTCTAATGCCATGGTCATGTTTGCTCAGTATGTGCAAGGAGGCTCCTTGGGCAAAGTGCTGAAAGCAGCTGAGGATGTCACAGCCTCTGTGATAGGGGCAATGGAGACAGACTGGAACTCAGGATGTTCTGCTTTAACATGAGGAAATCCACTGATGTGAGGCTACCCAGAGAGGTTGGGGAGTCTCTTCTAGAGTCTTTCAAGATCCATCTGGATGTGTTCCTGTGTGAGCTGCCCAAGGTGATCCTGTCTGGACAAGAGGGTTGGGTGGATGACCTCTGAAGACACCTTCCATCCCCTACCATTCTATGACTCTCTTTTGCAGTCCTGTGCCTACAGATCTATGCCTCAGCTGTTATTTCCTCCCCACTGGACAGCAGACATTCTTTGCTGACAGCAAGGATCAGGGCTAGCTCTGGCCACATGGGCAGGAGCTAACCTTTTCCTCTCTGCTGTATTGTGTTTGCTATTCTTATCACTGCTGTTTGGCTCCCGTGCAATCTCCAGGAGACAGTTAGGTTTTGTTTGAACAGAGATGGGCTCAGAGATATAAAATGAGCCTCCTGGCTCATCAGATGGGCAACCAGAGACAGGGCAAGGATTGGATCACTGCAGCAGAACTGGCAGGGTCCTGCTAAGGTGTAGCTGACAGTGCTTGTATATTTTTTCTGGGCATCTCCTCAGTTCTGCTGCTCAGAACTAGAAATGGATTCAGAGATTCACAGAATGGGTTGGGTTGGAAGGGATCTTCGAGGTCATCCAGTTCTAACCCCCTGCCATGGGGAAAGACACCTCCCACTGGCCCAGCTTGGGTGTCCAGTCACACATCTGCAGCTTTATAGAGTTCCCTCTCACTAAAATCAGCACTTGTAGACCAACCAGAACTATTCATAGTCTCACTGCACATAAATAATTAAAACATCTCATTCCAATAAGCTCAGTTTGGGATTTATTGTCCTGACCTCGTAGTCCTCTGCTGGGATGGACTTGAGACAACAAAGTTGTGTCCTCAACACCTCAATAGTTTTGCAAGCCTGCACTTCATGCCAAAATCCAGCATACAGAGAAAAGCAGCCAGGACATGCAGCATTTGGTGCTTCCTTCCAAGAGAGGGAGAAAGCTCTCAGCCAGGGTAAGATGCAGAGCTGAGTGCCCTCTCTCTGCTCTCTTTCTCTCACCAGGCTCACCTGCAGTGCAGATATTGTTAATCAGCATTTTTAGATCAACCAGAACTATTCATAGCCTCACTGCAGATAAATAATTGAAACATCTCCTTCCAATAAGCTCAGTTTGGCATTTATTGTCCTAACCTTGTAGTCCTCTGCTGGGATGGACTTGAGATGGCAAATCTGTATTCTCAACACCTCAGGGGTGACCTCATTGCTGTCTACAACTACCTGAAGGGAGGCTGTAGTCAGGTGGGGTTGGACTCTTCTCCCAGGCAACCTGCTACAGAAGAAGGGGGGGCAGTCTCAAGTTGTGGCAGGGGAGGTCTAGGCTGGATGTTAGGAGGAAGTTGTTGGCAGAGAGAGTGATTGGCATTGGAATGGGCTGCCCAGGGAGGTGGTGGAGTCGCTGTCCCTGGAGGTGTTGAAGCCAAGCCTGGCTGAGACACTGAGTGCCATGGTGTGGTTGATTGGCCAGGGCTGGGTGCTAGGTTGGACTGGATGAGTTTGGAGGTCTCTTCCAACCTGCTTGATTCTATGATTCAATAGTTTTGCAAGCCTGCACTTTGTGCCAAAATCCAGCACACAGACAAAAGCAGCCAGGACATGCAGCATTTGGTGCTTCCTTCCAAGAGAGGGAGAAAGCTCTCAGCCAGAGTCAGATGCAGAGCTGAGTGCCCTCTCTCTGCTCTCTTTCTCTCACCTGCAGTGCAGATATTGTTAAAGTGATGCTGGAAAGCATCCTGAAAAAGAGGATTTTCTTACATGTATGAAGAGGCTTGGTCCATGTGTCATTACCTCTGCTGGGTGAATGCTTTCCAGGTTGCAAAGCTTGAATGTGGTCCCTTGGCTGCAGAACTTACTGTGATACCTTTCAGGGACTATCTCAAACACACATGTGAATGGTTCTGCTTTTCAAAGCTTTGTCTTTAGTAGTTTATAGCTTAGAGGTGAAACCTTACAGGTCCTTGGAGAGGGCCTACAAGGGGTCTGGGAAGAGACTTTTCAGAAGGGCTTGTGATAGGAGGAGAAGGAATGGATTGAGGCTGGAAGAGGGCAGATTGAGAGTGGAGATGAGGAAGAAATTCTTGACAGTGAAGGTGGAGAGACACTGGCACAGGTTGCCCAGGGAGGTTGTGGATGTCCCCTCCCTGGTGGTGCTCAAAGCCAGGTTAGATGAGGCCTTGAGTACCCTGGGCTGGTGGGAGGTGTCCCTGCCCATGGCAGGGGGCTGGAACTGGATGATCTTGAAGGTCCCTTCCACCTCAAATGCATTCTGTGAACCATTGAATGTTTGGGGTTGGAATTGATCTTCAAAGGTCATCTTTGGTTGTCTCTCACCCTAAGCAGCAGCTTCAGCAGCTGAGCTGAGCAAGGAGAGGACCTTTAAGGTCCCTTCCACCCCATTCCATGAATCTGTGAACTTCACTTCTGCATGGAAAAGAGCCTCATCCCCACCAGAGCTTACAAGCTGGGTGTAAGTATCTCCTTCACTCCATCCCATCTCCCACATCACTCCATGGACAGCACAGCTTCTGTGGATCACAAACCACCTCCCAGGAACCTCTGCCTTGAAGCAGAACGCCAGGACAAGTTGAGGGGGGTTTAAGATCCCTTCCAACCCAAGCCATTCTATGAATCTCTGAATCCATTTCTAATCATAAGGTCTCTCAAAAGCCTCAGTGTGGTATTTTGGTACAAAAGAAGTGCACATCTGACCAGCAAGCAGAGGCAGGGGAGCACTACCTGGGTGCAGCACCACTCAGTGCAAAGTCCTCATCAGAAAGAACCTTTTGAAGCAGGGATTTTTGCTGTGCCCTCTGGAACTGAATCCTTGCCACAGTGTGGCTGCTGTTTGTTTCCTGATACCGCTGTAGGTGGAAATCTCTCTCTTTCCCCCCTCCCTCCCCTGTCTCTTACATAATTCCAAAGACCTTTGCAATCCAGAACATTCACTTGTGCCCTAGAAACGTTTTGGCAACTTGCTTTCCAATTTCCCTGCTGCTGCTCAAGCTCTGCAGCCTCTTTTCTGAGTTCTCTGATCCAGCTCTTTGCTGTTGGTGTTGTATCTCCACAGGAGCTCATATCCTCAGTGGCTGCTTTTCCTCTTCTTGAAGGTGCCCTTTAAAACCAGGTGGCCTAGCTGATAAGAAGTGGAAGCACCTATATTTCATCAGTGTGTTTCTTCAATAGCACACAAGGCACTGAGTTGGTTTAACTCTGGTTTGACTTCTGTGCTTCTATCCCCACCGGGCTCACAGGATGTTAGGGGTTGGAAGGGACCCAAGGAGATCATTGAGTCCAACCTCCCTGCCAGAGCAGGACAGCACAGATCACAGAGGAACACATCCAGACAGGCCTTGAAAGCCACCATAAAAGGAGTCCCTGTTTTTGCCCTGTTTTTCATGTGCTTGTTAAGGTGCAACTGAATTTGTGCTACTCATAGAACAATTTCTGTTGGAAGAGACCTGGAAGGTCCTCCAGTTCCAACCCCCTGACTTCTTCTAGAGCTGGTTGCTCAAGGCTTCACCCAACCTGGCCTTGAACATGCTTAGGTCTAGCTAGGAGCTACTTCATGGATTTCTATCAATCTCCAAAGATTTGCTCTAAGCCCTCTCTGCAGGTTCTCTGCTTTTCACCAGCCTGGCTCCTTCCTGGTTTGTTTGTGGCAGCTAATAAATAGCATTCAACCTCCAAGAAACTGGTGGTGACTCCATGTCTGGAAAAATGCAGCTGCAGTCAGCTGTCTCTTGATGGTCTCTGGCAGTATAGAAGAACCATGCACTGAATACAGCTTCTGTTTGGCATGAGACACTCAATGTTTCTTCCCTAGGCCTGATGTACTTTGAGTTTAGCCATGAAAGAGGCACTGAAAACTTCTAAAGAATGGCTGGAAATATTAGAAGGGTTTTTGTTTGTTTGTTTTCAGCTCTTTTGAGGCTTTTATCTGTGACCTCCAATTCATTAAACCATGGCTGCAAAACTGGAGTCCCTTTGGGTTTAGGAAGGGCAGGTCCTGCCTGACCAACCTGATCTCCTTTTATGATCAGGTTACCCTCCTGGTGAACATGGGGCAGGTTGTGAATGGAGTTGACCTGGATTTCAGCAAAGCCTTTGACACCCTCTGCCACAACAAGCTCCTGGCACAGCTGGCAGCTTGTGGCTTGGGCAGATTCACTCTGATATGGGACAAGAACTGGCTGGAAGGCTGGGCCCAGAGAGTGCTGGTGAGTGGTGCCCCATCCAGTTGTCAGCTGGCACTAGTGGTGTGCCCCAGGGATCAGTGCTGGGCCCAGTCCCATTCAACATCTTTATTGATGATCTGGACCAGGGGATTGATTCCAGCATCAGTAAGTTTGCAGATGATACCAAGCTAGGAGCAGGTGTGGAGCTGTTGGAAGGTAGGAGAGCTCTGCAGGGGGACCTAGACAGGCTGGATGGGTGGGCAGAGGCCAATAGGATGAGATTGAACAAGGCCAAGTGCAGGGTTCTGCACTCTGGTCACAACCCCAAGCAGCTCTAAAGGCTGGGGACAGAGTGGCTGAGAGCAGCTAAGAAGAAAGGGAGCTGGGGGTGCTGGTAGAGAGTAGGCTGAACATGAGGCAGCAGAGTGCCCAGGTGGGCAGGAGAGCCAATGGCATCCTGGGCTGGCTCAGGAACAGTGTGGAAAGGAGGACAAGGGAGGTTATTCTGCCCCTGTACTCAGCACTGCTCAGGCCACACCTTGAGTGCTGTGTCCTGTTCTGGGCTCCTCAACTCAAGAGAGATGTTGAGGTGCTGGAAGGTGTCCAGAGAAGGGCAACAAAGCTGGTGAGGGGCCTGGAGCACAAACCCTATGAGGAGAGGCTGAGGGAGCTGGGGGTGTGCAGCCTGCAGAAGAGAAGGCTCAGGGCAGACCTCATTGCTGTCTACAACTACCTGAAGGGAGGCTGTAGCCAGGTGGGGTTGGTCTCTTCTCCCAGGCAACCAGCAACAGAACAAGGGGACACAGTGTGAAGTTGTGGCAGGGAAGGTCTAGGCTGGATGTGAGGAGGAAGTTGTTGGCAGAGAGAGTGATTGGCATTGGAATGGGCTGCCCAGGGAGGTGGTGGAGTCGCCATGCCTGGAGGTGTTGAAGCCAAGCCTGGCTGAGGCACTTAGTGCCATGGTCTGGTTGATTGGGCAGGGCTGGGTGCTAGGTTGGCCTGGATGAGCTTGGAGATCTCTTCCAACCTGCTTGATTCTATGATTCTCTACAGTGGATAGTTTTCAGCCTCAGCTTGCCAGAGTGCTGGGCCAGCTCATTTCAACTCGACTATTACCTAGAAAAGAGCATCCCTGGGGGCCCTTCCCAGCTGGCATTCTGCAAGCAGGTAAAGTCAGAAGTGAGCTAGTGATTTATCTGCTAAAACCAGCAGAACAGCATGTTGAATGTGAGGAGTCTGGGAGCCACTGGATTTGTTCCCAACTTGAAATGCTTTCAGAGCTGTAAAATATTGCTAGGTGCCTCCTGGGGCTGCAGGACTTGTGGAAGATGTCTGGGACTGCACACAGAGTGCCAGGGCTCTGCAGATGACACACCCAGATGTTGCTGCAGTGCTGGTGGCCTTTGCTGCTCAGCAGTGCTGCCACTCTTACTTTGCCTTTATTTTCCATTTGGTTTCATTGTAAACTCACATTTTTTTTTCCATTCTGGCCTAAAAATTGCAGAGCTGATAAATATTTCCTCTTCCACAGCCATCACCATAGAAACAGAATCTGTGTTGCTGCTGAAGTTGTTCTCTGATTCTGTGCTGGTTTGTCTGCTGTGGCCTCTGGATTTCCTCTTGTTGGGTTGTTCCTCAGGAAGAGGAGTTCAGCTGCTTGAGAGAACTTGGCTGGATAGGGCTGGGTGATAGGTTGGGCTGGATGGTCTTGGAGGTCTCTTCCAACCTGGTTGATTCTATGGTTAAGGAGAAGAACAGAGCAATCCAAGGAGAGAGGGATCCTAGGAGAGAGAGAACCTGCTCTCATTCCTTCCTGCACCTTTTTGCTTATTTTGGTTGGGTTTGGGTTTTTTTGGCTTGTGTTGGTTTGGGGGTTTGTTTATTTGGGTTTGAGGTTGGGTTTTTTGCTTCTTTTGGTTGGGTTTGGTATTTTTTGGCTTGGAGGTTTGTTTATTTGGGTTTGAGGTTGGGATTTTTGGCTTATTTTGGTTGGGTTTGGGTTTTTTTGGCTTGTGTTGGTTTGGGGGTTTGTTTATTTGGGTTTGAGGCTGGGTTTTTTGCTTATTTTGGTTGGGTTTGGGTTTTTTTGGCTTGTGTTAGTTTGGGGGTCTGTTTATTTGGGTTTGGGGTGGCTTTTTTGCTTGTTTTGATTGGGTTTGGGTGGGTTTTTTGCTTGGTTTAGTTGGGTTTGGTTGGTTTTTTGCTTGTGTTGGTATAGGGGTTTGTTTATTTGGGTTTGAGGTTGGTTTTTTTGCTTATTTTGGTTGGGTTTGGGTTTTTTTGGCTTGTGTTGGTTTGGGGGTTTGTTTATTTGGGTTGGGTTTGGGTTTTTTTGCTTGGTTTAGTTGGGTTTGGTTGGGTTTTTGCTTGTGTTGGTTTTGGGCTTTGTTTATTTGGGTTTGGGTAGGGTTTTTTTGCTTATTTTGGTTGGGTTTGGGTTTTTTGGCTTGTGTTGATTTGGGGGTTTGTTTATTTGGATTTGAGGTTAGGTTTTTTGTTTATTTTGGTTGGGTTTGGGTTTTTTTGGCTTGTGTTGGTTTGGGGCTTTGTTTATTTGGGTTTGAGGTAGGGTTTTTTTGCTTGTTTTGGTTGGGTTTGGGTTTTTTTTGCTTGTGTTGCTTTGGGGGTCTGTTTATTTGGGTTTGGGGTAGGTTTTTTTGCTTATTTTGGTTGGGTTTGGGTTTTTTTTGGCTTGTGTTGGTTTGGGGGTTTGTTTACTTGGGTTTGGGGTAGGTTTTTTTGCTTATTTTGGTTGGGTTTGGGTTTTTTTTTGCTTGTGTTGGTTTGGGGCTTTGTTTATTTGGGTTTGAGGTAGGGTTTTTTTGCTTATTTTGGTTGGGTTTGGGGTTTTTTTTGGCTTGTGTTGGTTTGGAGGTCTGTTTATTTGGGTTTGGGGTAGGTTTTTTTGCTTATTTTGGTTGGGTTTGGGTTTTTTTGGCTTGTGTTGGTTTGGGGGTTTGTTTACTTGGGTTTGGGGTAGGTTTTTTTGCTTATTTTGGTTGGGTTTGGGTTTTTTTTGCTTGTGTTGGTTTGGGGCTTTGTTTATTTGGGTTTGAGGTAGGGTTTTTTTGCTTATTTTGGTTGGGTTTGGGGTTTTTTTTGGCTTGTGTTGGTTTGGAGGTCTGTTTATTTGGGTTTGGGGTAGGTTTTTTTGCTTATTTTGGTTGGGTTTGGGTTTTTTTTGGCTTGTGTTGGTTTGGGGGTTTGTTTATTTGGGTTTGAGGTTGGGTTTTTTGCTTATTTTGGTTGGGTTTGGGGTTTTTTTGCTTGTTTTGGGTTGGGGTTTGTTTATTTGGGTTTGGGGCAGGTTGTTTTGCTTATTTTGGTTGGGTTTGGGTTTTTTTGGCTTGTGTTGGTTTGGGGGTTTGTTTATTTGGGTTGGGTTTGGGTTTTTTTGCTTGGTTTAGTTGGGTTTGGTTGGGTTTTTGCTTGTGTTGGTTTGGGGGTTTGTTTATTTGGGTTTGGGGTAGGGTTTTTTGCTTGTTTTGGTTGGGTTTATTTGGGTTTTTTGCTTGTTTTGGGTTGGGGTTTTGTTTATTTGGGTTTGGGGTAGGGTTTTTTGCTTGTTTTGGTTGAGTTGGGGACTTCTTTTTGTCTGTAGTGCTTGCAGACTACTCTCAATTTTCCAAAAGAGACAAATGATCTGGGGCAGTTAATTTGAGAGGCTTCAGGAAGACCTGATTTTAAGAGAGAGGTCCCTGAGTACAGTCCAAGGATGAGAAAAACTTCACCTGAGCCCACAAATGTGGCAAATCTTAGCAACCATGCAGGTGGTTCACTAAATAAGTAGTAAAAAGATTGCTCCAGATGGTGCCACCAGAGGAAAGAAAGAGGCAGCAGGTAGATCTGTGGCTTTGCAAAGCCTCAGTAGCTGGGTTGTGTTGGGTTTGGGGTAGGTTGTTTTAGTTTGAATGAAACCCAAGACTCCTCCTCAAGGCATGTAAAGAAATATTAACAAACTCTTTGCACATGAAGCTTTTGGTGTTGTCCTTTGGATCAATCAGTCGTGGCCACACTCTCTAGGCCATTCCTCTACAGTGCCCTCCAACCCCTGCTGACAGCCCTTGACGTTTGTTCAAATAGCTTTTATTCTGACCCCAGGAGTGGGGCAATGTTGCCAGGCAAGCACAATCACCAGCTGTCTGCAGGGCCCAGAAAACAGCTTGTGGAATCAAATGAACAAGGTGGATTTGGAGCTGTCCTCATCTGGATCATGGGTTTTTAAGTGAACTTTAGGGTCCTGATTCTTCTCCTTCACTGTAAGTGCTGGAAATGGAGTAGGATTTGTCTTACTTGGCTTCAGTTGTCTTCAAAACAGGCAGAAAACCTCACTTGGGGGCAGTGCATCCAGCCTGGGGCCCCCTAACACAAGAAGGACCTGGATCTGTTGGAGCTGGTCTAGAGAAGGCCATAAAAATGATCTGAGGGCTGCAGCATCTCCATAAAATCAAGCAGGTTGGAAGAGACCTCCAAGCTCAGCCAGGTCAACCTAGCACCCAGCCCTATCCGGTCAACCAGACCATGGCACTAAGTGCCTCAGCCAGGCTTGGCTTCAACACCTCCAGGCACAGCAACTCCACCACCTCCCTGGGCAGCCCATTCCAATGCCAATCACTCTCTCTGCCAACAACTTCCTCCTCACATCCAGCCTAGACCTCCCCTGCCACAACTTCACACTGTGTTCCCTTCTGTTGCTGCTTGCAGAAGAGCCCAACCCCACCTGGCTACAACTTCAGGTAGTTGTAGCCAGCAATGAGCTCTGCCCTGAGCCTCCCCTTCTGCAGGCTGCACACCCCCAGCTCCACTGTGAGGACTGGCTGAGATTTGGAGTTGTCCAGCTTGGAGAGGAGAAGGGGAGACCTCAGAGCAGCATTCCAACAAGAAAGATGGGAATAGAGTTTTGAGCAGGGCCTGGCTTTAAATGGAAAGAGTTTAGATTTGGATTAGATATTAGGAAGAGATTCTGTGTAGTGAGGGTGGGGAGACACTGGAGCAGGCAGAACACCTGGAGGTGTTCAAGGCCAGGTTGCATGAAGTCTTGAGCAACCTGGGCTAGCAGGAGGAGTCCCTGCCCATGGCAAGGGGTTGGAACTGGATGATCTTTAAGGTCCCTTCCAACCCAACCAAATGCAGGCTTCTACGATTCATGAAACTCTGCACTGAACTTTCTCTCCTTTGGGAGGCCAAAAAGCTTGTGGTACCACTGTGGCAAGGGAAACTCCACTGGCATGGACTTGAGCTGTTTTATCTTGCCACGAGGTGGTGGAGTGCCCATTCCTGAAGGCATTCAAGAAATGTATGGACATGGCACGTGGGGGGTATGGTTTGATAGCCATGGTGGTGCTGGGCTGATGGTTGGACTCAGTCATCTTAGAGGGCTGTTCTGACCAAGACAATTCTATGGTTGCAGAATGATGTAACACTTGTAACTAAAAATGTACTGTGTGGAGAAGGTGGAATTTGGATGAGGCTTGCCAAGGAATTGCTGTGGAGCTATGAGGTTGGACCAGATGATCCTTGGGGTCCTTCTAACCTGGCATTCTGTGATTCTATTTCAAAGGAAAATAAGACTACTTGGTTTGATTCTGGGTTATCAAGAAGGCAATCTATCTACTTCCACTTCTGGAAGAAAAATCAAGCACTCCCTTCCTCCTGTTAGTATCTAACTTGCCCTTGCAGTTGGGTAAGGCCAGATTTGAACGAGAGACATCAGAGACTCCTGCCTGTTGGGCACTGCTATTGCCTAAGCAGCTGTTTGACAACTCAGGTTATCAGGTCCTCAGTGAAGGACTTTGAAATACATTCAGCACTGGCCTAATTCTGGTGATGCTGCAGTCAGTGCTAAGCTGGCCTGACTTCACTGGGCTATGTAAAACTGTGCTGCTTTTGTCCAGAGAACTGCTTAGCTGAGAAAAGGGGATGGGAAATGATGAATAACCAAGCAATACTCAAACTGGTTTTTTGGATTCACAGATTCACTCCAGCCAGGTCACAAGTGAAATCTTTACAAGCTTTTATAAAAGGCTCTTTAGAGCTCAGTGTTACAACTGCCCCTTAATGGTGTGCACAGTGAGAGCCCCACTGAAGGCAGCAATGAGTGCAAGGTGAAGCTCCAGCAGAGACACACCAGTTGGCTTTGAGTGGCACAGGAACAGTTTGTTGTACACCAGTGGGATGTGTTCTTCGTGCAGTAATTTGGATTTAGGCCTTGGTTTTGCAAGGTAGGGGTTTCATTTGCCTAACTGCCATGAGATCTTGTGACATGGAGCTTTCCATAAGGACTCCAGGAAGTTGTTTCACACCACATGACAAAAATATTTGTAGTTTGGTTAGTGGAAGAGTTGAATGTAAGAAATTCCTTCTAAACATCATCAGGAGCTTCTTTAAGGGTGATAGACACTGGCACAGGTTGCCCAGGGAGGTTGTGCATGCCCCCCTGCCTGGAGGTGTTCAAGGTGAGGTTGGATAAAGCCTTGAGCAACCTGGGTTAGTGGGAGGTGTCCCTGCCCATGGCAGGGGCTTGGACCTGGATGATCTTGGAAGGTCCCTTCCAACCCAACCCATTCTAGGAACCCATGAAAAGCACACGTTGGGAGGAGCTCTGGCAGAAATGCACAAGGATGGGCAGCAAAAACAGGTCTGTCTCAGAGATAATCCTAAACCCCACATTCAGCTTAATCCCTTCCTAAGAGACAGCCTTGGCAGAGAAAGCTACCATGTGTCCTCAAGTAAGCAGGCACCAGCATTGCTTCAGAACTGTCGCAGAATCCTGGAATGTCAGGTTGAAAGGGACTCCAAGGAGCATCTGGTCCAACCTTTCTAGGTAACAGCCAAGGTGGAATCATAGAATGAACCAGGTTGGAAGAGACCTCCAAGCTCAGCCAGCCCAACCTAGCACCCAGCCCTGGCCAAGCAACCAGACCATGGCACTAAGTGCCTCAGCCAGGCTTGGCTTCAACACCTCCAGGGACAGCAACTCCACCACCACCCTGGGCAGCCCATTCCAATGCCAATCACTCTCTCTGACAACTTCCTCATCACATCCAGCCTAGACCTTCCCTGCCACAACTTCACACTGTGTCCCCTTCTTCTGTTGCTGCTTGCCTGGCAGAAGAGACCAACCCCACCTGGCTACAGCCTCCCTGCAGGTAGTTGTAGACAGCAATGATCTCTGCCCTGAGCCTCCTCTTCTGCAGGCTGCACACCCCCAGCTCCCTCAGCCTCTCCTCACAGGGCTGTGCTCCAGGCCCCTCACCAGCTTTGTCACTCTTCTCTGGACACCTTCCAGCACCTCAACATCTCTCTTGAGTTGAGGAGCCCAGAACTGGACACAGCACTCAAGGTGTGTCCTGAGCAGTGCTGAGCACAGGGGCAGAATAACCTCCCTTGTCCTGCTGCCCACACTGTTCCTGAGCCAGCCCAGGATGCCATTGGCTCTCCTGCCCACCTGGGCACTCTGCTGCCTCATCTTCAGCTACTCTCTACCAGCACCCCCAGCTCCCTCTCTGCCTGGCTGCTCTCAGCCACTCTGTCCCCAGCCTGTAGCACTGCTTGGGGTTGTTGTGGCCAAAGTGCAGAACTCTGCACTTGGCCTTGTTCAATCTCATCCCATTGGCCTCTGCCCACTCATCCAGCCTGTCCAGGTCCCTCTGCAGAGCTCTCCTACCTTCCAATAGCTCCACACCTGCTCCTAGCTCGGTGTCACCTGCAAACAGTTGCAGTGATCTGGCCCAGCACTGTGTCAAGCTGAGGCTGAAAACTGGCCAGTGTATGGGACTTCACTGCTCCGTTGGGAGATGATTCCAATCTCTAAGTATTCCCATCGGGACTGATTCTCTTCTGGAGTTCAATCTTTCGCTTAGGATGTAGGAGCCTCTCTCCGGTCCTCAGGCAGGAGGAGGCTGCCACCTGCTGTTACCAAACCTCTTCTGCACGGAGAGGCCGTGGAGCTCAGCGTGGAGAGACCCAAAGTGTGGCTGTGCGCAGGGGTTTGCCTTTTCCCACCCTCACAAGCTCAGCCAGCAGACATCTACAGCTCGGTGTGCATTTTGACTTGCCGCAGCCCTCTTTCAAGCACTCTTTGGTGGCAGTTCCTCGTGTAGAAACCAATCACGTTGATGAAGGAGCAAAAAGAGAATGATAGGACTCAAAAGGAAAATTCACCTCATTTTCCTGAAAAGCTTATGGAAAAGGGCATTGATTTCAGCACAAAGCTGGTCAAGGCAGCATCTGCCTTTGTCATAGACCCTTGGAATGGTTTGGGTTGGAAGGGACCTTGGAGATCATCTAGTTCCAACCCCTCCACTTGTGTCCAAGTCAGTGGCACTGTAAAGGGCAAAGAAAAATCCCTGCTTAGCCTGCTGGAAAGAAATGACTAAAAGAATCACTTTAGAGGCATTGTTGAATGGGAAATAAACCACAGCAAAACCAAAAATAAGACATACATGGTTAAGAATTAAATCCTGGAATCATAGAATGGCTCAGGTTGGAAGGGACCTCATCTACTCCAACCTGCTCACTATGGGCAGGGACACCTCTTTGCTAGACTTGGCTGTTCAAGGCCTCATCCAAACTGGCATGGAACAGTCCCAGGCAGGAGGCAGCCACAGCCTTCCTGGACAGCCTATTCCAGAGTCTCACCACCCTCACACTTCTTCCTCAGATCCAGCCTAACCCTGTGCTCCCTCAGCTTCAAACCATTCCCTTGTCCTGCCACCAACACCCTCGCAAAAAGTCTCTTTGCAGGCTTTCTGCAGGATCCCTTCAGCTATTGGCAGGCAGCTCTAAGGTTCCCCTGGGGTCTTCTCCAGGCTGAGCAACCCAGCAGCTCTCAATCATAGCAGAGGTGCTGCAGCCCTTGGATCATTTTTTGTGGCCTCCTTTGTTCTCACTCCAGCAGCTCTGTGTCCTCCAGATGCTGAGGACACTAGAACTGGAGGCAGGATTGTAGGTTAGGTCTCAGCAGAGCAAAGCCAAGGGGCAGAATCCCCTCTCTTGCCCTGCTGCCCACACTCCTCTGGCTGCAGCCTCATCCTAAATCATAGAATCACAGCATGTCAGGAGCTGGAAGGAACCTTGAAAGATCATCTAGTCCAGCCCCCCTGCACCTAGAGCAGATCACAGATGCACGCCCAAGCACAGAAACTCCACAGGATTTGTGGAGCAGACCACAATCCTTCTCAAGCAGTTGGAGTCAATTTGGGATGCATTCACCCATTCTACAGGAATGCTTTAGTAAAATCAGGAAAGGACTTTTAGGCCAAAGATGCTTAGCAAATTTGGTTTAGTAAAATTTCATTTCCAGAAGGTTGGAAAGAGTAGCACTTTGTCATTCCCAGATGTTGGGAAAAGTAAGGATTTCTCCTTCCAGGACTCCTATTTCTCAGGGCTGCCTGGTTTCAGCTGCTTTGCCAGCTTCGAGCTCCACCTGCTGCGTCGAAATTAAACAGCAAGAGTTACCCTCGCTGTGGGTTGTTGTGGTTTGTTTGGTTCTAGCTGACATCCCCGACCACCCCCTAAAAGAGATCAGGAATCAGCAAGATGCTGCCGTTGCAAAATGGCATTAGAGCTCCTTCCTGAGGTATCTAAGGAATTCCTTCTGCTGCCTTCACCGATAAACAAGTTCCACACAGAGATTCTCACTCCCTTTCTCGCCCAGAAATGCCAGGGTAGGTATAGGCTGGATGTTAGGAAGAAGTTCTTCACAGAAAGAGTGATTTCCCATTGGAATGGGCTGCCCAGGGAGGTGGTGGAGGCACCGTCCCTGGGGGTCTTCAAGAAAAGACTGGATGGGGCACTTAGTGCCATGGTCTGGTTGATTGGATAGGGCTGAGTGCTAGGTTGGACTGGATGAGCTTGGAGGTCTCTTCCAACCTGGTTGATTCTATGATTCCCCTGGTTGTATCAATATTTTCTAGGCAGACTTTATATGAAGATAGAAAACAAGAACTTGAACCTTGTGCTGCTCAGAAGGCTGCCTGTCTGAAGTGCCCTCAGTCCCAAGTTCCCTCAGCAGCTGAGCACAGAGAGGAGTAATTTCAAGGATTAATTTCAGAACTACTCAATTGCTTACTTACAAAGTGGTTCCTATAGGAATTATCATTGTGGGGTGGCAAGACTGGAGCAAAACATCAAAAGTCACAAATGTTTAACCTCCTTGCTGATCCCTGTGTAGCCCTCAGGGGATCCCACCTTAAATGTCAGTCCTAAACCTCAAAAACTTTGACAAGTAAATTTTGGTATTCAAGTACAAGTGGGTTTGGCTTCAGAGGTCTCATTCCCAGTGTTGAGTTTCTCCTCTTTCTTTTCCAGTTTGTCCTGGGTTTATTTTACTTTTATCTTCTGCAGCATTTGAAGAGGATCAGAAAGAAACCACAGCCACCAAGCCACATCCTGAAGTCCCATGGCCACAAGTTTCTTGAACCCCTGCAGGGATGGATAGGGGACTCCACCACCTCCCCAGGCAGCCTGTGCCAATCCCTGACCACTCCTGCAGCAAAGAAATCTTTCCTCATCTCCAACCTTACTCTGTCCCAACAAAATTTCAGGCCATTTCCTCTCCTCCTGTCACCTTCTATGAGGAAGGAGAGACCAACCCCACCTCAGTGCAACCTCTTTTCAGAGAGCTGTAGAGAGCAATGAGGTCTCCCTTCAGCCTTCTCTTCTCCAGTCTACACAAGCCCAGGTCCCTCAGCTGCTCCTCACCAGACCTTTCACCAGCTTCCCCACCTTCTGCTGAAGCAGAAGTCACAGCTCAAAGGGATAATGAAGGATTATCCTTTGTTTCAAGATTTCCTGCAGCTTTATGCTAGTAACAAACCCAGATGTCAGAAATTAATACAACCTCCCTATTTTTTAGGTATTATTTCTCTGATGAAGGCCCAAAGTGACTTCCTTTGTTCTGTAATCCATTACCTCAGAGCCCTGTGAACAGGAAATACACCTTTGGGTCATTCACCTCTAAGCAAAGTGGGACACAGGAAAGAATTACCTTAATGATTTGTTCTTTCATTATGAGCCTGTCCTGATCATTCTGACAAGAGTGGGTTGTTTTTTGTAGGGAGGTTCTGAACATACAGCAGTGTTATGCACCCAGGAGAAAATTCACACCTTCCCAAGGTGTCCTCTCCTTCAAACTACCACAGGACTTGTAGATGATTTTAGTTAGGTGAACCCAAACACATCCAACCCCAAGCTGCTCAGAAGACCAAAAGTGCCTTATTGCTGCTGTACTCACAGGGGGGCTCAAGTGTGATAGGGAGAGGAGGCATAGACTGTACCAAAACAGAGGGAAACACCTTGCTTTACCCTGCAAGATTAGAAAGCACAACTCTTTGATCAGAACAGAGGTCACCACCATAAAAGAAACAGAACAAATAGCCTCAGATAGGCCATGCTGCCTGTGCCAACAATGTGGTGCTTTGTAACTCCTCCAGCTGATTCCAGGCTTGAGAACACAATGAAGTGATAAAAAACACCATCAGGCAGAAACTGGGCTCCAAATACCTTTTTCTAAGCCTCACAGCTGAAACAGAGGCTTTGAAGCAGTGTGCAAGTGTTGTAGCCCAGAATCAAGACGCAGGATTTGAACCTGGTTGAAGGGATCACTGCTGCAGCCCTGCTTGGCACAGATCAGCTTGGGGGCAGACCAACCCTTCCACGTAATTTCCCAACCTTACGCTGTACCAGGAAGGGATGGAGAGGACAACTCCTTGCTAACAGCTCAAAGGGTAAAATCCAGTCCTGCAACCGCCCTTCCTGAATCCAGGGGGGGTGGATTTGGTGCACTTGGACAATCTGTTCCTCTGCCAGGCTGCTCCTACAGCCACAGAAATCGAAGGCATGTTTTGTTTAAAGGAGTCGGTCATCCCTTGCGCCCAATCATGAAGCCCAGGCTCAGTTTTCCAAGGCTTATCACTTGAAAAGTGACATCATTACACCCCCAGGGCTCTTCGGGTGGCAAGGCTGAGATTATCTATGTGATTCTATGACTGAATGAATTCTGGAACACTGGAACAGGCTGCCCAGGGTGGTGGTTGAATTCCGATGCTGGAAGCATGTCACAGACACAGACATGGTGGTGAGGGACATGGTTTAGCACTAGCCTTGCAAGAGTTAAGAGAGTGGTTGGACCTGATGATCCTACAAGCCTTTTCCAACCAAAGTGATTCTATTCTAAGTTATTGTACCTCCACTAATAACACTTAATTTGTCATAGAATCAACCAGGTTGCAAGAGACCTCCAAGCTCAGCCAGGCCAACCTAGCACCCAGCCCTGGCCAAGCAACCAGACCATGGCACTAAGTGCCCCAGCCAGGCTTGGTTTCAACACCTCCAGGCACAGCAACTCCACCACCTCCCTGGGCAGCCCATTCCAATGCCAATCACTCTCTCTGACAACAACTTCCTCCTAACATCCAGCCTAGACCTCCCCTGACACAACTTGAGACTCTGTCCCCTTCTTCTGTTGCTGCTTGCCTGGCAGCAGAGCCCAACCCCACCTGGCTACAGCCTCCCTTCAGGGAGTTGCAGACAGCAATGAGCTCTGCCCTGAGCCTCCTCTGCTGCAGGCTGCACACCCCCAGCTCCCTCAGCCTCTCCTCACAGGGCTCTGCTCCAGGCCCCTCACCAGCTTTGGCGCCCTTCTCTGGACACCTTCCAGCACCTCAACATCTCTCTTGAATTGAGGAGCCCAGAACTGGACACAGCACTCAAAGTGTGGCCTGAGCAGTGCTGAGTCCAAGGGGCAGAATAACCTCCCTTGTCCTGCTGCCCACACTGCTCCTGATGCAGGCCAGGATGCCATTGGCTCTCTTGGCCACCTGGGCACACTGCTGCCTCATCTTCAGCCTACTCTCTACCAGCACCCCCAGGTCCCTCTCTGCCTGGCTGCTCTCAGCCACTCAGTCCCCAACCTGTAGCGCTGCTTGGGGTTGTTGTGGCCAAAGTGCAGAACCCTGCACTTTGTCCTTGCATCTTAACATAAGATCAGTAAAAATCACTGTTTGCCACAGGACAAAAAGCATTATTCTCACTCATCTGCTGCCCCACGTCTTGTGCTGGTTTGCTTGAGATCTCTGTGCAGGCAAAGCAGGAAGTGGTAGGCAGCTGGCTGGAAAATTCAGTTTATTCCTTCGGGATCACATCAAACTGTCACCTGGAGGTTATTTCCTAAAGGTGGTATTCAGTTTTGACCTCAGGCCTGAAGATCAGAGCTTAAGATCTACGATTACAGCTGCATGGAACCTTCTAGTGGTGCCATTACCACTAATGCAGCCCCAAAGAGCACCTAAAGGCTTGTAACAAGAGGTAGGTGCTGCACAGAACGTGGAGACTTATTGGCAAGTGGTGCACTTTTGTTTGGACGATGAGCATCAGCTCTTTGAGGATGTTCTCTGCCCTTCACTCCAAGGACACAGAGTGGCTCAAGCATGCCCATGGAGGTGGTGGAGTCGCCGTCCCTGGGGCTGTTCAAGGCAGGATTGGACGTGGCACTTGGTGCCATGGTCTAGCCTTGAGCTCTGTGGTAAAGGGTTGGACTTGATGATCTGTGAGGTCTCTTCCAACCCTGATGATACTGTGATACTGTGTGAAAAGGGCAACCAAGCTGCTGAAGGGTCTGGAGAACAGGCCTGGTGATGAGCAGCTGAAGGACTTGAGGTGATTCAGTGTGGAGAAGAGGCTGAGGGGAGCACGCAGCAGGAACGTGGATTTTGTGCTTTCACGATGCTGGCAAGCCCAGGCCCTCTGTGTAGCCTCTGCTGTTTGCTGAGAGGCTCCCTTGCCATGGCACCCACTCACACACCCCCCCAGGCCGCACGGGCAGAGCTGCTCCACCACGAGCGGCGCTCGGCGGGGCCCAGTCTCACCGTTCAACGCCAGGCACGGCCACAGGCGCGGCCGACCCCCGGCCGAGGCCGCGCTGCCAAGCCGCCCCCTCCCCTGGGTCAGGCGGTGGCACGGCCCAGCCGCGAAGGGGCCGGGCGAGTCCCTGGCTCTTTCGATTCGGCGGCAGCCCAGCGGTGCGGGGCCGAGGCGCGGCCGCCACTGCCGCCGAGGCGGGAAGCGGCCCGGGGCGCCGCCGCGGCGGGTGATGACGTGCGGGCGCTTCCGGCGCGGCGAGCAGGGCACGCAGGGAAGGGGCCGCCGCCGGGAGGGCGCCGCGACGGAGCGGGCGCGGGGAGGGGCGGGCGAGAGCGGCGCGGGGCCGAGCAGAGGCGAGGCCGGGCGGCGGCATCAGGGGAGAACGTGGGGCGACGGCGATTGAGGCGGCGGGAGCGGTGTCCGCCGTTGACTGCTGCCGCTGCTGAAGGCGGCGGCAACAACGACAAATATCGCGAGAGGTAGCGCGGCGCCGGCGTTAGAGGTGACCGAGACAGCGGCGGCCCCGGCTACCTCCTCCTCTTTCCTCACCGGGAGCCGGTGCTGAGCGAGGCGGATCGGCGGTCATGGAGAAAGCGGCCAGCGCGGCGGCGGCGGCGGTAGCGGCGGCGGCTGAGGGAGGCGGTGACGGCGGCGACGCCGGGAGCGCCACGGCGGGGCCCGGTCCCCCTGAGGAGCAGAACGGCGGCGCTGGCAGCTCGCCGCCGTCGTGCCCACCCGGGGCGGCGGCGGCAACGGGGCCGCGGGGGCTGGTGCGAGTGTGCGACCTCCTGCTGAAGAAGAAGGCACCGGGCAAGGCGAAGCGGAGCGGGCGGGCAGGCCGGCCGGCCAGCAGCAGCGAGAGCGGCGGCGGCGGCAGCGAGAGCAGCAACAACGGCAGCGAGGAGGAGGAGGAGGAGGAAGATGAGGAAGAGGAGGAAGAAGAAGAGGTCTCTGAGGTAGTGAGGAGACAGGTTCCGGCAGGGAGCCTGCGGGGACTGTGGAGGGGGCGATAGGCGCGGAGGGAAGGCCCCGGTGGCGGTGGGGAGGCCCCGGGGGTTGCCCTACTGATCCGGTTTCATAATTGCTGCCTGCTCCCGCCTCCCGCGGGGCCCTGCCGTAGAGGCAGGAAGGGGGCAGCACCGCGCCGACCGGGGCCGGCCTCGTGGCGGGGCGGGACCGGACCGAGCGGCCGCGGCCTAACTGGGCCTTCCCGGCGGCACCCCCAGCACCTCCCGCCTCGGTAAAGGCGGCGGGAGCGGCCATTAGTGCTCCCTCCCGCCCGGTTCCCGGGGCTGGGGGGGGGGGTTTACAGGTGGATACCGGCGGGGCCCGCTGGGAGCGGTATGGAGGGGCTCCGGGGGTCGCCCCGCGGGCCGCCAGCTCCCTGTGGGCAGCTCAGCCGGCACCGGCCTTCCTCTGCTGCTGGGCACGCGTGGGTTGCGTGGGGCTGCTCAAGGCAAAGACACAGGAAACGTTACAGGTGCCCCTCGGCACCGCGTTTTGTGTCTAGACATGGAATTCGGGTGAAAACCGGGAGCAGGAGAACGTAAGGGTGGGAATGCTGCTGCTACGCCGGGGCTGAGGCCGTGGAAATAGGCCCAAGCTGTGGGTGCCTTGGTAAGGAGCTTCCTAGCCATGGGAATGGGTGGTCTTGAGAAGGAGCTGAGGGTGCAACCGAAGTGGTGACTGTCCTAGAGCCTGGGGTACTCCTCTCTCATCCCGTCCTGCGATGCAGAAGGAGGCACAAGGAAACATTTTTCACCTGCTCTGGTGTTACGTGAGGCTTCTCGGGTAGTTGTTGCTGGCAAAAACCCCAGATGGACTTGAAGCCCCTTTCTTATTTGCATACCTTAGCCCCACAGAGCTGCTCTGATGAGTGGTTTTCATTCTTGGAGCTAAGCTGAACGTTCACTTCTGCTTTGAGCTTCTTTTCCCGTGGTGTCCCCCAAAAAAGGCCCACGTTTGCAAGCTGTTCTCTGAACTGAGTTTTTAAGCAGTCTGGCTTTTAAGTGGTATATCTACATTTGAGTTCAAAACTAAAACGAGCAGGAAGAAAGGGAAGGAAGAGCCTGATACATCTGAGGAAGGGCTGGGCTGAGATGGTGATAGGTTTTTCCACGGTTAAGAAGCCTTCTCTTTCTTCAGAAGCTGATACAAGAAACATTTTGTCCAGCTCCTTTGCACACAGATACGCCTGAGTTAACAAGTAATTATGCCTGATAGTTTGTTCCTGGAGTGCTTGTAGAAGGCTTTGAGGGGTAAAACTTGTAGGCTGGGCATCCCTGGTTGCATGAAGTGCTGATGATTCTTGGTGGGCTGTCTAAGTCCCAAGCAGCACTACAGGCTGGGGACAGAGTGGCTGGAGAGCAGCCAGGAAGAAAGGGACCTGGGGGTACTGATAGATAGTAGGCTGAAGATGAGGCAGCAGTGTGCCCAGGTGGCCAAGAGAGCCAGTGGCATCCTGGCCTGCATCATAGAATCACAGAATCAACCAGGTTGGAAGAGACCTCCAAGATCATCCAGTCCAACCTATCACCCAGCCCTATCCAGTCAACCAGACCATGGCACTGAGTGCCTCATCCAGGCTTTTCTTGAAGATCTCCAGGGACGGTGCCTCCACCACCTCCCTGGGCAGCCCATTCCAATGCCAATCACTTTCTCTGTAAAGAACTTCCTCCTAACATCCAGCCTATACTTTCCCCAGCATAACTTGAGACTGTGTCCCCTTGTTCTACTGCTGGTTGCCTGGGAGAAGAGGCCACCCCCTATCTGGCTACAATGTCCCTTCAGGTAGTAGTAGACAGCAGTGAGGTCACCCCTGTGCCTCCTCTTCTCTAGGCTACACAACCCCAGCTCCCTCAAGGGAGGTTATTCTTCCCCTGTACTCAACACTGGTCAGGCCACACCTTGAGTGCTGTGTCCAGTTCTGGGCTCCTCAATTCAAGAGAGATGTTGAGGTGCTGGAAGGTGTCCAGAGAAGGGCGACAAAGCTGGTGAGGGGCCTGGAACACAAACCCTATGAGGAGAGGCTGAGGGAGCTGGGGGTGTGCAGCCTGCAGAAGAGGAGGCTCTGGGGTGATCTCGTTGCTGTCTACAGCTACCTGAAGGGACATTGTAGCCAGGTGGGGTTGGTCTCTTCTGCCAGGCAAGCAGCAACAGAAGAAGGGGACAGAGTCTGAAGTTGTGGCAGGGGAGTTCTAGGCTGGATGTTCTGAGGAAGTTGTTGTCAGAGAGAGTGATTGGCATTGGAATGGGCTGCCCAGGGAGGTGGTGGAGTTGCTGTGCCTGGAGGTGTTGAAGCAAAGCCTGGCTGAGGCACTTAGTGCCATGATCTAGTTGATTAGCTAGGTCTAGGTGCTAGGTTGGCCTGGATGATCTTGGAGGTCTCTTCCAACCTGATTGATTCTCTGATTCTATGAACAGAGTCGGTGGAGTGCTGCTGTGTGACAAAGGCAGAAGGCCCTTTAATGACTTAGCAGCTGTATTGATTAAGCGCTGAGATGAGTTGCGTGCGGTGGCAACTTTGAACAGAAATTGTGTGGAGTGAGATTTATTGGCAAAATCGCAGGCAGATTGATTTTTGTGGTCTGTAGCCATGCTTCCATATGGCTCCTCACTGAGAGCTTTCAAATGGTAGAGTGCACAGAGTGTGGTGGGAAAGGCAGAGGCAACCAAGGTTTGTGTGTAGGCTTAGGTAAGGCGAGCCTTGGCTCCCATGCTGTGCCTTGCATTGCCATAGCTACCTACTTAATATGCTTTGAGGGAGGAAGAAAACCCCCAAATGATTATTAAATTATCATGAGGCAGCAGCAGAAGACTTCTCTTTTTTTGAGGTGGGGGGAGAGAAAAAGAATGCTATGTGCTGTAGATACCAATAGCTGGGAATGCAGTTTGGCATCTAGAAGCTTCCCTTGACATCTTTGTTTTATTTATGAAGGCTTTCCCAGCCTAGGTGGTCTGAGATTAAATATTAAGCAGGGGTGAGTGATAAATGAATTAATAACGCTGTGGTCATGAAGTTCAGGATGGCATACATTTTGTCACGCTTCAGCTTCACCTAGAACGATTCTTTGTCTTGGTTATTCAGGGGGCTTGCAAACAAAAACTGGTCTAGGCTTTCTCCCACTGCCTTGAGGATGAAATGCTGTAGAACAGGCACAGCTGAAATCACAGGTTTTTAGGAACCTGACCATGAGGATGGCTGCTGAATGGAGCAGAGGATTTAATTTCGAAGTGGTTCCCAGCAGCTCCTGAGGAGAAAATGAGATTTGAGTGTTCTCAGCAAAAAGGAGGTTTCCTTGTCTGAAAGCAACCTGATGGTTAACTTTTGGGTTTCAGAAGTCTTAAGGGAGAAAAAAAAAATGTTGGTTTTTTTTTTTCTTCTGCTGTGGGATTTTTATTTGGAGGTTAATTTTATTTTTAGATCAGGCTTGAGCTGTGCAGAGCTTGTGTGGCTTTCACAGCAGTTGGATTGAGGTCTTCTGACCGGGGGCAGTCTGGAAGGCATATAAAATGAGAAAACACAAAGCAATTGAAGAGTATGGGTTTGCTGTAAATGGAAACCCTTGTGGAAACACTGCAGAAGATGCTGTTCCCTCCTCTCTGTCTGCTTCATTATCTCTGTAAACTTAAGACAGTTTGTCTTAGGCTATTTTTTGCCCTTCTCGTGCTTAGTACATTAAGACTTCTCTAATCTCTGAAACGAAGCACTTCTAGATTTGACTGCTAAGGAGACAGGAGTACAGCAGCAACAAGTCCAAGGAGCTATAATGGGAATCCTGGCAGATACTAAATCACCAAGCCCCCAGGAGTGGAAGGACATTGTTTGGCTCAGTTATTGCCGAGCTGATGGAATAGAATAAAAAGTGTTAATCAAATGTTTTCATTTCAGCCTGTTTCTAAACCCCATTAGAAAGCACATGCATAGGACAGAGCTTTGGGAGAAGTTAAATTGAAATTTCATACCAGCAGCTTGATGAGCATCTACCACAACGTCCATGGCAACCTGTGAGAGTACTGTTTGAAACGGCAGTAAATTGTTGCTTGCCAAACCCCTCAGGATTCTAGGTTATGTGCCCCAGTTTTGTCTGAAAATGGCAAATTGCCTTCTCCCTAATCAAGACAAAGCAATTCTCTTCAAAACACAGGAAGGGGAATCTTAAGGTATGAGACAAATAACAGTGAAGTTGCACACTGTGGGGGAGGGGTCAGCTTGGGTGCTTGCTGCTGGAATTCTGGCCTGAGCTGCTGTGAAGGTTTCATAGGGGTAGTCTCTGAAGCCGTCTGAGGAGCTGTGTAGGGCTGTAGGGCCACTTTGATCAGGTGATGACTCACAAGGAGTGTGAATTCAGGCAGAAATCAGGGGTAGAGGCACACATGGAATACTTGATGGGTTGACAGGTTGGATATTTGAGCACGAGATGAAGGTGCACCTCAGATCTCAATCAGAATTGTGTCAGGAGTGTTGCTGAAGGCAGCTAAATTCCTGGGCTAATTATTCACAGCATCCCCTCATGGGAGGGTGCTTTTGCTTTTGAGTGAGGCTTTGTACACCCTCCTCTTTAGCATGGTTTATTGTTAACCAGTACGTGGAACTAACATGAAGAAAACCATTCTAACTTGTGTCTTAGGTCAAGTCAAAGGTCTCATTTCTGAACTAGTTAGAAGATTTTCAGGACATAAACCAAAGAAGAAAGAAGAGGTAACAGGTTAGTTGAATGAAAGCTGCCATATCAGGTGAATCTTAGGGATATTATTGTTGTTTGCTCTTTTTTAGGGAAAATATGATTTAACAGTTCTGATCAAACCCAGGTACCTGCAGAGTTCTTGAAAATCTTCTTGCATGTCATGATTTTGTGAGGCATTTGGCTTCAATGAATAGTGAGTGCAAAAATGAGCAAGGAGCAAGCTGCTGCTGAAAAAATCTAACGTCCAGAGTTTGTTAGAACTTATTAAACAATTAAAATGTTGGTTAAGAAAACTCTTTGCAAGCCTACTTCAGCTCTTAGAAGGATGTTTGCTGCTGGCAGCGAAGTTGGTAATTGTTTTTCCTAATATCATCTCCATTTGAGGAGTTTGTGAGTTGAGTTTTAGAATCATAGGCTCAGTCAGGGTTGGAAGGGACCACAAGGATCATCTAGTTCCAACCATCCTGCCATGACCAGGGACACCCTACCCTCTGGCCAGAGCCTCATCCAGCCTGGCCTTAAACACCTCTAGGGATGAGCCCTCAACTGCTTCCCTGGGCAACCCATTCCAGCCTCTCACCACTCTCATGCTCAAAAACTTCCTCCTCACAGCCAGCCTGAACCTCCCCACCTCCAGCTTTGCTCCATTCCCCCCAGTCCTGGCACTCCCTCAGAGCCTAAAAAGTCCCTCCCCAGCTTTTGTGTAGTCCCCTTCAGATCCTGGAAGGCCACAAGAAGGTCACCTGGGAGCCTCCTCTGCTCCAGCCTGCACAGCCCCAACTCTTTCAGGCTGTGCTCACAGCAGAGCTGCTGCAGCCTCTCAGCATCCTCCTGGCCCTGCTCTGGACACACTCCAGCATCTCCATATCCTGTAATGGGGGCTCCAGACCTGGATGCAGTACTCCAGGTGGGGTCTCACCAGAGCAGAGAGGAAGAATCACCTCCCCCACCCTGCTGGCCACACTTCTGATGCAGCCCAGGCTCTGGTTGGCTTTCTGGGCTGCAAGTGCACACTGCTGGCTGATGTTGAGCTTCTTGTCCAGCAACACCCCCAAGTCCTTCTCCTCAGGGCTGCTCTCCAGCCACTCACTGCCCAGCCTGGTTTTGTGCTTGGCATTGCCTCGACCCAGGTGCAGGACCTTGCACCTGGTCTTGTTGAACCTCCTGAGGTTGGCTTGTGCCCACCTCTCCAGCTTGTCTAGGTCCCTCTTGATGGGAGCAGGTATAGATCAGGCTTGGATTTGCCTGTGTTTCTCTTCTTTCTTTTGTTATTTCTGCCTGGTGTGGTTTTTGGATTCTAACATGACCTACAAATTAACATTATTACCATAACCCTCAGTGGTGTGAGCTGTACCTGAAAGCACTCTGCTATGCTAAGGATGATTTTTAAGTTGTTTTGGCATTTCTTCAGCATTGTTGTTTTTATTTGACCTCACAGCTGCTGTAAATAAATGTACCTTTTTTTTTTCAGCTGCCATTGCATCAGCAATGTCTCTAAAGTAGTAGGATGAGGTAGATGAAAAGCCAGAGCACCACCAGGCCTCTTGATGCAGAAGAAGCTACTCTTACCTTCTTCAGCTTAGCACCTTGTATCTGAAGCTAAAAGGTTGGGTGTGCTGGTGTGATTTCAAGTGTCACAGGCACGTGGTTGTAATGCTTGAATTGCCTAAGGCTTTAACGGTTGAGGTGTTAAGCTGTGGAGTTTATTTTATAGCTGCTTTTGATTTTAAAATCCCAACTGTCTTAATTAGAGTCCTGGAGTGAGACCTTTGGATTCTACAAGGCTGCTGAAGAGCCAGGATGCTACATCAGTAGCATCAGTACTGGTCATCCTGGGATGAGATTTAACTAGGCCAAGTGCAGGCTTCTACACTTTGGCCACAACAACCCCAAGCAGCACTACAGGCTGGGGATAGAATGACTGGAGAGCATGCAGGAAGAAAGGGACCTGGAGGTGCTGATAGATAGTAGGCTGAAGATGAGGCAGCAGTGTGTCCAGGTGGCCAAGAGAGCCAATGGCATCCTGGCCTGCATCAGGAACAGTGTGGCCAGCAGGACAAGGGAGGTTATTCTTCCCCTGTACTCAGCACTGCTCAGGCCACACCTTGAGTGCTCTGTCCAGTTCTGGGCTCCTCAGTTCAGGAGAGATGTTGAGGTGCTGGAAGGTGTCCAGAGAAGGGCAACAAAGCTGGTGAGGGGCCTGGAGCACAGCCCTGTGAGGAGAGGCTGAGGGAGCTGGGGGTTATGCAGCCTGCAGAAGAGGAGGCTCAGGGCAGAGCTCATTGCTCTCTACAGCTACCCAAAGGAAGGTTGTAGCCAGGTGGGGTTGGTCTCTTCTGCCAGGCAAGCAGCACCAGAAGAAGGGGACACAGTCTGAAGTTGTGTCAGGGGAGGTCTAGGCTGGCTGTTAGGAGGAAGTTGTTGTCAGAGAGAGTGATTGGCATTGGAATGGGCTGCCCAGGGAGGTGGTGGAGTCGCCATGCCTGGAGGTGTTGAAGCAAAGCCTGGCTGAGGCACTCAGTGCCATGGTCTGGTTGACTGTCCAGGGCTGGGTGCTAGGTTGGCCTGGATGAGCTTGGAGGTCTCTTGCAACCAGGTTGATTCCATGATTCTGTGATCCTCTCTACTGCTGCTTCTTTCATCCCCTTGTGTCTTCAAAGATGGGGCTGAATGTGCAGCTTGTTGGTGTGTCACATCCTGATGTACAGTTCAGACTCACATTCTGCCATGGTCATGCTGGAGTTTTTTCTCCTGTGTCTACTTGGGTGTTTTTTCACCTGTGCCATTTTCACAGAATCCCAGAATGCCAGTTTGCAAGGGACCCCAAGGACCATCTGGTCCAACCTTTCTAGGTAACAGTCTGGTTAAAATGAGGTGACCCAACGCCTTGTCAAGCTAAGGCTTAAAACTGATCAATATGAAAACCCAAACTCGTGTAAGACCTAAGCTGATTTTGACCTTTTCCTCCTCAGTACAGTTAGTGCAACATACAGCTTGGGGTAGCAACCTTCCATCAGTTGAAGTGATGTGCCTGGAAAACACAGGTTAGGCCCGACAGGATCTGTGCAGACTTCTCTTCTATCTCTAGAAAGAACCTCCTCATGAGACTTCAGAAATGCCAGTTCTGACCTGTGTGTTGTGGTCACTCAGCACCAAACCTGCTCTTACAGAAGAGATCTGAACTGGGATGATGCTGCAAGCGTTTGGTTTTATCAGGGAGGCTGGACTTAGTGGTCTCTGGAGATCCTTCCCAACCTCTAAAGTTCTGTGAGATTGTGAGGGATAGGGCAAGTATGATGTGATAAACCTGTCAAGGGTTTGCATGGAGATGCATAGAATCAGAGATGGCCTGGAAGAGTGACAGGATGTTTCCCCCAAACCTCTGAAAATAACAGGGCTGACAGAGCTGTTTGAAGGTGAATCCACAACACTGAAACCTGCAGTAGCTGCCTCCAAGAATCTTTAGACAAAACTATCCCTTCCTGATTGTTTCCTAGACTAGGTTCCAGCCAGATCAGTCTGGAAGACTGGAATAATGACTTGGCTGACTGCACTGTTCCCTGCCAAGCACTCTTCAATCATCACTAGCATCATCATGACTGACATATGTCCACTTAGCTAAGGAAGTTACCTTATTAGAGTTCATATCTTAGGAGATCCAGTGTCCTGTTAACTGACTGAGGTGGTAAGCAAAGATTCTAGTGGTGTCTTCATAAATTCCCTGAATGGTTTGGGTTGGAAGGGACCTTGAAGATCATCTAGATCCAACCCCATGCCATGGGCAAGGACACTTTCCGCTAGACCAGGTTGCTCAGGGCCTCTTTGTGTGCATGGCAAAGAATGCAGGGATACAGAGCTGACAGATACATTTTAGGAGGAAGTTCTTCCCAGAGAGAGTGATTTGCCATTGGAATGGGCTGCCCAGAGAGGTGGTGGAGTTGCTGTTCCTGGAGGTGTTGAAACAAAGCCTGGCTGAGGCACTTAGTGCCATGGTCTGGTTAATTGGCCAGGGCTGGTGCTAGGTTGGACTGGATGAGCTTGGAGGTTGCTTTCAACCTGGTTGATTCTGTGGTGCTTTCAGCCTGGTTGATTCTGTGGTGCTTTCAACCTGGTTGATTCTGTGGTGCTTTCAGCCTGGTTGATTCTATGGTGCTTTCAACCTGGTTGATTCTATGGTGCTTTCAGCCTGGTTGATTCTGTGGTGCTTTCAGCCTGGTTGATTCTGTGGTGCTTTCAGCCTGGTTGATTCTGTGGTGCTTTCAGCCTGGTTGATTCTGTGGTGCTTTCAACCTGGTTGATTCTGTGGTGCTTTCAACCTGGTTGATTCTGTGGTGCTTTCAACCTGGTTGATTCTGTGGTGCTTTCAACCTGGTTGATTCTGTGGTGCTTTCAACCTGGTTGATTCTGTGGTGCTTTCAACCTGGTTGATTCTGTGGTGCTTTCAACCTGGTTGATTCTGTGGTGCTTTCAACCTGGTTGATTCTGTGGTGCTTTCAACCTGGTTGATTCTGTGGTGCTTTCAACCTGGTTGATTCTGTGGTGCTTTCAACCTGGTTGATTCTGTGGTGCTTTCAACCTGGTTGATTCTGGTGGTGCTTTCAACCTGGTTGATTCTGTGGTGCTTTCAACCTGGTTGATTCTGTGGTGCTTTCAACCTGGTTGATTCTGTGGTGCTTTCAACCTGGTTGATTCTGTGGTGCTTTCAACCTGGTTGATTCTGTGATTCTATACCTTCAGGATGGTTTTAGTCTGCTCTGTGAAACCAGTGGCTATCTGTTATTTTTGTGAAGTCCCCTGTGTAAAAGGAGCACTGCAGAAGGTGGAGTTAGGTATTGGAGGCACTGCATGAACTTGTTTACTTCCTCAGATATTTCTCCAGGAAATGTCTTCATAAACATGACTGCTGTGCAGGCTGGAGCCAAGCACCCCCTATCTGAAGCTGGTAATTTAGTGCTTTAAAGAGAATGATTTTTCTCTGGAAGAGCTACAGCTGAGAGAATTTCTTGATCTGTCAGCTTCAAAGGCAAATGGGATTATGGCTGTTTGCTTATTTTCTCTCTCTCTGTTTTAAAACCAAAACTATTTATGTTCATATAGGATATAGCTGGTTTGGAAATTGAATTTAGGCACTGCCAAAAAAAAATCAATGTTGCAGTTCTGAGATGAGTGAGGAGGCTTTGTTCCTTGGGTTACAAAAATGAGTCCTCTTGGAGTTAAAAAAGAAAACTCCACGAATTAGTGATTAGATTTTTAGGCCATTTGAGGCAGAAACTGTAGCTGCCTTGGTAGACATTCTGCTTTCTTGCTTTCTGAAGTCATGATGTGCTCTCTAAGGTCCCTTCCAACCTGAGCTATCCTATGATTCTGGCATTTTAGGTGACCAAGTTGAATGGGGAGCTGCTAGAACAAGTCCAGAAGAGACCATGAAGATGGTCAGAGGGGTGGAGAACCTCCCCTCTGGGGACACGCTGGGAGAGTTGGGGCTGTTCAGCCTGCAGAACAGAGGACTTCAGGGACATCTTGGAGCAGCCTTCCAGTAACTGAAGGGCTACTGAAGTGGGCTACAGAGGAGCTGGGGAGGGATTTTTTACAAGGACATGTAGTGAAGGGAGTAAGGGGAATGGAATGAAAGTGGAAGATGAGATATATAGCCTGGAGATAAGGAAGAAATTCTTGACAGTGAGAATGGTGAAACACTGGGACAGATTGTCCAGGGAGGTTGTGGATGATTGCTTCCTGGAGGTGTTCAAGGCCAGGCTGGATGAGGTCTTGAGCAACCTGGGCTAGTGGAAGGTGCCCCTGTCTGTGACAGAGGGTTGGAACTGGATGATCTTAAAGTCTCTTCCAACCTATGCCAATCTATGAATTGACATCTCCAAAGTGTCCTCTATCCATAGAGCTTCAGAGCCTGTGTGGGCCACTTCTGTCATGTCATTAACTCTGGGTGCTTCAAGAATGAGTATTAATTGTGTGGATGAGGAAAGCCTTAATGGTAGCAAATGGTTTGGTTGAGGTCTTTGAAAATGTGTACTTAGGGAAATAAAAGGCCTTCCTTAACCTGTGGTTAGCCTCACACTGCTGTCAGTGTCTTGGTGTCCATGTGCACCTTCTGGTGACCTCTGTGCAGTGCTTGTGCAGCATCAGCAGGAGTATTTCAAATGTGGCTGGCCAAGGAAGGGCAGCATTGCTTCTATTGTCCCCAAGCAGTTAATGCTTTGTGTTACTGGTTACTCAGAGGTTATCTCAAATTTCCAGCTGCTTTTTTAGCCACATTTTCCCTCTCATCTGCAAGTCCTAAGCTTGGAACTATCTGAGGAGCTAAAGCCACGTGGAGGCATTACTTAACTGTTGTGTCACCTCGTTTCCACGTGAGCTTATAGCTGTATAGAAGGCTGAAAAGCAGCCACCAAGCCAAGTATGTCTTTAATATATCTTTGTTGATGCTTGCAGCCTTTTCTTTGGCTGAATGTTGTAATTATGATGATTTTGTTAGTGTTACCTACAGCAGTTTTGGACAAATTGAAATTGCTGGTGTTTGACGTGCAGGTGGTTTTTTTTCCCTCTGCTGTATTTGAGCTAAATCCTCAAGTTTTAGGAGCAGAATGATGTCTTCTAGGAAATGGGCTGGAATAAACCTTGATTTTGTTACATTTTTTTATTCCTCCTGCCCCACCCTGATATCTTAGGTCTTTGTGGTGTTAGTCATCAAGAATGTGTCCAGATCCACAGCTGTTCAGATGCTAGAAAGCAGAGCTAGGAATAAGTTTGGAGTATTAAGTGGTATGATACGTTGCTATTTGGAATGTCACTTTGGGGTTTGACCTCCATTCTCCTCAGCTTCAACTTAAAACTGTCAAGAAGTTTCTGGATTCCTAGGTTTAGGTTAAAATCAAAGACATCTTTCACACAGTAAAAAGATTTCTTTGTACAGCTAAGGAAGCTGCCTTGTGTTGGACCTTAGGTTTGTTTCCCCTTGCCCTGATTTAAAAAGAATGCTGGTTTCTAAGCCTCTGCATCTGTCCTTCCTTGCAGGAACTGTTTTATGGATTCCAGCCTCAGGAGAAGGAGAACATCTGAAACCTCTCTAGGGCAGGGAGTTATTCAGTGATAAGAGGAGGAAGGTTGTTTTTAACCTCCCAGTTTCCACACACCCCCCCACCCCCCCAAGAATAGAACTGAACACTTTAGGGAGAGGCAGGAGGCCTATAGTCCATCTGTGCCTGGCCAGGGACCTGGTGACTCTCACATTTTCTTGTCACAGAGTTAACCAGGTTGGAAAAGACCTTTGAGATCATCGAGTTCAACTCTACTGGACCATTTCAAAACTTCAGGTCTTCTCTTTTGTGAAGTCTTGTCCTGAAATGCTTTGCCAGCAGAATTTTTCCTTTTGATGCTGTTCTGCAGGTGTGAATTGTTCTCCTCCACAGCATAGTGAACAATGCTTTAATGAAGTTTAAGATCTCAAATGATGAGATCTTAGCTTTTTTTTTTTTTCCCCTCCCTCAAATGCTTAGTGCTGTTCAGCCTCTGTGTCAGCGTGGGTATGAATCCCACTGAAGTGGAGAGAATTGGGCTGGTAGGAAGGTTGCACTGAACACAGCACTGCCAAAAAAAAAAAGGCATTCATTGGTCCTCCCAGCCACTTGGGAAGTGATCTGGTTGAAAACCCCTCAGCAACAGAAAAAGGGTGTTTACAGTTGATGAGTTCCTTGATCCAGTTCATCAGGCGGTGGCACAAGAGCTTGTGCTGACACAGCGAAGAGCCAGGAACTTGGGCAGGGAGGAGGGCTGAGGGCTGCCATTTTTGATGGAGCTATTCAACTATTTAAATGCCTGTCAAAGAAACACTTGCGTTGTCTGAGAGGACTGGAGTTAAGAATGGCACAAATTTGGGAGGATTCTTGTATTAAAAAGGCAGAAGAGGCCTCTTGGTACCACCTTTTGGATCTTCTGGTTGGTAGTGGCTGGCACAGTCTTAGAAAGATGAATCACATGAGAATTTCTCTTTGTGTGTAGCTTTAAAACGTTAAACCTTCTGGAGATTAAATCAGCACTGACTGCTTTTTGTCTCTGGTGCTTAAGGTTCTTGAAAGCAGCATATAAAGGGCAGGGGGGGGAAAAGGAGGGATTGAGTTAGATCAATTCAAACGTTGCCATGTCGAGTATCACCATCACCACTTCTGCGTCACTTGGTGCAGCGCAGCAGAGGAGTCACTTTATGCACTGGCTAGCAGAGGATAGTCACAAAGCTCAGCTGTGATCAGTGTGCTGGTGGTGACACAAATAACAAAGCCAGTTTAAAGAAAAAGAGCACTTTCCAACCTAGCAGTCTGCTGGCTGGGTGAGCATATGCCTTCCGTCCATCTCCCTCTCTAACAGAAGTGAAAGTTGGCATAGCAGTGTGCTGGTATTTTTGTGAGGCAGCAGCTCCTCACTGATAAATATAGTGGCAAATTTGATGTGCTCAGCTTGGGAAAAGGGCTTTTCTGGAACCTGCTTCTGTGCAAAATAACTTGAAATGCACTGGTGGCTTGAGGCTAGGGACTGTGCACTGACACCTTGAAGCTAGGACATGCACTGGTGGCTTGGGACTGAGATGGGGGTTTAGAGACATTTTAGCACCTGCAGTGAAACTGGGCTCTGCAAAAATACTTAGACTGTGAGGTGGCATAATGTAGGGAGTTGATTTAAAGCCAAGAGTGGGGAGGGATCTATTCCTCTGAGCTCTCCCACGCTCTGTTTAGCCAGATCAGTGGCCTGTGATGTGTCTGAAAGGTGGTTAAAAAGTAGGTGCAAAGGGGGAGAAAGCTGTGTGGAGGGTTTTTGTTTAGGTGGTTTTTCTTTTGAGTCTGGAACTGAGGTGCTGTATCAGCTCGGGACATGCCTTGGGACTTGATATGCCCTCTTTAGCCAAGAGCTGATGAAAAGGCTCTGCCAAGTGCAGGGTTTGTTATGAAAGTTGATATGGATGCTAATTCCTCCTGGGCTTTAGGACTGTTGTGTGCTGCTCTGCCCCAGCATTGCTTAGTCATGTCAGTGTGTGGCCAAACCTAGGGTACGTTGTAAATCTCTTTGCCTTCTGTAACTTTATCAACCTTACTGGTTTGGAAGAAGTTTTGAGACCTTGAATATCCTGGGCTAGTGGGAGGTGACCCTGCCTATGGCAGGGAGCTGGAATTGGATGATTTTCAAGGTTTCTTTTAACCCAAACCATGCTACAAACAGTGAAAGTTCTGCTGTGTGGTCCCTAGTCTGTCTTGATTGTCCAAGTAGCTTGAGATGGATCAAGAAGAGAACAATTAGATTAAAAGAATATAGAGAACACAAAGTCTACCATTGTTTCTGTTCAGGTTGTGTGTTTTTCTTTCTTAGCCTTTCCTGACAGCTTGCTTTCTCTTAAATTCCAGGCTTGGTGTTTCTGGCAGTGAATGGAGTAGGTTTGCAAGCTGGTGTAGTCCATGAACTTGCAGATGACAGCTAAGTAACTCTGAGAGCTTTGTAAAGGCAACAATCATGAAGTGCATTTTTATGGGTCCTGATTGTCTCCATAACAGTTAGGACAGATCTGCTATCAACCAAGTCCCAATTCATTACAAACAGCCTATCTGAATGTAGAGCTGCTGGAACAGCTATTTCACAACTGGGGAGGCAGAGGGACATCTTGGGTTAGAATGTGACAGGGAAATACTTGATATCAGTGTTCAACTCATTGCATTATTGTGCACAGAAGAAAATGATGGACAAAGCCACTTCAAGAGGAGGGAGCAGACTTTGTTCTAGAAAGCAGCTTGTTCTACTTGAAGGCTTCCTAACTCCACAGGGAATGCATTTACACTTGAGCTATTCCAGAACTTGGAGTGGCTTACAGCTGGTACCTGCAAAAAGTGCTTTGGCTCAAAACACTGCAAAAGTTTCGGGGTATATCCAACATAACAACACAAGTTCATGCAAGTTCAGAAGAGCCAGAACTAAGGAACTAGCCTCCTGCATGTTGCATTCAGTCCTTTTTATGGCTACTGGGTCTTGAAGTGCTGTTTGTTCACAGATCACAGGTTGTTAGGGGTTGGAAGTGACTTCTGGAGATCTTTAAGTCCAAACCCTCTGCCGGAGCAGGACCATAGAATGGAGAGCAGGTTGCACAGGAATGCATCCAGACATGTATTGAAAGTCTCCAGAGAAGGAGATGCCATAGTTGCTCTGAGGAGCCTGTTCCAGTGTTCTCTGACCTTCAGAGTGAAGAAGTTCTTCCTCACGTTGAGGTGGAAATTGCTGTGCTGTAGTTTACATCCATTGCCCCTTGTCCTGTCACAGTGTTCTGTGGCTGCCTAGCCTAGGCTGCCAACAATACCTTGTGTTACAGCAGGTGTAGCAGGGACTGTGTGTTTGGGAGCTTGTATACCAGTATCAACTGAGTGAAAACCAAGAGCAAGCTCTCCTGAAGTAGGTATGTTCTACTTGCATATCAGAGTGCACAGAGCATATCTTAAATGAGGATGCTTCTGACCCTGTGCCCAGATTTTCACATACTAAGGTGAAGATATCTTGGCTGAGTACCTGTCCTGGAATTTGAGAGGTGTTAGTGTGAATGTTGTTGGACTGGACGTGACTCCTACACGTGAGAAATGATCACTCTTTGGGCACTGCTCACAGGCTGCTTGCATTACAGCTTTCCTGTCACCAGTAGCTCACGTGGAATGAGAATGATCTTAATTTTGTTTGCAGAAGGAGCCTCCCTGTCCCAAATTACTGTCTTAGCTGAACAAGTTTCTCATCTTTATTGGGTTTCCAAACCATATTTCTGTGCTGCTTTGAAAGTTCTTGCACTAAGTGCTTGGAATTTAACAATACCCATTGCAAACACAGACTCCTTACAACAGAGAACCTAAAGGAAGTTCTCCTGTAGTCACTTGACTCCCCTTAGCCAAAAGTTTTTACCAGTAGTGGTGCACCTGATGAAACTCCTTTTGGAAATGCTTCTGTTCTACTGTGTTATTTTGTCTTACTTATGCAGCATTATTGGTTACATTTGAGTTTGCTTTGGGCAGTTCCTCCACAGAAAAAATCATAGGGGCAGAACTGTGGGAATGTATCCTGACACAGTTGCTTTTTAATGATGTTCTAGTTCAGTTCATCTTCAGGGCAGTGCTATGGGTGAGTAAAGATATTTGCTTGCCTCCCTGCTCTGTGCTTGCAGAGCTGACATCCAAACTAGGGCTGATGTAAGCACTTGCTGGAGAAGGAGGCTCTTTGCTGCTGAGAAGGGTTTTTCTCTCACTCCCTGCCAGACTGCTGCTCCCTTGCTAGCCTCCATTTAGATGTCAGTTTTGTTTAGGCACAAATGAAGACTTACTTCACAAATATTCTTACTTTGTCTTGTGGAGATTGGTGGTGTGAGGATAAGAGGCTGCTAATAGAATTTAAGGACATTAATTTAGAGCTTGACTTCAGTGCTGCAGTATCAGAGCTGCTTTTTGACATCCTTTCTCTTCAGAGTTCCTGGAAGAGATGCTGCAAGCTGAATGCTTTTGCTTTGAGCTTGTGAGTGCTGTTGGTGAATCCTTAATTCCTTAGCTTCCTGGCACTATGGTGCAGACGTTTTTCAGTTGTGAAAGTGATTGCTGGAATGAAAAATCTGCTATGAAATGGTAATGCAATGTGAAAGCTGAAATCTCCCAACTGATCCTGGCAGGAGATAATAGCTATTTGAAAAGAGGTCCCTGGTTATGGAGTTGTCACCTTCTCTGATCCTACCAGAACTTGATAGTTCCTGCAGGCTGCCAAGTCTCCTTTGCTAGCATAGAGCTTCTGCTGAGGAGGGCTGTGAAGGGAATTGGGCAGCATCATTCCATCAGACAGGTCATAAACATCAGGGCCTGCTGTCAGCAGGCAGTCTTCAAACCTTTTTAGTTTTTTGCAGCCTTTCCAGTTGACATAAAAAGCTCAGGATGTGTTTATCTTGGAACTTTCAAAGGTGGTTATGTACAGACACCTTTCAAAGATGCTAGTTTCCTTGGAGCTGTGGAAAGCTTAGGTCTCAAGAATACCATCTGAAGGCTCCTTAAGGAAAATAACTTCATCCTGTCCAGCTTTGTATGCTGATCAAAATGAGTAAGACTGAATGAACAGAAAACACTAGATGTGGCAGAAGGGTCTGGAATGCCCTGCTGCTGCCTGCAGCCAAGTGGAGACAGAAAGGAAAGATCTGTCTTGGGAGAAAGCTTAGGGTTTGAGTGGGAAATAATCTTGGATGGTCAAAAAAAGCTGTCAGAGAGTTGTTACAGAAGAAAAAACATGGTGGATTCCTGTTGGAAGCTTCCTTATGGGAGTAGCAAAGCTGAAACAAGGGCTGTAAGGATGGGCAGCATCTTGTGATTGTAAAACTCAGGGACTGCTCCACTCCAGCTTTGGGCAGAGAAGTCTGAAATACTCAGGCTGAATTAAAAGGATAAAGAGGTAAAAAGAAATTGGAGTAAAAGGATATCTTTAAAATGGTAGATTTTATCAGGTTTGAAGCCTGCCACCCTGGGAATAAAAATTAGAGGAATAAAGTAGATTTCTTAGCTTTTAAATCCACTAAATCACCGTGGAGATGGGATTGCTGCAGGAAGGCAAAGCATCCTGTGTGAAATCAGTAAAAGCAGCTGAGGGGCAGGACCTTGGGTTTTTAACTTGGGTTTTCTGCATTGAGGATCAAGGGCAAGGAGTTTGGATCTGTCTGGAGAGAGAAGCTGAAACAGTGGGGTTAAAGCTGTTCTTTGATGTTGACGTTGAACTAAGGGACCTTGCAAAGTGCACCAAGTGATAACTGAGAGGAACTGATATGAAGTAGAAGTGATGCTTTGGTAATATAATAAGATTCTTGTATTCAAAAAGAACCAAACCCAAAATGATGATATGAGAAGTAGCAGAGAAGTTTAGTGGTTATCTGAACTAGCTGCTGATGTGGTGGAGTGATGGAAGGCCTGTGCACAGATGAGGATGTGTGCCTCTCTCTGGAGTAGTGTGTGGCCTCTTGATATCTGTTTGGGGAAACACTTGGGGCTGACTTAGCTGTAGAGGGTTGTGAAAAACTCTTGTTTTGACTCTTCAGAGCAGATAGGAAGAACTTGGCTCAGTTCAACAAAGTGAAGGTGTGTAGGAGTATCATCACTCCCTAAAAAAGAGGCAGAAGTGGACCCAACACAGAGCTGAAAGCCAGTGTTAGCAGGAGGAGGAGGAGGTGACTGCTGGGTGGTGGATAATTGTAGTGTGTCACTTGGAGTTGTTTACCCGTTAGCGTCTCCCAATTAACTTAGGTTTCTTGCCCCTTGTTTTTCTCCTGCTGTGCTAATCTTTAAGATAAGTTTAATACAGAGCAGCCTCAGTAACTGCATCTGGTTTTGAGGGATCCAGCTTCCTAGTTGTTTTTTTTTTAATGAGATTGCTGCTTTTAAATCATTGTTTTGATGATCTGCATCCACTAAAGACAGAATAAAGGAAGCCCAGGCTACAAAAAGTTGTCCCCCAGCATGTGATGACTGGTGAAGACATGTGGGGATTGGTGGTTAATTTGTAGGTGATTTCTTGTGTGAGGCATGTGTTTTGCTCTCCTCTTGAGCAGTAATAGTGCTCTCCTGGTACCAGTGACAAAGCCAGAGACAGCATCTGCAATGGCTTGAGTTCCTTGGTGCCTCCACTCGCTAAGTCTTTCAGACACAGGTTTGAAGTAGTCTTTGAAGCTATCTTCATATAAACACTTGCTCCTGTGTCTCGTGGTTTTCTGGAAGGGTAAACTTGCTCATTTGAAAGCTGTAATGATGGAAGCTTTCCCTTTGTGGATTAGTTGAGTTTTCTGCTGTCAGGGTTACCTCTAACCCATGTGAAGTGTCAGTCTTCTCTTTGCAAGTGCATCCTGTTGCATTCAGCACGTTCAAATATGATCTGTGCCTCAGTTTTCGAGGCATTTCATGTGACACTGGGGGAAATTTTGCCTCTTGGTACACTGCACTTAGCAGAAAATTGGAATGGCACAGAATTGTGACTGGAAACTCACTCTGCTTTTTGATCTTAGCTGCTTCGGGAAGTTTTTGATTCTATCTGAAGTCATCTCGTAAGGACTCTGCCTGCTGCTGGGAAGATAAATGCTTGGGAAAGCCATGCTAAAAGAGGATAACAAAAGTGATACTTTGTACTGTATTGAAGGGCTATTTTGAACTGTTTTCTCACCTCAAAATTAGTTGTTTTTCTTAGTGATCAACATGCCTCCTGGTTTTGCTGATTAAGATGTTAGCATCTGCGTGGGATGCAGTTTAAACCACCCAACCTTGACGCTGAGCTCTGTGGCTCTGAAAACACACATACAAAAAAGAGTGTGTTTATATGCTTTGGGACAGTTGGTGACCAGTACTGCTTGATCAGCTGGAAATAGATAACAATGTGCTTTTGTGATATAAGAGTGGGAATTGTCTGATCAGTTGTTCAAATGCTTACATTTCTGGGTGCCAGAATCTCTCTCAGATCAATTGTAGGAGAGTTTGCGCTCAGAGTGATGGAACCAGAGCTCAGAATTCCTGGGGCTTTGTAGTGTTAGAAGATGAAGTGAAGAACCTTCTTAAACTGTCCACTGGCTCTTGAGCACTTAGCCCTACTCCTTCATCCTGCATGAACAACTGTGCCCTTGCAGGTGCTTTTCTTTTCCCTTTGTCAAATCAAATGCTTTCCACTTAGGTTTAGTTCCCAGTGCTATATGGGGACCATAGCATAAAGTAAACTAATACTGCACTTGCATGAAAAGTAATTGCTGAAGCCAAAAGAAATCTTCACTTAAAACTTTGATGCTACAAGAGGCTGAGACCTGGAGCTCTTCAGCCTGAAAAAAAAAAGACAGAGGGGATGTTATAAATGTATATAAATAGCTAAAGGTCGAGAGGATAGGG
Organism: Pogoniulus pusillus; assembly: GCF_015220805.1. Lineage (NCBI taxonomy): Eukaryota > Metazoa > Chordata > Aves > Piciformes > Lybiidae > Pogoniulus > Pogoniulus pusillus. The sequence goes on from NC_087273.1 coordinate 6,869,494, forward strand.
CTGGGCTCCTTTCTGTGGTGGCCAGAGATAGGACAAAGGGCAGTGGGTACAAACAAGCACAGTTCCACTTAAATTGAAGAAGAACCTTCTTTATTGTGGGGGTGCTGGAGCAGGTTGCCCAGAGAAGTTGTGGAGTCTCCTTCTCTGGAGACATTCCAAACTCACCTGCATGTGTTCCTGTGTGACCTGCCCTAGGTGACCCTGCTCTGGCCCCTTCCAAACCTTACCATTCTAGGACTCTAAACCAGTCCTGGTTTGTATCATCTCTGGCTTTGGCTTTCACAGAACACCATCCCTGGATTCCCTTTGGTCTAACAGGCTTGAAATTGGATGTTTCCCCCTCCATTTTTAAGCATTGCTGGGCTAAGGTTGTCTCCTCAAGTGTTTATCCTCCCACCTTCTATGTGGGGAGCATTTCTGTGAGCTTTCAAAATGTAATAAGGAAATGTGATGGATGAGGATGACTTGGACAGCTGTGTTATTTTAAGGGACCTCTTGCTCAGGAAAGGCTGTTTTTAGTAGTGGACAGTAATAGATGAGAGCGCTGTCTAGATCATGGCCTGCAGAGAAAAGCAAGAGCTTACTTCAGACAGAAGCTGAGATGGTTCCAAAAGATAGCATGGTTGTTTTCATTCCTAAATACCAGCTAGTTGAAGGAATTTGTAGAGCTAGACTTGAAAGCAAGGAAGAAATGGATTTGTGTTCACCTCTGCAAAGCTTCTTCAAGCTCTGTTTCTCGATGTGTGTTTTACAGCCCCAAATCACACAACAGAAGTATGAGAAATGAATCCTGGAGCTCTAAAGAGTTTATCTAGGGCTTTCCTCCCTGGAGAACTGTGCAGGAAGGGAACAGAACCCTCCCTTCAAGTCTTCATTTTGTACTGAAAATCTCCTGGTCGTCTCAAGTGTTGGGAACAGGTCTTTTGGAATTTGGTATTCCAGACTATAACTCTTTTGAAGCACCGAATGAAGTAGTGGATGTAATCTGGCAGATGAGTGCCTGCAGCAGAGTTGCTGCTGAAGGTGAGCTGGGATAGGGGAGGAAGTGAGGGAACAGGGTGGCATGAAGCGGGTTGGGATACTGGGATTGTGAGTGTGAAAGCAAACCAACAATGCCGAGTGTGACTTGCTTGGTGGAGTATCGAGTTGGTAGGCTTGTTTGCTGCCCTGCTTGCACTCACACCTGACACCTCATGGTGCAGCACACCTCGAGAAACTCAGGATTATTCTTTTCCCTTGAGGTTTTGTAAATGAAGTGAGGTTGCTGCAGACAGAACTCTCCTCTGCCTGCCAGGTGGGGTGGGAAGTGGCTCAGCTCTGGCGGTGAGCTGTCTGCTTGTCCTCCAGATTGTGTGCTTGTTTTGTGACCGTGGAGGCGAATGATGCTGTTGGGTTTGCTTTGTGTGGGACAGACAACCTCTTTTGTTCCCTTGCTAGGCTGTCTTCCCATTTGAAAACGTTTGGGGTGTTGTCACATGGGAGTGCTAAGCCGTGTGTTCTCTGCTGGTTTTGGTGTGCTAAACGGTATCTCCTCATCCTCTGCGCTGCTGGGGAGACTGGAGGCAGGAGTGGTGTGTGGGAGGTGGTGGCTGCTTCGGTGTTCTTCTATGTACAAAGAAATCCTTCACGTTGGCAGGGCTTGGGCTGAGATTTGTGTGGAGCTGCTTGGCTTCATGATCAATGGCGAGGGGTTGCTAAGGGTATTAGCAATGCTGACCTACAAGCACTGCTGCACAGGAGCCGTGGAATTCTGTCCTCTGATTCCTTGCACGAACACTTTCCAACGGAAAGCAAACTCTGGCTGTAGGTGTCCGAGTGATTCATTTCTCTCATGCAGCTAAGACTTTAATGGCCATGGTGGTGCTAGGTCAATGTTTGGACTCGGTGATCTTGGAGGTCTTTTCCAACCAAAACAATGCTATGATTCTACAACTTCTATGAATCTTCTTGATGATTTAGCTTCAGATTGCCAAGATTTCACTTCCTTTTATTTTTTATTCCCTCTTTTTTTTCCTCTCTTTCTTTTTTTCTTTTCCTTTTTTCTTCTTTTCCTGGATTTTTCCCACCCTTTGGATTCAATTATGTCTATTTTCCTGGATTTATTTCTTTTTTCATTTTTCCCTCTGGATCCCTTTTTCCCCCTCCCCAGATTATCTTGTCTCCCTGGAGTCTCTCTTCCCCTCCCCCCCCCCCCCCCCCCCCCCGCATTCTTTCTCTCTTTTCAATATTTATTTTTTTTTCTTCCTCCATTTCTTATTTTTCTTCATTGTTTTAAAAAATATTTTTTTCCTTTTCCTTTAATATTTTTTTCCCCTCTTTCTCTCCGTTTCCGCGGCAGGCAGTGCCCAGCGCCCCCCGCCCCGCGTTGGTAGGTGCCCGCCCCGCGCAGGGTGGAACGCTCCATTTCCTCTTCCCCTGCTGACAGCGGGGGGGAGCGAGCGTGCGGCTGCCGGCAGCGCGTCCGTCCGTCCGTCCGCGCCGGCGGAGGGCGGCAGGGGAGGGGGCATGGCGGGGCGGTGAGGCCGGGCGCAGGCGGCGGGGCCGCCATGGAGGCGTACGTGCTGGAGGACATCCTGGAGGTAGGGCCGGGCCGGGGCCGCAGAACAAAGGGGGGCGCGGGGTCGGCGGGGGAAGAGGCGGCGGCGCCGAGCCCCGAGGAAGCACCCGACCGTGAGCGCACCCAGACGGAGCCCTGCCGGGAGCGCTGCCGTCCGCTCCCGGCTGCCGCTCGGGGTAAGCGAGCCCCGGTGGGGGCTGGCGCTGGCCGCGGCCGCGCACTCGGGGCCTAGGTCGGGGCCGGGCCTCCTCCCGGCACGGCGGCGAGAGGCCTGGCCGGGCTGGGTTTGTGTGCTCGGCGGGGAAACGGCTACCGGAGCGGTGTTGGCGAGGGGAGAAGAGAGGCCGCCCGCGCCCTGCAGGGCGCTGTGGGAGCCCTCGGTGCCTTCTGGATCCCGGTGCCCGGGGCTGACACTGCAGTGAGGCTGCCCAGCCTCAGCCCCGCCGCACAGCGCCTGCCTGCTGCTGCTCATTGCCCTTTTTGCCGGTTTCTTGCCCCAGGTCCATGTCGGCCTTGTGGGTTTGCTGCTGCCCAGCTCCCAGCCGCCTCCAGCACAGCCTTGCTTTGATTCCTCTGCGTTATGAAATAAATGACATTTTCCCTTCTCAGGAGTGACACTCAAAACTGCTCTTTTCAGCCAAAGGAAAGGCCTGCCTAGGAGTCATGGAGTGGAACTTTTGCTCAAAGGGACACGGATTTCTAGTCCAGATTAGGTTTTTGTCAATTCATCGAATGGTTTGTGTTGGAAAGGACCTTAAAGATCATCCAGTTCCAAGACCCTGCCATAGGCAGGGACACCTCCTACTAGCTTAGGTCACTCAAGGTCTTACTTGCACCAATAGTCGAAGGAAATAGCTCTTTTTGTTGCCACATCTTGAGTCCTGTGTCCAGTTCTGGGCTCCTCAATTCAAGAGAGATGTTGAGGTGCTGGAAGGTGTCCAGAGAAGGGTGACAAAGCTGTTGAGGGGCCTGGAGCACAGCCCTGTGAGGAGAGGCTGAGGGAGCTGGGGGTGTGCAGCCTGCAGAAGAGGAGGCTCAGAGCAGACCTCATTGCTGTCTACAACTCCCTGAAGGAGGCTGTAGCCAGGTGGGGTTGGGCTCTTCTGCCAGGCAAGCAGCAACAGAAGAAAGGGACACAGTCTCAAGCTGTGCCAGGGGAGGTCTAGGCTGGATGTTCTGAGGAAGTTGTTGGCAGAGTGTGATTGGCATTGGAATGGGCTGCCCAGGGAGGTGGTGGAGTCGCCATCCCTGGAGGTGTTGAAGCAAAGCCTGGCTGAGGCACTTAGTGCCATGGTCTGGTTGGTTGGGTAGGGCTGGATGCTAGGTTGGACTGGCTGAGCTTGGAGGTCTCTTCCAACCTGCTTGAGTCTATGATTCTGTGATTCTTTCTTGTGGGTTTCATAGCCTTGCAAGCAAAACAGTGATTACATTGGCAAGTGACTTCGGAGAATATTTGTGTGTGTTCTTCATTGTTACAAGAACCTGCTGCTATTCACCCCAAAAAATGCTTCCAGTGGTGTTTGGCCTGGAGATTGGTTTTCTTCATGGCCATACTTAGATTGCTGTAACATTCTAAGTTGTAGACTCACAGAATAGCAGGGGTTGGAAGGGTCCTCTGGTGATAACCAGTCCAACCTCCCTGCCAGGGCAGCATCACCTAGGGCAGGTCAAACAGAAACATGTCCAGATGGGCCTCAAAAGTCTCCAGAGAAGGAGGCTGATGTCCCCTTCCTCATGAGCCTTTGAACTGTTTAACATAATTGCATCCAGAGCATTAACACAACTTACTAACCAGTAAGACACTGGTACAGATGTGTGAAGAAGACTTTTTTTTCACCAGTATCCATGTGGATGATTTTCTCTGTGAGATAGGAAGACCAGAAGTGAGGTGAGCTTTCTGCCATCTGACAGATAATTCATTCTTTCGTTTTAACTGCAGTTGTCATCTGCAGCTCCATAATATTGTTGAGTCTGAAGAAGAGAAGACTGAGAAGGGATTTAATAAATGTCTGTAAATATCTGAGGGCTGAAGCTCTGCTCATTTGCTCCCTGGGATAGGACAAAGAGCTGCATCACAGGAGATTCCACTTCAACACAAGGGGGAACTTCTTTCCTGTAAGGGTCACAGAGCACTGGAACAGGCTCCCCAGAGAGGCTGTGGAGTCTCCTTCTCTGGAGCCTTTCAAGGCCTGTCTGGATGCATTCCTCTGTGACCTGAGCTAGATTATGATCCTGCTCTGGCAGGAGTGTTGGACTCAATTGATCCTTTTGGGTCCCTTCCAACTGCTAACATCCTCTGAGCTTGTGAATATGTGAAATGAGTTCATAGAATCACAGAATGGGTTGGGTTGGAAGGGACCTTAAAGGTCATCCAGATCCAGCCCTCCTGCAGGGATACCTCTGAGACCCTGAGCAGGGATACCTCCTAGACCACATTGCTCAAGCCTTTATCCAACCTAACCTTGGACACTTCCAGTGAGAGGACATCCACAACCAACCTGGACAACCTGTTCCAGTGTCCCCCCCACGCTCACTGTTAAGAATTTCTTCATAATCTCCAGTCTCAATCTCTCCTCTTCCTGTTTGAAGAATATCTTCTAAGTTAGTTATAATTTAAAAGGGGTGAAAAAAAAAGTGGGGGTTTGTAACATGCTTGTTGAGGTAATGTAGAGACTGAGGCTGAGCTTGTGTTTGAGTTCCTGACTGCAAGAGGTGAGTGGATGCTTCTGGGGCACAAACCACTTGTGAGTTAAGGTAGAGAGCAATCCAGTAACTCACTGTCGACATCATCTAGCTTGCCCTATTGTGAAGGCTGCTTCCTTGGGGAGAGGAAGAAGTAAGATGAGGTGAAAGCAGAGTCTCTGCTTGTTTCATTACTGAGGTTGCAGCACTCTGGTGGAAATAATTTTCCCCAGTCCTCTCCTAGCAGAGGGTAAAACTGAAATAATTCTTCAGCATGCTTAATGCAGCTGCAGGCAGAGATGGCCACCGGCCTAGAGGATTTCACGCGGCGTCCTGGCTGCCCTGTGCTTGCACCACCTTCAAAGGAGGTGTCCTTAATGCAGATCTTCAGCTGGCTTTGCTGCTGTCAGCTGGAGATGGGCATTCTCGTGGCTCTTTTACTGGAATCTGGAGCTGGATGTGCTTTGTGGAAATGCAGCTGAAGAAAATGGTAGCACCAGAGGCTTAATCTGCAGTCAGCTTCTGCTCATTTGGTTCTTCTGATAGGTGTAACTTGGCCAGGCTTGTGTGTTGATGGGTGACCTAGCTGGCAGCAAAGCTTTTGTTGTTGGTATAACCTTGCAGGTTTGGGCTAGCATGTACTAGTGAAGGAGCAATTATGCTTCAGGAGACCTTGGTGTGGCATTCAAAGAGAGCCATAAACCTGCAGCTGTGGTTTTGATGCTTGAGCTAGTCAAGAGAAGCATTTTCTGGGTTGGGAGGAGAGGAGGCACATTTTGTGCTAACAGATATGGTCTGTGGTGTTGTGCTCAGTTTGGACTAAGGGCACAGAAATCCACTTAGGAAGCTTATGGGATACATTCCTATTCCCTGTGTTGTTTGGAGACCTTGCAAGAGAAGCAACCACATCTTCTGACCTTCAGGTTCTCCACAAGCTTGGTTGTGTCTGACTTCAGAGAAGCAGATGGGAGTGGAGTGCCAGCCCACATGGGGCAGTTTTTCCATGGACTTACTGAGTGCAGTTAAACTCAATTCCCTTCAGCTTTCTAGCTGAAGGTCATTATCTCACCTACCTTAAATTGAGACTCCAAATTGCTGTGCACAAACCTTCAGTTCTTGGTGTGCTACGGGAGAGTGTTCCCTAACTGCAGCAGGTTTTACTGATTCTGTGCTAGGGCCATGGGACACTTTTAATAAGCCCCAAGATCCCACCTTGCTGCTTGGTGTGTAGCTGCCCTTGATGTTGGTGAGAGGGTCATGTCTTACACCTTCAGTTGTCCAGTGGGCACAGTGGAGCAGAGCTCGTGTGGTGACCAGAAGCTTAATGCAGAGCTAGAGCAAGCCCAGCCTGAGCACAGAGGTGCTTGATGAGGCAGTAATGGGAGGAAGAGCAGGCATTAAACAGAAGAGTAATGCCTGCAATGCATGTTTGGAGATCAGGGAGGCCTCTGCCATGCAATTTATTGTTTTCTAACAGGCCAAGACTTTTAATATTTATAAACATAGGAGTCTCTTGGTCTGAAGATTAAAATCAGGGTTCTGTTGCAGTATTCCTGTGCTGGGCATTAGGAGCTTTCCCACGTTCCAGCTCCTAAGCAGGCTAATCCTTTCCCTATTTTCTTTCTCATAGTTTCTCTTGCTAATCTTTCTGCTTTACTTCTTATCTCTTTTTCCCCTCTTTAAAAGAGTTCACCTAGATGAAGTCAGCAGTGGTTACTGATGTGCTCCAGCATTTCCTACTGATTGAGTGCAGTTGTTCACACATTGTCTGGCTGAAAAACTTCCTCTTTGAGTGTTATTTTCAAACCTACTGCTAGTTATTTTCAAGACTATTACCACTGCTAGTGGTGTTAATTTTATTAAGGCTCTAAAGTCTGGGTCTGCCTTTAGTTCCCTGTCCACAAGTAATGAGCATTGGGAGCTTGTGCTCCTAACTAGGTTCAAGGTAATAGGTATAGAGTTCACTCTGAAGAAATCTTGAGTTAAGGCTTCTTAAGAAGAGGAGGATCCCCACTTTAAGTCTGTGAGGTTGACCCCAACAATGATGTCAAACAGGGTTTGTTGAAGCTGGAGGCAAGGCAGCAAGAACACAGCATAGAGTACTTCAAGAGCTGGCCTCTTGCTTGCTGTGATGTTGTGCTGTTGCCTGATGTTCTGAAGCAGAAGTGCCCTTTTTATCAGGATCTGTGTTCTCCCAAAGGCTAGGTGGGAGCTTCTCTTTTGTTAGTCATGCACTTGTGGCAGTCAGTAGCTCCCTGGTCATGCTTTGCCCAAGCTTTTGGAGCAGCAGATGGTTTTGGTTGTTGGTTCAGGGTGTGGGACTAAATTGTCCTGAGGTGAACTCATGTTCCAGGAGCTCCTGGGTGAGAACTGAACGTAGCTGAACATGCCTGGTCTGAAGTGTTGTTCAGGGAGGCAAACTGGCCTGCAGGAAAACAAGCTGGACATGATAACAGAAAAGGCTGGAATTCTTCAGCCATCTTAGCTTCAGGAGGTGGCACTGCCACCTGGAGTGATGTGTGGAGAAGGGGAGGAGGGGAGACCAAGATGTCCCAGATCCTTGTCTGCTGTGGATTTTGGGAAATGGTAAAGGAAAAATACATCCTTTTGTGTCCCTGTCTTGAACCAGCTGGATGGAAGAGGGGCTTTCTGAGCTTACTGATCTACTCTGCAGCTCTTTATGGAGGAGACCCCACTTTGTGCTGCTGCCTTCTCTCCTGGCTTGGGCAGCACTGGACACAATGGTGTCAGTCTGACAGATTGGCAGCAGTGACAGTCACCCAGACTGGTGCCATCTTAACTTGGGTGTCTGCAGCTTCCCAGAGGTGAGTGGAAGCTAGAGTGAAGCTCTTGGCTTATTCTGTTGTCTGGGACTTTCTAACAAAACAGGAAGGTGATTCCCTACCCCTGGAACCTGCTCTCCCCCTGGCACTGCTTCTTCTGCCTCATGCCATGAGAGAGCTTAGAACAAGCCTGCATATGGAGTCTTCTAGAAAAGCAAGGCCTGTCTTTGATTTCTCTTCTTCACCTCTCCCAGATGATTTGGTGAGAGTGTTTTGCAGAGTGAGAAGCTGATTTCCAGCTGCTGGATCTGGCTTCTCTTGTGTGACAAGCAAGGAGCAGAAACTGGTAGATGTTGATTTCTTTGGGTCTTAATCTGTTTCTTATTGACTCACAGGCAGAAATTCCAAGCTTGATGGTATAATTGGAAACCATTCCTGTTATTTATGCTTTATTGCTTGATCTTTTCAGTAACAGTTTGTTCTTGGTACAGTAATTTGGAAGTGCAATTATTATGTGAGCAACCTTTAAGGCAATAAGTCATTTTGTATTTGGGGAGCTGCTGTTTAAAAGGTCACTGTTACTCTATGGTTTGTGGCTTGCTGGTTGGGGTAACCTAACCAAGGTCTTGACTAGCAGTTGCATCAGATGATCTGCAAAGGTCTCTTTCAACCAAGTCTGTTCTGCCTTTTAAACTAGTTCAAACTGGGTACTTAAGTTCTTCACAGAGAGATTGATTTGCCATTGGAATGGGCTGCCCAGAGAGGTGGTTGAGTTGCTGTCCCTGGAGGTGTTGAAGCAAAGCCTGGCTGAGGCACTTAGTGCCATGGTCTAGCTGGTTGGATAGGGCTGGGTACTAGGATGGACTGGATGATCTTGAAGGTCTCTTCCAACCTGGCTGATTCTATGAATAAGAGAATGGAAGATGTTTTAGTCAGTTGAATTTATATAGATCCTTTACTCCCATATACCCTGTCTTATACTTCTATAAAATCATAGAATCACAGAATGGTTTGGACTGGAAAGACCCTCCAAGGTCATCCAGTCCAACTACTGACCCAACACCACCACCCCAGGTGCCATAGCCACACATTTCTTGAACCCCTCCAGGGATGTGGGGACTCCACCACCTCCCTGGGCAGCCTCTTCCAATCCCTGACCATTCTTGCAGCAAAGACATTTTTCCTCATCTCCAATGTAACCCTCCCCTGGGGCAACTTGAGGCCATTTCCTCTTCTCCTATCACTTGTTCCTTGGGAGAAGAGACCAACTCCCACCTCACTGCAACCTCCTTTCAGAACTGTGTGGAAAGGTTCTTTCTGTGTCCGCTGTACTTGTCACTGCATGTGCATAAATCTCTTCAGGTCTTTGCCTGGCTGGAATCTGCTGGCTGTGTTAACTGCTGGGGAAGTCACACGCCCCAGAGCAGCTGGAGCCCCCACTCCAAACCTGCTGCACTGCCTCAGCACTGTGGAAGAAGGAGCTCTGGGCAGCTGGCTTGGACAAATAATGCTTCTTTGACACTTCATGGCCAACCACCTCTTGGGCTTCACAGTCACTGCATACTTTCTTGAGTTCCACTGCACTTTTCTGCTAGTTGAGCATCTTGGATGCTGCTGTAGGAAGAAATGTGGTGTTGCTGTTGCTCACAGTGGACAGTCATGTCCTCATAGCAGCTTTGTCCCAGCAGGTTTATCCATAGTGTGAGTGCAGCTGATTGTAGTTTGTGCTCAGGGGAGGGAAGGACACAAATCGTGATACAGTTTATCCTGCTGAGAAGCTGATACTGGAGCTGTGTTCATGTAAACATTGAATAAATACCCCAAAATAGTTTCATGGGGCAGATGTGAGCAAAAGCATTGAGAGGAGAAGAGAAATCCAAATCGGGGTGGGGAATTGAAGGGATTTGGCACATTGCTGTATCTAGCATGCAAAGCAAACAGTGAAAAGGAAGCACTCCACTCTTCTTTGCTCTGCCCTTAAACCTTGACTTATCAAAAAGGTCTTTGTAAAGAATAATAAGAGAGCAAAAAAGATCTCTTTGGATTGAGTCAAATCCCTGTGCCTTGCTGTAGCTACCTTCAGGAGTCTGTTCATTTACTGTGTGTGAAATCTGTTCGGATCTGTTCAATATGCAGAAGCTTTCGTTTGAGAGTGCCAAACAGAGGGAGGGAAAAAAAGGGAATCCATGTATTAGGTATGCCTGGCAGTAGCCTGTATTGAAGGCAGAGCTCAGTGATTTATCAGGCTTGTCAGAATTGTAAGCAAATGAGGTGAAATTATTAGAAATAATTCCTTCTGTGCTCAGTTCCCCAGGCACTAACAGCAGGAATCCTAATCAGATACTGCGCTTGGTTGTTTCCTACTGTAGCTTCAGCCTCTCTCTTCCCAGGAGAAGTGCTGACTGGTGAATGAGGCCATGCCAGTCCCTTCAGGAGAAAAGCCCTCAGCTGTGAATAAAGGCAGGGAGATCTGCAGTACCTTTTGGTTGGCTCCATTGCACTTTCTTGTTGGGCTCAGGTTTGACATCTCTAAGTGCAGTCTCTTGTTTTGGGACAGTTCTGTAGCTGTTTGTCCATTTTTAATTTTCTAGGGCAAGAATAAATCCCACTAAAGAGGGTTGGAGTGACTCAATAGTGTCAGAGCTCTGCACCTACCTAGTCATATCTTCCCTAACTATTTTGATGAGCTCCATAAATGTCTCCATGTGATACTTTTGGATTGACTGTGCTGCATGAGGAGAGATACTGAAAGGAGATTCCAGCAGGGTAATTACACAGAGGAAAGCAGATGTCCTCTAAGGACACCTCTGGTTCCTACTTTGGATAAAGTTTTTCACCAAGAATAAAATCTTAACCATAAGGAAAATTTTCTTATGAGAGCAGTTGGACATTGCAGTCATCACCCAGGGGAGCAGTGGAGTCACCTACATTGGCCAGTTTTCAGCCTCAACTTGATATGGGCTTGGAACACCTCATTGCAACTCAACTGTTACCTAGAAAGGTTGGACCAGATGGTCCTTGGGGTCCCTTCCAAGCTGGCACTCTGTGAAATGCTTGAAAGCTTCAGTAATTCCATTTTCCCTGCCATTGGATCATTGTTCTTGATTCCCATGTGCATTGCTGTTTGCATCTCCTGTCTCTTGGTCACTTGGTGTAGCATGGCACAAAGAAGCATCAAGAAAGGTGATTTGTGGAACATACATAGTGTTTCTTCTCAGAGAAAGATGATTTGTGGGCCATTCATGCTTTTTTTTAAGTCCCTGGAACAACATGTTGCATGTAAGACTGTGAAGAAGGGGAGGGAGTCATCTTGAACTTGTATAATAACTTGTGCAGTGAACTGATCATAGAATCATTAAGGTTGGAGGAGACCCCCAAGGTCATCAAGTCCAGCCTACTCTACCTACTCTACCCAACACCTCCAGGACCACTAAGCCATGGCTTGAAGTGCCACATCTACTCCTTTAACACCTCCAGGGATAGTGACTCCACCACTTCCCTGGGAAGTCTCTTCCAAGCCCTGGCCAGTCTTGCAGAAAAGAAATTTTCCCCTAATTTCCAACCTAAACCTCCTCTGGAGCAGCTTGAGGCCATTTCCTTACTTTGTCATGGGTTACATGGGAGAAGAAGCCAACACCAGCCTCACTCCAACCTCCTTCCAGGGAGCTGTAGACAGCAGTGAGGTCTTCTCTCAGCCTCCTCTTCTTCAGGCTAAACAGCCCCAATTTCCTCAGCCTCTGCTCTTAAGAACTGTTCTCCAGACTCTTCACCAATCAGGTGATGGGAAGGGAGAGCTGTAAGCAAGCTCAGCAACATGTTGGGTTGCTTGATGAAGATCTGACTCTGTTGCAGTGCTCTTCATTTTGTTCCCATCTGCACAGAGAAGCTGTAGACGAGGCCCCATGCACAGAGCAGGGTTTCGTTCACACAGCAGGAGCTCTGAGCTGGGCCCCAACAGAGTAGCTGTTTGTGTCTTCATCCTGGCCCTCCTCCACATGTCCTCCTTCCCTTCTGCTGCTCCATCCTTCCTTCTGGAGCACTTGCTGCTGTGAAGAGCAGCCCACCAAACCTCCTTGCAGAAGGGAATGGTTTGCTGCCAGCTTTGTCTAACAGCACATGTGGGCAGCTCCGAACTTTCTCTGTGCCCAGTCCAACTGGTGCTGTGCAGTTCAGGCCACTTGCTGACCATGGCTGTGCTCAGTAGCCACAGTGAACGAGGGAATACATGGGTGTGTCCTTCGGGGGACTGTGGACCTGATGCCTGGGGTGGAAATATTGGAGGATGAGCAGGAATGATCAAAAATGAGACTCTGAAAGGATTTGTTGGGGGTTTGAGATGGGAACAATAAGGAAGAGAGAAGCAACTTAGGTGACAAGGAGTGGTGATGCTGCTGAGTCCCTTGTTGAGGGCAATGAAAAACTGCTGATCCATGGCTGCTAGCTTTGAGCTGTGGCCAATTTGTCACATTTTCCAAGGCTTTTAGTCTTTGTCATTGTCTTGCAGGAGAAGAAACTGATCTGGAGGGAGTATAGGTTGTACATGGTGGGCAAAACAGGCAGACTGAAGTGGGAAGCTGACAGCTTTTCCCTCTCACTATGTTGGGAGAAATGTATGTCTGCCACTGCAAGAATTTTTCCTCCTGAAGTAGAGCTTCATTCTTCTGAGCATGGGCACAGAGTCTGCTGCCATGGAGGGTACAGAAAGGCTTGGGACTGGGTTCTGGGACTGCTTTTTGTGGTGCACAGTGAGATTTCTTCAATTCCTCATGGTGTTTTAGACTCTTGGGGACTATTTACGAGGGCTTGTAGTGCTAGGAGGAGAGGGTATGGATTGAAGCTGGAAGATGGGAGATTGCAACTGGAGATGAGGAGAAAATTATTGACAGTGAAGATAGCGAGACTCTGGAACAAGTTGTCCAGGGAGGCTGTGGATACCTCCTCCCTGGAGGTGTTCAAGGGCAGTTTGAGGCCTTGATCATGCTGGGCTAGTGGGATGTGTCTCTGCCCATGGCAGGGAGGTTGGAATAGATGATGTTCAAGGTCCCTTCCAGCCCAAACTGTTCTGTGAACCTACGGATTTGTTCCCTTTCCAGCATTGTGGCAGGGAAGGCAGGGAGAGGGCAGGTGGATGCAGTGGGTGCATGCTCTGCCACAATTCATTCCTACATTTCATCAGCTGCCAGCCAAGGCAGTTTCACTGCCCCAGGCTTGGTCTGTCATCGTGAACTGGCAGATTTCAAGTTGACTGTTGGTGCAGTTTCATGCTCACTTCCACGTGGGTTTCCATTAAAAGAGAGGAAATAGGATGCTTTGTGGAAAGCTGAGGTCATTTCCCCACAGTGTGTCCCACTCAGAAATGCAGGCTTTGGTATGTGCTGGTGATCAGGTGGAGAATCTGTGCTGGTTCCAGGGTATCAGCAGAACTGCCAGAAGCTTCTCTTGTGTCTTTTAGCAGCTGCTGTGGTGGAAGCGTGCGGTTCGTGCTCTGTGTTCAGAGAAGCCCTGAGCACTTCCAGCAACATGTTAAATAACTGGAGTTCTTGCAGCACAGCACCACTGGGGCAGCTCTGGGAAAGCACATCTGAAAAAGCTGGCTGCTGCTGTGCAGCACAGAGCCATTTTGAGTCTCTTCTGGACAGAGGGAGCCTTGCTGCTGGTTCCCCTCCTTGGAGGGAAGCTGGAGTCGGGCAGTCCGCTGTGGAAATCCTGTGGTCGTGTGTCTGTGGAGTGGGCTGCCTTCTGTCGGGAGGCTTTGGGGTGGTACTCAGCACCTGAGCTGCCCTCTGCTTTGGGGCTGGGTTTGGATTTGAGATCAGAGTGGCAGAATGCACAGAAAGAATCTGTTTGACATCCGTTAGGGGACAGGGGTAGCTCCTGGTGGGAACTGGGGCTGCTTCAGCAGTGCCCTGGTCCTTTGCAGGCACGGGGAGGAACGAAGCCAAGCTGACCAGGCTAATTGCTGGAAGTTGTGCTGACTGAGAAATGCTTTCTGGCAGGTTTAGCATAGCAAAGCTGAGGCATCTCTTGGTGGAGACTGGGGAAGTCGGTGCTTTCCCTTCTCTTCACCTCTCCAGTGGAGCATGCTGCCCGTGAACGCTCACCGTGCAGCAGTGCAAGTGGAGCCCTGCTTTTGGGAGACGTTTGGAATGCACAGATGGCCCTGAGGGATAGGAGGGTGGTCTGCTCTGTGATCAACATGAAATGTTTGTCCTCTGTTTTGTTTTTTTTCCTCTGAATCTGCACGGTTTAAGTTTGGCAGCTTCCTTGGCATGGACTACAGAGAAGCTGGTTTGGGTCATCTGAGGGCTGGCCTGATTGCAAGCACTAAGAGTGTGCACAGCTCTGAGCGAGCTGCTCTTGCATGGACAGACTTCAGCACTGCTGGGAGGAAATCTGGGTGAAGACAAGGCCCCACAGCACTCCTGCTGCTGCAGCTGGACTGCTGCTGGCTTTGTCTACCTCGGAGCTGTGATGTGGTGTTTCCATTGTTGGGCTGTGCTGATCTCCAGTCCTTAGAATAACAACTTGTTTCAGCTGGAAATGGATGGGTGTGCACTGTTCTGAACTCCAAACTTCAGCAAAGTGCCTGGGGGCCACTGAGATGGAAGAGGTGGAAATTCTTCCAGAAAAAGCACTTGGGAGAAGTTGGGCCACCTTCAGTTTTACTAAGCTGCTCTAAACTCCCTTCTCAAAGGATTAGTTAAGGGTCTTGATCTGTTACAACAAAGCCTGAGAGTGACAGAGGAATGGCTGCTTATTGAGCTGTGAAAGGAGAGCTCAGGATACTTCTTGAAGGCTGCAGGCAGCAAACATGCAGGGAAGCCTCCTGAAGTTAACCAGTGGCAGAGAGGATAAATAAGCACTGGGATGTCAAACTCAGCTCTCACAGCGACAGCAGAAGGGGAATGGTGCATTTGTGCTGGACATAGCTCAGGGGGTTATGGTTTCTAAAGCTTTCACTTTTGCCTGAGGTGTCATTTAAAAAGAGGATGCTTCAAGGTCCTGAAGTTGACATGGGCCTGTCAGTGTGGTGAGGTGCAGGGAGCTCTTGTGTTGAGAATCCTCCATTCCCTCTGTCCTCACAGTTAGGAGGCAAGGCAGAAAGTGAGTCTAGGGGAAGAGGAATGTCACCAACTATGAGAGAAGGATTTCCTCTTTCTGGTGAGCTCACCTTCCTTAAACAAGGCTTAAGAGAGCCATTGGAATGGGCTGCCCAGGGAGGTGGTGGAGTCACCATCCCTGGGGGTGTTTAAGAAAAGACTGGATGAGGCACTTGGTGCCATGGTCTAGTTGATTGGATAGGGCTGGGTGCTAGGTTGGACTGGATGATCTTGGAGGTCTCTTCCAGCCTGGTTGATTCTGTGATTAGTCCCTTGAAAGTAGGGCAGTAAAGAGCAGGATGTAAGGGTGCACAGCAGAGTGCCTGGTTCTTTTGGAGCGCTGCACGCACTGCTCAGAGCTGCTGGGGTACTGTCAGTTGAGGGGCTCTTCAAGGTGTCCAAAATCTCTTGGTAGGACCAGAGTCATGCTTTATGTGCTTCCCAGTTTGCACACACTGAATGAGAAACCTGAAAAGACTTCCACACAGCTGTGCTGCACTCTGCTTCTCCTTTTCTTTGTATTCTGCACTTCTTGCAGATCCATGACAGCCTGGGCATGGTTAGGGTCAGTCAGAGCCAGGTGATGGTCCTCAGGATGTGTT
The DNA here is from genome assembly GCF_015220805.1 of Pogoniulus pusillus. Taxonomy (NCBI): domain Eukaryota; kingdom Metazoa; phylum Chordata; class Aves; order Piciformes; family Lybiidae; genus Pogoniulus; species Pogoniulus pusillus. The sequence goes on from NC_087273.1 coordinate 6,885,218, forward strand.
TTTAAGTGCCTGCTTATCCAGAGAGATTTAGAGTCCTTGAGCTGTCCTTCAGCAGGAGGAGAGGTGGAAAAACTCCACAAACCCACTGATGTAGCTGAGAAGGTTGTCTGAGGGAGCCTGTGGTACAGTCTGGGTGGAGACTTGGCTGGGTGTGCAGGGGCAGCATAACCCCTTCAGGCTTTGGAGAGCTGCAGCAAGCACAGTCTGCCTTCTGTGGCCCTATGAGGGACTTGGTAAGGAGCTTAAGTGATGCTTACCTTGGGTACCAGAGAGAGAGTCTTAAGGGGCTGCAGTTTTTGTTCAGGTGTGACACTGGGGGACAAGGATGGCGAAGGGGAGAGAGAGGGTGATTCTTGGAAGCTCATTTGCATCATCTCTTCTCTTGGTTGTATTGTGTCCCCTTTCCTGTGTGTCTGATAGACCTGTATGGGTTGGGAAGATGTGACAGGTTAGCTGCTAATGGCAGCAGAAATTGCCTGCGTAGGATCAGGCTGTCTGCTGGTATCCTTCAGTTGTCAGGGTGATTCTGCAGAAAGCTGCTTCCATTTTGGAGTTGTGACAGTGTGGGAACAACTTTTCTTAGGAGTGGGGTCCGTTTGTCAGGGACTCTGCTGAACAACAGGACAAGGGACAATGGCTTTGAGCTGGAAGAGAGGAGATTGAGATTGGAGATTAGGAAGAAATTCATGAGTGAGGGTGGGAAGACAATGGAACAGGCTGCCCAGGGAGGTTGTGGCTGCCCCCTCCCTGGAGGTGTTCAAGGCCGGGTTAGATGATGCCTTGAGCAACCTGGGCTGGTGGTAGGTGTCTCTGCCCATGGCAGTTACCTGGAACTAGATGACCTTTAAGGTCACTTCCAAACCAAACCAATCTGTAATTCTCTGTAGACCACCACATGTGAGGGTTGACCCAGAGCCAGCAGCAAAGCGATCTGTTGGCACTGTCAAGGTTTCCCCTCTGTGCTCAGCTCTTCCCAAGGTTTCTGTGAGGTGTTCATGATGAGCTGCCTTGTGGGGCTTGGAAGGAGGATGGAGATGCATGGCTGTGGTCAAGGGGTTGCACTGGAAACCTGTCAGACAGTGGGAAGCTGTGAGCTTTGTTGTACCTGTGGAAGTATGGTGTGGAGCTGTGCTTTGGGAGGCGTGGCGGCACTTTGAGAGTGTTTGGTCAATTTCTTTTGAGTGATTTTTGTCTGCCAGACTAAAACTTGGTGGCTTGCTTTTTATTGATTTTTATATTCGTTTTTCTCTGTACATAAATGTGAAAGTGGGGCAGTGAACTTGAGAAGATGGTGAGTGGAGGTGGTGTTATTTTTATGTTGACATGGAATTTCTCTCCAACAACTGCAGCTGAACCCCAGTTAATGCAGCAGTGTGCTTAATGTGGACGTGTACCGAGGGTTTGGAATGAAGCTCAGAAATGGGGAACAAAACACCCAACTGAAGGTGGTTTTCCTTGTAGGCTCACACCCATCTAGTAGCTCTAGGTATCCATCTGCCTGTCTCTATTGTCTGTGGAGCTGGAGAGGAGGGAATGCTGGTGTGAATACATCAGCACCTGTCTCGTCAGCAGCAGCTCGCTACCACTGCAGTACTAATGCAGGTGTCCCTGCAGCAGCAGCTCTGGAGGTGCCAGGCATGAGGACAATGTTATGCCATTTCAGCAGCAAGGGCTGGGACTCCTCTCACCCTTCTCCCCCTTGTCAGTTTTCCTTGCAGCAGCCAGAGAAATGAAGTGTGAGGTTGGTGGAATTAAATGAAAGGTGACACTGTCAAGACCCTCCAGCTGCTGGACTGCAGCTTTCTGCTGAACCAAGCATGTAGGTTTGGGGAGGGTCACTGCATGTCTGAAAGACAACAGATCTGATTATGAGTCCTGGATAACTGGAAGGGAAGAAGCACTGCTGCAGGGCTGTATGTGTGCTGTAGTAGCTGGTGAGAATGAGGGAGAGACACACAGCTTGTTCTGTTTCAATATAGATTTGGAGAAGGAAAAAAAAAACAGACCTAGAAAAACTGCAAAGCTAACATTGGGTAGGCAAAATAAGCTGCTTGGCTTCAGTGTGTGCTCTCCTTTGCTGTCAGCAGGAGCTAAAGAAAATGGTCTCTTGTGTGAATATCCAGCAAGCTGCTGCTGTGTCATAGGAATGAGTGGTTGAGATGTTCTAGGTTGTCCCCCCCAGAAGTGGTAAGCGATGCTAGAAGCTGGGCCTGCACCAAGGACTTGAGCAGAAACTGGAATGCACTGAATGATTCATGCTGTGGACGTCTGCATCTGGAGATGGGGTGGTGGCTTCAGTGGAGATGTAGCCTGCAAACCTGCAGCCTCAGGTGAAAAGGCAGAACCGTCCACACCTCCCTGGGGAGGTGTTCAAGGCCAGATTGGGTGAGGCTTTGAACAACCAAGTCTAGTTGAGAGATGTCTCTGCCTGTGGCAGGGAGGTTGATGTGGATGACTTCTGAGGTCCTTTCCAACCTGATCCATTCTATGAAGCCCCCTTGGAATAATGAGCATTTTGTCCCTAAGACCTCACAGGATTTGGTGATGCTTAAAAGGGAAAGCTGTGCCTTAAGGCTTTGGCAGCCCTTTGAGGTTAAAAACACTATGGAGCTGCTGGGACTTTGGGTTGCCTGTTTGTCTGTTAGGTTTTAGATGCCTCAGTGAAAAATGGGTGCTTGAAATCCTTGTCCTGGTTTGCCACCTTCCAAATATATCCTGGCTTTGTTCTGCTTCACTCCTACCTCACAAATCCCTTGATGCTCCCCGAATGTTTAGATACAAGACATTAAAAATACCAAGCAGTGTCGTGCAGAGCTAACTCAACTGGTTATTAGTCAGAGCTGGACTTTGTTCTCGCCCTGGGAATGTTGTTTATTTCCTCCCGTGTGTTCCAGTTGCAAGGTGAGAGTACAAAAGCTGCTATTTCTGTGTGGAGCAGGCTCCTAGCAGGGATTCATGGAGCAGTCAGGGGAAAATATTTTACTTTAAAGAAATCCTCACCAAAAAAAGATGGAGAGATCCATAAATATTTTGGATTTGGTGCCTTGCACTAACTGGGAACAATATCCCAATAAAACCCCAAGGCTGTAGAAAGCAATCAGTAGATGCTCAGTGGATCTCATCTGCACCAAAGAATACCTGAGGAGTGTTTTTTGTACAAGAGGTGGAAGAAAATCCTGTTCCTAGGCTCCAGTGAAGTTTCTAGACTTATGTGTGATCTTCATCCAAAGATTTAGGTGCCAGCCTAGTGCCTGTCCAGTCCTGCATGGCTGGTTTGTGAGGTGGAAGTGCTGCAGGTCCTGTTCCAAAGCAGTAAATGACACTGGCTGTGAAAACAGTCTTCTGTCCCTGCCCTTCAACTCACTAAGACAACAATAATAAGCTCTCTGCCACTGGAGGTGAGAGAGCTAAAACTGTTCAGGAGCAAGAGCTGAGATTATCTTGGAGAGTGGGAGTGTGGGTCAGACTCTGCCTGCTCATGAGCAACCTGAGGGGGTTCAAACTGCACACCCTACCAGAGTGGTGGAGCATTGGAAGCATCCTTGCTCTTTATCTAGTAACTTGTGGGTGTCGTGGGACTTCAGTTCATCCCCTGTCCTGGTAGTGGTGGGTGTTAGATCTGCAGGTGGCTTTGCAATACCTGATGGATTTGAAAGTCCTTGCAAAGTCTCATATTGTCCTCAAATAGGACCAGGGGGAATGGATCGGAACTTGTAGTGGGTAGATTGAGACTGGATGTTAGGAAGAAGTTCTTCACCACAAGGATGGTGAGACAAACTGGAACAGAGAAGATTTCAGCACAACATGAGGAGAAACTTCTTTGGTGTGAGGCTGATAGATCCCTGGAACAGGCTGCCCAGGGGAATGGTGGAGTCTCCTTCCCTGGAGACTTTCCAAACCCACCTAGATGCATTCCTGTGCAAGCTACCCTGGGAGATCCTGCCCTGGCAGGGAGGTTGGAGTGGATGATCTCTGGAGGCCCATTCCAACTGTGACAGGTTACCTAGGGAGGTGATGCAAGCCCCATCCCTGGAAATTTTTAAGGCCAGGCTGGATGATGGGTCTCTGGGCAACATGATCCAGCATGATGTGTCCCTGCCCATGGCAGTGGGGGTTGGAACTGGATGATTCTTGAGATCCCTTCCAGCTTTGATGATTCTGTGATTTGAAAACTCTTTTTGCTGCTCTCCAGAAATGATGGAGCTGGGGAAAATCAGTTGGGAGAGTGCTTGCAAATTGGCAGTGACTCAGAATCACAGTGTTAGGGGTTGGAAGGGACCTTCAAAGATCATCTAGTCCAACCCCCACCCCTGCCAGAGCAGGATCACCTTGAGTCCTTCTGCACCTCCTGAGAAATGATCCAAAAGAACTGGTAGTTGAGGGCTGTTGAGGTGAAATTGGCTCCATGGCAGCAGTCACTGTTCCACATGCTTTAGGTTCTTCAGGATGGCTTTCTACTCAGCCTTGGTTCTCCCAGGAGTCACTTAGCACCCTCTGGGTATCAAACATCAAATCCTAAATTTAGAGGGGGGGGAGAGATAAAAGCAAATTATAAACTTGTCATTAGTGCCTAAGAAAAGACCCAAGACATGGGAAGCTGGAAAACAAAGCCTAGAAAATAGGCTCCAGCCCCCCAAATAAGGCAAAAAAATCTCATAGAGAAAGCATTTTATCATGAAAGGTGGTTTGGGGGCTTGTAAAAGCACTTGTCTGAGCTGATGTGGTTCATCCAAGTCTGCTTTCAGATGCTGTTTATGGACCTTAAAAAAGCCTCCATCCTCTTATGTTAATGAGTAGCTCTTGCTACTTCACAGCCTTCCAGAGCTGTTGTTTGCCACCCAAGTGCTAGACACCAACACTGGATTTCGCTGTTTGCTTGATGCTTTTCCTGGAAGTGTTTACTACTATTTTTATTTAGCATGTCTTCGTGTAAGGATTCAAGAGAGACAATGGAATGATTCTGTCCTCCTCATCAACCACGGCTCAAGCACAGCCAGGAGATCACAGTGCTTGCAGGAGGGTCTTGCTGAGTTTTTGCTGCAGGACAAGGGAGGTTATTCTTCCTCTGTACATAGCACTGGTCAGGCCACACCTTGAGTGCTGTGTCCAGTTCTGGGCTCCTCAACTCAAGAGAGATGTTGAGGTGCTGGAAGGTGTCCAGAGAAGGGCAGCAAAGCTGGTGAGGGGCCTGGAACACAGCCCTGTGAGGCTGGGGGTGTGCAGCGTGGAGAAGAGGAGGCTCAGGGCAGAGCTCATTGCTGTCTACAACTCCCTGAAGGGAGGCTGTAGCCAGGTGGGGTTGGTCTCTTCTGCCAGGCAAGCAGCAACAGAAGAAGGGGACACAGTGTGAAGTTGTGGCAGGGGAGGTCTATGCTGGATGTTAGGAGGAAGTTGTTATCAGAGAGAGTGATTGGCATTGGAATGGGCTGCCCAGGGAGGTGGTGGAGTTGCTGTGGCTGGAGGTGTTGAAGCCAAGCCTGGCTGAGGCACTTAGTGCCATGGTCTGGTTGAGTGGCCAGAGCTGGGTGCTAGGTTGGCCTGGATGAGCTTGGAGGTCGCTTCCATGCTATTTGATTTCATGATTCAGGTTGCATTGAAAGCAGCATGGCCAGCAGATGGAGAGAAGTGATTCTGTCACTAACCTGATCTGATGAGTCCTGTGTCCAGCTCTGGGGCCTCCAACAGAAAAAGAACATGGAACTGTCAGAGTGGGTACAGAGAGGGCCACGATGATGGTCTTGGATGGCTGGAGCAGCCCTTCCAGTCTAAACCCATCTGTGAGCTTGCAGTGCTATCTTCAGACTATAAAGACATCAGTCCTGCTGGAGGGCAACCTTGGGAAATCAGAATGGCTCTTTTGCCAGGAAAAAAACAGGACTGGAAGTGTGTCCTGAGGTCCTTGTGGCATGACATGTCCTTGAGGTTTGGATCTGAGCACCTGCTAACACCACCCTTTTCTAAGCTGTTTTGAATTTCCCATCTCAGCTCTGTTCATAGAGTGGTTTGGGTTGGAAGGGACGTTAAAGATCATCCAATTCCAACCCTCTGCCATGGGCACAGACACCTCCCACTAGCCCAGATTGCTCAAGATTTGATCCAACCTGGCCTTGAAAACCTTCTGGGAGAGGGCATCCTTAGCCTTCTTGGACAACCTGTTCCAGTGTCTCCCCACCCTCACTGTCAAGAATTTCTTCCTCATCTCCAGTCTCAATCTAGTCTAAGTTCAGGGCATCAAAAGTAGGCTTTTGTGCTTGGGAGCAGTCAGAATGTGGCTGTTTTTTTTTCTCCTAGCATCTTTTGGATGCATCAAGTAACAGCAGCAGTGATCGTGGGCAAAGTAAACTTGGGCAAGTAGAGAACATGAGGTTTTTATTGCAGGATGAGAGAGGAGGAGAAATCTTGTAAAGGGCCTTCTGCTGGGGGCTGTCTGAACAATTGGATTATGTCAGAGTATTGTTCAAGGGGAGAACTGCTGACTGGGAAGGCAGATGAAATGCTCTGATACGTGAGGTGGGGTATCTGGGCACTGTTCTCTACATTTCTTCAGTGAAAGGAAAGAAAATACATCTGAGGGCCACTGAAGGAAATGTCTGTTTACTTGGGCTGCTCCTGGGAATGCTGTGTCTGTGGGCTGGAGCTTCTGTGAAGAGAGCAGTGTTTGCTGGGAGAGGAACGTGGCAGTTTCACTTCTCCCAAGGTGCCGTTTGGGTCACCTCTGTTAGCCCTGTCCTCGTCAGTGTTGATCGTGTTGAACTGGCTGAAAAGCCAAGGCTGGAAAGCTGATGGAACTTTGAGCTGAAAGGCGACTGGGGAGACGCCAGAGAGTAAATGGAGGCTGGCTGGAAGGTCATGCAGTCCACAGGTGGGACATTCTACCTCTAGAAGGGAAAACCAGCTGTCTTTGATGTCAGCAAGTAGTCAGGATGGGTTCTTTAATAAATGAAGTTCTGCTCTAAAATGGTTTAAATGACAGCAGGCAATCTGAGGTGACTAATGAGCAGATACTAATAAGCAGTAATCAATTGTTTTCATTCCATCAGGGGAGAGAGACCTTACTGCTCTCTACAACTCCCTGAAAGGTAGCAGTGAGGTGGGAGTTGGTCTCTTCTCCCTAGTCTGAGGTGATAGAAGGAGACACAATGGCCTGAAATTGTGCCAGGGGAGGGTTAGGTTGGGGATGAGGAAAAAACTTCTTTGCTGCTTGAGTGGTCAGGGATTGGAAGAGGCTGCCCAAGGAGTCCCCATCCCTGGAGGGTTCAAGAAATGTGTGGCCATGCCACTTGGGGACATGGTTTGGTGTCCATGGTGGTGTTGGGTTGCTGGTTGGACTGGATGACCTCAGAGGGCTTTTACAACCAAAACCATTCTGTCTTCAAAACTTCATTGCAAGAGAAGCTTTGTTCTGCTAAGCTGCCCTGTCCTGGTGCTGTGCTGTTTGGAGGTGGGTTGCTTTTTCTCCCCAGTCTCCATGCTCTGTGATTCTCTAATCAGGCCCTGCTCATATGCTTAGCTGGGAGGAAAATGGGAAGAATTTTCCATTTGGAACTTGAACTGAGTAAAAGACCAAATTTGAGGGGAGAGGATGTGAGTAGGGAGAGACATTTTCCTATTTAGCCTTTTTTCTTAGCAAATATTTCCTAGTGTTGGGAAGAGCTGAGACCAGCTGTTAAGTATCTCACTCAGAGCAGATTTTTTGTTCAGTCACTCTCAGTAGCAGGGATTTTGCCTGAGCTGAGTGAGCCAAAAACCCTTCCAACTGCTCAGTGGTTTGCCTCTCCAGTGGTGAAATCTGTCGCTTGGCTCCTGAGCAACAGAGGAGTTCCTCTCTCTTGCAAGGAGACAAATGGCAAGTCCTCAGATGAACCAAAACTGAGGATGCAGAGCTGATAGTGACTGGTGAAGGGTTGTGGTGAAGCAGCAGTGAGCTGCTCCTTAGGCCTGGGGAGGAAACTGGGAGTTGCCTTCACTGGTTTGCCAAACTGGAATGCTGCAGCCTCTGTGAGTATCAGTTGGCAGATGCAGCACTGAGAAGCAGCGTGCTTGCTGTGGAACTGGCTCCTTCTTGGTGCTTCTGGACATCAGAGCCACTTTTCACAGAATCACAGAATGGTAGGGCTTGGAAGGGACCTTGGAAGATCATCCAGTCCAACCTGCCTGTCACCACTTCAGCTTGCTGTGTTTCTGGAACTGAGTGAGGAAGAAGAGACCTCCAAGGAGTGGAACATGGCTTCAACGCTGCCCTTGAGATGTGTGCTCAAGCATTGCCAAAAGCTGTCTGGCAGGGGCTGGTTCTCAGTGGTGTGGTTGGAATGCTAAATTGCAATCATTTTGGTAGTTCTCAGCCCACCAGCTCACACAAGCACTGCCTGGCTTTGAGCTGGGTGCTAGCACCAGCTCCTAGTAAGCTCTGAGCTGGAGGCAGGCTGCAGAAAGAGCAGTTGTGTGAGCTCTCCTCTTGTGACAAAGAGGATGGAGAGAGACCTTTCAGGAGTCCTGAGATGAACTGCCTGCTCTTCTGGTTTGTCTGCCCACTTAGACTCTTGAGGCATTTATCTGCAGGAATCTGAACTTGTGATGTGCATGAGACTGTTCTAAACTTTGGAGCCCCAGATGACTCTGCAGAATCCCATGCATTGTGTTTGGCTGAGCTGGGTTCCATCTGCAAGTGGATGGCTGCTGTCCCACAGACAGCAGCTGCTTTTATTCAGAGCTGAGGGAAGGTTCTGATCATCTCCTAGGGGTGGCTGGCACTTCTGGTTTGCATCTCTGGCAGAACTGGGTTCAGATTCATTCTGAGTTTGGATTTGGATTGGTGGTTTATCTTTCTGTTTTGAAGATGTGGATTTCTGAGGGTGTTGAACTTTTCGTTTAAACTCGGTCTTTATAGTCTAGGAAGTGTTTTGGTGGCTGCTTCCTAGCCTTAGGGGTGTGTTCATGGAACTGTCTGAGCAGTGGCTTCTCTGAACTGCTTGGCTCAGTCTCCTTTCAGCAGACAGTAAAGCAAAGCTGGGTACTGGGGGCTTTCCTCTCTGGTGTTCTGATCTCTGCCTTAAATTCTGAGCTGCCTCATGGGCAGAACAAATGGAGAGGGCAGCAAAGTAGCATCTGGAGAAGTTGGAGCACTCAGCACCTGTTGGGTTGCTTTTTCTGGGGGAAATGTTTCCTTGAGAAAGGTTCTATGAACCCTTTGAGCTTTGCAGTTGGGGTGACTAGATCTGGAACATGCTGCTGGGCTTTTTTGGTTGATGTTTCCTGACCCAATGCTAAATAAAACCCAGACTTGAAGGAAGTGAGATAGAGGAGAGATTCTTTTCTGCAAGCCAGAAGCAAGCAGCTGACACTACAGCAGTGATGGTTGGGGTTTCTGGTTGGTGTGCTAGCAGAGCTTAATGTCACTTGAGGGCAGGTGACTGGCTGTGTGCAGTAGAAGAATTCTGTCTTTGTTCTCTATATCTTTCTTACTTGGGGGAGGAAAAAGCCAGCTCAACACCCTGCAGAGAAACTCGTGGCAGCTGCTACTTTTTAGGCCTGTAGAAGTGATCTCTTTGCTTCCAGCTTGCCCTCCCTGTGTTAAGCTAGAATTGAAAATTGCAGTGTGGAGATGTGAAGTCATCCTGGAACCTTTCTAGTCTATCTCCTGGCTGTAGTCACCAAGCAGGTGAGGGAGGTGGTAAAGGTGTTCTTCAGGTACAGCAGTGCTCTTCTGAGCCAATGGAGGGTACTTTGGCTAACAAAGCACTAGAAAGGCAAATGCTGGAGTGATAACTACCACTGCTTCTGGTATTTCAGTCTGCTTTGGTCAGTGACAGGGTTCTGGAACCGAATCTGTTGTGTTTCAGGTGGAATCCTTTATCTTGGATCAGGATGATCTTGAAAACCCCATGTTGGAAACCGCTTCTAAACTGCTTCTGTCAAGTACTGCCGATGGTGCTGACCTGAGAACAGTGGATCCAGAAACCCAGGCAAGATTAGAAGCTTTGCTTGAAGCTGCAGGTAAGTACCCATGTCCTGTAGGGTTTAACCCCAGAGCCCATGCTGGAGCTGCTTGCATAAGTCTAATCCATGCCAGCTTGGTACAGTTGCAGAATGTGAGGCAGTGTGAGCTTGACACGGCTGTGCGAGTCAAAGGGGAGGAAAAGGTGTGTTGAAGCACTCCAGAGGTTGGAAGATCAGAGCTCCACTGAGGGCCGTGCTTCCAGTGCCACATTTCTAGCAGCCTGAATCCAAACTGACCCTCACCCTCCCAGTGCTGCATTTCTAGCAGCCAGAGAGTCCAAACTGACCCCTGACTGCAGCTTGCAGCCTTACAGCGACCCCCAAATTTGTTTAGGCTTTGGTTCAGTGGCAGTTTCTGGTGAACAGTTTTACCAGTTGCTCACCCTCAGTAGCTGTCATTGAAAAACGATGGCTTCTGTGGCTCAGGAGCTTTCATTCGTGCCCAGCACATCCGAGTGCAGCTTTGACAGGAGTGTTGTCAACACCTAACCGCTTCTCGGGGAGCTGTGTTTCATTGTGCTTGCAGCGCTCGTGCCGGCAGATCTCAGAGGCTCAATTCCAACTTCTCTCTTTTCTCCTCCTTTGGCACATCCTGACGTGTGGTCTCCTGGACCAAAAGGAATAGGCAAGCTGTCCACAGCTGATGGTAAAGCCTTTGCAGACCCCGAGGTGCTCCGCAGGCTGACGTCGTCGGTCAGCTGCGCGTTGGATGAAGCTGCCGCTGCGCTGACCCGGATGAGAGCAGAGAGCACAGCCAGCGCAGGGCAGACGGACAAGTAAGCGACTTCTCTGCTGGCCTTTCTCCACTCCTGTGCTGCTCCTAGGAGCAGTTCTTCTTGTTTCCCTTCCTGTTACAGCGTGCTGAAAGCCTTACTCAAGTGGAATCGGTGCCAGGTTGATGCCTGTGATTCTCCTGCTCCGTGTTCCTGGGCTGTCAGGTTTTGCAGTGGGGAGCGAAGCAGATAATGCTGCTCAGTGTTCAGGAACCACACTCCAAGGATTTCCAGCTCTAGAGGCAGAGCTCTCAAATACTGTGGGACTTAGAACTGGGAGACACTGGAACAGGTTGCCCAGGGAGGTTGTGGATGCCCCCTCCCTGGAAGTGTTCAAGGCCAGGTTGGATGAGTCCTTGAGCAACCTGGGCTAGTGAGAAGTGTCCCTGCCCATGGTTAGGGGGGGTTGGAATAGATGATTAATGTTTGTAAGTATGTGCATGGTGAGTGCCAGGAGGCTGGAGCCAGGCTCTGATGAGTGATGCCCAGTGACAGGACAAGGGACAAAGGGTAGAAGCTGAGGCATTGGAAATTTCATGTAACCATGAGGAGGATTTTTTTCCATGTGAGGGTGACAGAGCACTGGAACAGGCTGCCCAGATGGGTAGTGGAGTCTCCCTCTCTGGAGATATTCAAGGCCTGCTTGGATGTGTTCCTTTGTGGTCTGCTATAGGTGATGCTGCTCTGCCAGGGGAGTTGGACTGAATGATCTTTTGAGATCTTTGCCAGCCCCTGACATTCTGTGATTCTCTGATCTCTAAGGTCCCTTCCAACCCAAATCTATGATGATGCAGAATGTTGTAACCTAGATGGGCATCGTGGAGGTGTTTCTCTCATAAACTTGTATCAAACCCGAGCTCCAGCAGGGAGTGAGCGTGAAAAGGGCGCAGTTCTGGGATGAGTTACATGGAAAAACCTTCTCAGTTTGTCCCACAGGCGTGAAAATGTCACCTCTTCAGTTAGCACTTGTCTAGCTTGTGTTTCTCTTTTTGCTGACTGCATCCTCACAGCATGTTAGGTTTCCACTCTGGGTGTAGAAGCCTTCCAAGCATGCTGCGTTGTCACCTGTGACCTCTCTGTCCCTCCAGCCGCAGCTTGGCCGAGGCCTGCTCCGAAGGAGATGTGAACGCTGTGCGCAAGCTGCTGATCGAAGGACGCAGTGTCAACGAGCACACGGAGGAAGGGGAAAGCCTCCTTTGCTTGGCCTGCTCAGCAGGGTATTATGAGCTTGCACAGGTTGGTTTTCTTCTCAGTGTTTGTGTGTGCTGTACAAAGATGGGACCCCTGAAGAACACTTGTCCCCATGAGCATCGGCAGACATTGTAATCATCTCCCAGGGGAAGCAGGGGAGTGCCCTGCAGTGAACGGTTTGAAGGCTCCCTGGGATAGGACAAGGAGCAATGGATATAAGCTGCAGCAGGGGAGGTTCCACCTCAACACAAGGGGGAACTTCTTACTGTCAGGGTGCACTGGAATGGGCTCCCCAGAGAGGTTGTGGGGTCTCCTCTGGAGACGTTAAAGGCCCATCTGGATGTGTTCCTCTGTCACCTAAGATAGATTGCACGGTCATGCTCTGGCAGGGGGTTGGGGGTTCTGCTCAGGGAGGTGGTGGAGTTGCTGTCCCTGCAGGTGTGCAGAAAAAGACTGGATGAGGCACTTAGTGCCATGATCTAGTTGATTGGATAGGGCAGGGGGATAGGTTGGACTGGATGATCTTAGAGGTCTCTTCCAACCTGGTTGATTCTATGACTCGATGATCAGTTTGGGTCCCTTCCAACCCTTGACATTGTGTGACTCAGCTTGACAAGCTTCTGGGCCAGCTTATTTCAATTGGACTTACCTAGAAAGCTTGGACCAGATGGTCCTTGGAGTCCCTTCCAACCTGGCACTCTGGTGTTCTATGGAATATCAGTGTTGAGTTGCTGTATCCCAGGCTTGCACACCTGGCAGATGACGTTAAGGTGGCAGTTAACTGGCAAATGGAGACTTGCCTGGGAACTGAATCTTTGTGCATCCTCTCTCTTAAGTGTTTCTGACACAGACCTGTGTGTGGGTGAAGGTGGGGGCTTTGTGCAGCATTTCAACCTTCTCCACAGGCTGGTTTGTCATTTGTCAGCACTGTTGCTCACCCTTCTGTTGGCAGGTTCTGCTGGCAATGCATGCTAATGTGGAGGACCGTGGCATTAAAGGAGACATCACACCTTTAATGGCTGCTGCTAATGGGGGACACGTCAAAATTGTCAAGCTGCTGCTAGCTCATGGTGCTGATGTCAATGCACAGTCATCAACAGGTAATCTAGTGTGGGGCAGCTGCTGGGACTTGCAGTGTGAAGGAAGCTGGGTGGTAACTGAGGAAGAAAGGCTCTACAAGCACTGCAGAAAGCTTCCAACCTGAGCTATTCTGTGATGTCTCCAGCCTCTTCTTTTTTTTTTCTTTCTCCTGGCAGTTTGGTGGGTACTTGTATTGAAGTGACCAAATTGGGGCATCATCTTTGTTTGGGTGGCCTTGAACTGCACAAATTGTCTGTAGTCAGCAGTCCTTGACAAGTGAAGTGCTGCCTCTGTGTGATGAGGGAAGCTGGAATGCCAGGAGACCCTTTATTTTTATTCTTGTTCTGAGCAGTTCTGCTTTGCCCTTGAACTCCTCTCAAGGTATCTTTCATGAAGGCAGCTTCTTTGTTCTGCTCAGATCTGTGTGTCTGTGGTGTTTCCATGGAGGTATTTTTCCTCTCCTAAAGACTAGAGGCATTTTGGATCTAACCCTTTTTGGATGTTCAGGGCTGGCTTTAGAAGTAGCATTCTGCTCCTTGCTTTCAGCCTTACAGCACAGCATGGCCCTGCTGCTAAACAGGAAAAGTGGTGGGTTTGGGGATGGAAGCTGGGATTAGCTGGGGTAGAAGTGGGAACAGAAGTGCAGCAGTGTAGTCACCAGGCACATGGATATCTTCAGTCTCTCAGCACTGAGCTACTTTGTGCACAGCTGTTGTTTCTCCCCCTGTCCCTGCAGTTCTTGGTCTGTAATCTGAAACAAGTCTGTTCCAGGTAAAAGGGATGAGATGAGGAGAGGCTGAGAGACCTGGGATATTCAGTTTGGAGAAGAGCAGCATGAGAGGGGCTCTTATCAATGCCTATCTGAGGGGTGGGTCTCAAGAATGAGGGGGGAACCTTTTTTCAGTGGTGTTCTGTAATAGGACAAGGGGCAGTGGACCCAAACTGCAACCCAAGAAGTTCCACCTCAAATGAGGAGAAACTTCTTTGGCATGTGGATGCTGAGCCTTGGAGCAGGCTCCCTGGAGGGATTGTGGAGTCTCCTTCTTTGGAGACTTTCAGGACCCACCTGGCTGTGTTCCTGTGTGACCTGCCCTAGGTGACCATGCTTTGGCAGGAAGGTTGGATTGGAAGATCTCTGGAGGTCCTTTCCAAGTGTCACCATTCTGTGGTTCTATGAAGGTGGTCACTAATTGGAGGACTCCTGTCACTATCCCACTACACTGGTTAATTTGTTAGGAAAAAAAACAAGCCCAGAATCCCATTCCAGGACATTGTCTTGATGCCTTTATATCACTTTTGGGATGCATTTCACATGAGGCTATGGAGTCTCCTCCTATGGAGACTTTCAAGACCCATCTGGGTGTGTTCCTGTGTGACCAGCCCTGGGTGATTCTGCTTTGACAGAAGGCTTGGACTCTCTGATCTCCAGAGGTTGCTTCCAAGTCCCACCATTGTATGAAATGGAGCAGAAGCTGAAACACCCAGTGCAGAAATGCTCACCAAGTGCTGTTCTCTTCCGGCTTTAGGCAACACAGCCCTGACTTATGCCTGTGCTGGAGGCTACGTGGATGTTGTGAAGGTCCTGCTGGAGTCTGGTGCTAGCATTGAGGACCACAATGAGAATGGCCACACTCCTCTGATGGAAGCAGGAAGTGCTGGACACGTGGAGGTGGCCAGAGTGCTGCTGGAGAATGGAGCAGGCATCAACACCCACTCCAATGAGTTCAAGGAGAGCGCACTGACGCTGGCCTGCTACAAAGGTACAGCTGCACACACTGCTCTCACCTCTGGGACAAGGCTTTCAGGCAGGAAGCTGTACTGCTTTGCTCTCCAGCACAGAAGGAATTGAAAAGCTAGAAATGGAGACCTTTCTGCTGCTTCTGTCCTGGCTGGGATACCACACAGCACGTATGCACCAAATGTGAGGGGGTGCTGGGGTGTGGGGACAGCAAACAGTAACATATCAGACTTCTAGCCAGGCCTTTATGATGTTTTAGAAGGTTTTTGTGTTCTCTGCTCAATGAGTTTTGAGGAAATAGCATCCTTCAGCATGGAGTGAGGTGCAGGAAGCTTCCTGTAGTACATTGGATTTTACAAGATGCATCTGCTTAGGTTTAGGAGGTTGGAGCCAGAAAGGGGTTAGTCTCTTCTCATGGGCAGCAAGTGACAGGGCAAGAGAAAATGGCCTCAAGTGATGCCAGGGGATGTTCAACATGGAGATAAGAAACAATTTCTTCCCAGCCAAGGGTCGTCAGGCACTGGAACACACTGCCTGAGTGGGTGGTGGAGTCACCATCCCTGGGGGCATTTAAGAGGCATGGATGTAGTGCTGAGGGACGTGGTTCAGTGGCAGTGGCTTGGCAGCAGTGCTGGGATTGTGAGCTCTGGGTGAAGAATTGGACTTTATGATCTCAGAGGTCTCTTCCAACCTCAAGAGCTCCTTGGTTGTTTGAAATTACTCATATTTATGGGACTTAGTCTTGGAAAACCTGCAAGATCTAAGGTCTTGCTTTTCAAGTGTCAGTGCTTTCCAAGAGCTGTTAGGTGGCCTTCTCCTGGGAGGGTTCTTGTGGGTGGCTCAATTCCTACGGACATGCTCAGGAGTGTGCTGGTCTCTCTGTCTCCTATGGTGGTCTGAGAGTCACTGGGCTCAGGCACCGCTTAGGACACTGTTTAGAAACCCAAGAGTCCTAAATCCTCAATAACAAGCAAGTTGGAGGGGAAACCAACAGACCCCCAACATTCTGTTGATGAAAAACAACATCTGGTGTCCTTGCACAAAATAAATGCCCTGGGTGAGGCTTTCCAGCAGTATGCACTGTTTGACTCTGAAGGCCCCTGAAGGAACAAGTCATGAAGACATGAGTTCAGAAACAAGAGGTTAGGATTACACTTGTAGCAACTACACTGTCAGCAGCCTGTGCATTGCATGTGTAGACATGAGCCTGCCTTGCCAGTGTTTCATGGTGGTTTGGGTTGTTGTATTCCTCTTGCTTTCATTGTGTGCAGCAGACTCTCTGTAGGAGATGCACTTTCTAAGGTGACCTCTATCTGTTCAATATCTTCTCCATCCAGGCCATCTAGAAATGGTGAGATTCCTGCTGGAAGCTGGTGCAGACCAGGAACACAAGACAGATGAGATGCACACTGCTCTGATGGAGGCTTGCATGGTAAGAGATGGATGGCTTCAGCAGTGAGGGTGAGGAGATAGTGGAACAGGTTGCTCAGGGAGGTTGTGGTTGCTCCCTCCCTGGAAGTATTCAAGGCCAGCCTGGATGAGACCTTGAGCAGCCTGGGCTAGTGGGAGCTGTCCCTGCCCATGGCAGGAGGGTTTGAACTGGATGATCTTTGAGATCCCTTCCAACTCAAACCACTCTATGAATATTCACCTGCTGAATGTGGGACTGAGTGATTCTTTTCAGCCCAACACTTAATTCTGTGACCTTCCTTTGTACAGGAGTCTCCAATTAAATAGTGGAAGATGCCCAGTGGTTGTTGAAATGCTTATAACCATTCTAATGTGTGTTAAATACAGGCAGTGCCAATGCCTCCAGCTGCTGGAGGCATTTAACATACCAGTGGCATGGTTCAGGAGTTTGTAAGCAGCTCTCTTGCAGTATAGGTGGTTAGGTTTAGGAGGAGTGGGCAGCTGGTTTCAGTCTGCTTCTCACAGCCACGTGCTCCTTGAACACACAACTTCAGAAGCTGCTTGGGAAGCAACCAGGAAAATAGAAGGGGAAATTGTTACCTTCTTACTAACAGAGCACTTTCATATTACTGTTCTGCTCCTCTGAGGCAGCTGCAAAGTGACAGTGCAGAAGAACTGAAATTCTCACAAAGTTTATGAGGATTCTAAGAACAGCTTTGGTCTCTGGGTGATGTTGTGTTTTTTTTCACCAGAGAACACAAATCTTGCTCTTGAAAGAGTTCTGAATGGGTACAGTTTATGCTGGAGTGGTATCACTGAGGCTGGAGTTAACATTCTTCCTGTCTTTCCTGGTGAAGAGAAATGGTTAAATCCATGATTTTAGAGACTTGTTCTTTTTGAAGTCTTGGGAGGCTTGAATAGCTCTGTTATCGTCCTCTGTTCAATATCTTTATTGATGATCTGGACAAGGGGATTGAGTCCAGCATCAGTAAGTTTGCAGATGACACCAAGCTAGGAGCAGGTGTTGATCTGTTGGAAGGTAGGAGAGCCCTGCAGAGTGACCTGGATAGGTTGGACTGGATGATCTTGGAGGTCTCTTCCAACCTGGTTGATTCTGATTCTTTAGTGCCCATGTCCAGCTTGCAGTCTATTTCCTACCTACTACCTGGGATAAAAGCATTCAATTGCTTTGGCCTTGACCCTTCTGGAGACTTCTTGTGATGTTGGAGCAGATGTACTCCTTTCTTCCCCTTATTTTGCCTCCAGGAACTGTTTGGCCTTTGGTACTGCCCCAGAGAACACCCTGCTGTGAGTTCATTACCTTGGGTGACAGATGCAGCAGGTGTCGCTTTGTGTTTTTACAACTCAGAATGTTTGGAAACTTTTCCTGCTGGAGGAGTGAAAATGAAGCGAACCAGAGTAGAATTAGGCTCCCTTTTAGCCCACTCCCCAGTTTTCTTTGTTACTCTGAATTGCAATAGGATGTGCAGAGCTTACTGCTGAGGATTCCTCTGCTTCTCAGGCTGCAGAGCTGCAGCTTGCTTAGGTAGGTCAGTAGTCTGTTTGTGCTTTATGCCAACACGCTCCACAGCTTTCATCTGAATATAGATCCTGAGTGGAAAACTGAAAACTTCTCTTCTAGATGTCCTGTTCTCCCTCCTATCTCAGTAAGATACCTCTAGGTTGGGTTTTTCATGCCACCAGCCTTGTGCAGCATCACATTGTGAAGAAGTGTCTGCAGGGGAGTGCTGCAACCTCTTCTTTGGCCTTCCATCCCCTGCAGTAGCTGCTATGGTTCTCAAATCAGTCAGCGTGGTCTGTTCCAGGAACTTGATGACTTCAGGTGGAACCATTAGCAGAAACCAACACTTCCCAAACAGTGGTTGGATAGAAAGGCTTGTAGATCACCAAGACTTCAGCTCCAGTTTCTCACTCCCAAATCTCAATGGATTAGCTGGGTCAATGTCCTGAGTGCTGTCCTTACACAGAACTCCCTGGAAGGTGATGAGAAAATCACCTTGTTTGATGTGGTAGCAACCTTCTTGTGGGGACAGCTTCTTGACAGGTCAGAAGCTTGCAGAGAAAGCTTCTGTTTCATGGCGCCATGGAGCAAGAATTCTTTTCCTTGCCACCCTTTACCCATTTTCCCTCTAACAGCCTAACTAAGTCTCTCAGACTCACAGAGGTGTTCAGGCCCATTTGTCAGCAGGATTTATTGAGCAAGAGGAGCAGATGTCTCCCTCTTTTCTGCAGGAAGCTGCTGCTGTGTAGGCATTTCCACGCTGCTGTTCAGAACTGGCAGGTAGTTGAGAGCCTGAGCTCTTCCAGCTCTGCAGGCTGCAGTCTGAAGGACAGCAGTGCAGGTAGAGGAAGCTTGAGGAGGGCAGATTGAGACTGGAGAGGAGGAAGAAATTCTTGGCAGTGAGGGTGGGAAGACACTGGAACAAGGTGCCCAGGGAGGTTGTGGATACCCCCTTCCTGGAGGTGCTCAAGGCCAGGTTGAATGAGGCCTTGAGCACCCTGGGCTAGTGGGAGATGTCCCTGCCCATGGCAGAGGGGTTGGAAATGGATAATCTTCAAGGTCCTTTCCAACCTCTGCACATTTCCTCTGCAGACAGCAGCAGCAAGCTGCCTTCTCTAGAGCAGCACTGACCAGGATTAGCTGTCTGTGTGTGGCACAACCTTGTCCTGCAAGGGACTTCTGCCCATGAGCTGTTTTTTGTAGGCAGCAGCTAGCGCAGGTTTAATGCCAGCGAGTTGCTGGGCAGTGCAGCTCCCCTCCTGGAAGCAGAAAGCAGGTTTGTCTGGTTTGTACTGTTTCTTCCTGAGCACCTGCTCTTGCACTGAGGGCTGATTGCCCACGCTGGCTGATCTTTAAAACATACTTGGTGTGCTCATGCAGCTTGTCAGACAACCCCCTGTGATCTAATGGCACTGCTGAAGCTTTTTCCCAGCTGCTCTAGAGGAGCTGTGCAGCAGCAGCAGCATCCCAGTGCAGGGTCTGTCAGAGCACAGATCACATCTCCTGCTGTCAGCAGCAGATCTCAAGGCTGCTTGGCCCACATCAGCAGCTTTGAAGCATGCCTTGGCCCTGCTGTTTGCCATGCTGGTTGTGAAGCAGGGATGGAGAGTGCCAGGGCCTGATGGTCGAGGCACCATCTCTGTGCCTCCCTGAGAAAAGATTCTTTATGGAGGCTTGGAGTTTTGCCCTAAAATAGTCTCACCACTTCATGTAAAAGGTGAATATGTCCTAGTTAATGTCCTAGATATTTTTCTGAGAGGAAATAATGTTTTTCTCCCTGGATATATCAGGAAAAGGTATAAAACATTTCAGCATATGAAGCATGAAAACATCAGCTGCAGTCTCATCTTCAGTCTGGAAAAGAGCTCTTTGAGGTTGTGGTTTCCAGTTTGGGGAGGATGGCAGCAGCTCTGGTTTGCTGCCCCTTGCTGGCTCATCTGAGCTCAAGGTGTACTTGGCTCCTCCAGTGACAGCCTTGGAAGGGCAGCCTCCTGTTCCTGGGATGCTGTTCTGTATTTTGTGTGTCAGCCCTTTCCCCGTTGTGGTTACTCCAGGATTTGAATGATGGCAACATCCTGATGGAGAAAACCAGCTCAGAGAGGTGGTGCTGTGCCACTGTCAGGCTGCCAGTGTAAACACAGAGCTGGAAAGCCACTTCACATAGTTCCTGGAGTGGTGGCATACTGAAAGCGTGACCAAGAGCAGACGCTCAAACAGTTTCTGATGGAAGAAAGCAAACTTAGGAGCTAAAACCAGTCTGACAACATGGTCCTGGTGTCTGGAAGATCCTGCCAGGATCCTGGCTTTAGCTCAGGTGCCTCTGGTGATGTACGAGGAACCCTTGGCAAATGGTCTGGGTTTGGCTTTTGCTTTGGTGGGAGAAAGTAAGCTGTAGAATGACAGCTTTGAGGAGCAGCAGCGATTCTGCTTGGGTGACCTTCTCATCTTGGGGTTTATTTTAATTCCTAGGATGGTCATGTGGAGGTGGCAAGGTTGCTTCTTGACAGTGGAGCTCAAGTGAACATGCCTGCTGACTCTTTTGAGTCTCCACTGACATTGGCAGCTTGTGGTGGGCACGTGGAGCTGGCAGCTTTGCTCATTGAGCGGGGAGCCAACCTGGAAGAGGTAAATGATGAAGGATACACACCGCTGATGGAAGCAGCCAGAGAAGGGCACGAAGAGATGGTGGCACTCTTGCTTGGTCAAGGTAACTGTTGCACTGTGTCCCATGGGCTGTAATCCAGTAGGCAGCTCTGGGGATGAGGGCAAAGGATGGGTTACTGCAACTTCTTGTTTCCTTCTTTGTCTTTGGTACTCTTTTTTTGAGCAGCTGGGTTGGTTTGTTAGCAGAATCTCCTTTGCTCTACCAGAGACTTTACTGCAGCCTGCAGGAAGCCTATGGGAAAGGTGGGGATGGACATTTTAGCAGGACCTGCTGTGACAGGACAAAGGGTGAAGATTAGAAGCTAAAGGATGTAAAACACTGCCCAGAGAGGTGGGAGAGATGCCCCATCCCTGGGACCATGCCAGGTCAGGTTGTCTGGGGCTTTCAGCAACTTGCTCTAGTTGAGGGTGTTCCCGCTGACTGCCAGGGGTGTTGGACTGGATGAACTTTGAAGGTCCCTTCCAATCCAAACCATTCTGTGATCCTACTTTGTAAGTGATGGTGCTGAATTGCAATTCAGAACAAGTTGGCATCTTCCAGCCAGCCATTGAGCAGTGAACATGTGGGATGCACCTTTGTGCAGGGTATAAGTTAGCCACATGTTCTCTGTTGACTCTCTTGAAGTGATGCTGCTGCTGGAAAGCTGTTGAGAAACACCTTGAGTCCCTTAGAGGAGGTTTCAAAGCACTCAAGTCAAGTTGAAATCTTCTAGTTTGATACACTCCCAGATTTGGAAGAAAATCTCTGCAGCTCTAGAAATGAGATGGGGAAGGAGCTGCCTTGTGCAGCAGGAGGTGTGCTGGGGCTGCTTGTCTGATGGATGTGGGTTTGGTGCTTTGTTTAAAGGAGCAAACATCAACGCTCAGACAGAGGAGACGCAGGAAACGGCACTGACTCTGGCGTGCTGCGGAGGCTTCTTGGAGGTGGCTGATTTTCTGATTAAAGCAGGAGCTGACATAGAGCTTGGTTGTTCCACACCTTTGATGGAGGCTGCTCAAGAGGGTCACTTGGAGCTGGTTAAATATTTATTAGCTGCAGGTACGGAGTGATTTTTGTTAACAGTTTTGTAGAGACTTCATGTAACCTTAAGAGAGAAATCTCTCTTCTTTTTCCTGACTCCCCCTCCCATATTCACAACATTTTCATTAGCAGCAGCATGAAACTGAGCCCTGCAGAGGGACCTGGACAGGCTAGATGGGTGGGCAGAGGCCAATGGGATGAGATTTAACAAGGCCAAGTGCAAGGTTCTGCACTTTGGCCACAACAACCCCAAGCAGCGCTATAGGCTGGGGACAGAGTGGCTGAGAGCAGCCAGGAGGAAAGGGACCTGGGGGTATTGATAGATAGTAAGCTGAAGATGAGGCAGCAGAGTGCCCAGGTGGCCAAGAGAGCCAATGGCATCCTGGCCTGCATCAGGAACAGTGTGGCCAGTAGGACAAGGAAGGTTATTCTGCCCCTGTACTCAGCACTGGTCAGGCCACACCTTGAGTACTGTGTCCTGTTCTGGGCCCTTCAATTCAAGAGAGATGTTGAGGTGCTGGAAGGTGTCCAGAGAAGGGCAACAAAGCTGGTGAGGGGCCTGGAACACACATCCTATGAGGAGAGGTTGAGGGAGCTGGGCCTGTTTAGCCTGGAGAAGAGGAGGCTCAGGGGTGATCTTATTACTGTCTACAACTACCTGAAGGGGCATTGTAGCCAGGTGGGGGGTGGCCTCTTCTCCCAGGCAACCAGCAATAGAACAAGGGGACACAGTCTCAAGTTGTGCCAGGGTAGGTATAGGCTGGATGTTAGGAAGAAGTTCTTCCCAGAGAGAGTGATTGGCATTGGAATGGGCTGCCCAGGGAGGTGGTGGAGGCACCGTCCCTGGAGGTCTTCAAGAAAAGACTGGATGAAGCACTTAGTGCCATGGTCTGGTTGATTGGATAGGGCTGGGTGCTAGGTTGGACTGGATGATCTTGGAGGTCTCTTCCAACCTGCTTGATTCTGTGATTCTATGCAAAGGTTTGTGGGACCTGAAGTAATTTGCTACTTGGATCTCCTGTGGTAGGGAGATTGGATTAGGTAAACTCTGAGATCCCTTCCAACCTAAGCCATTCTAGAGATTTTGAGGATGAAGTTGATGTTCAGACCCAAGCAAGTTTACTTCAAGTTTATTTAGAGTAGGGTTAAGTTGTGAAGTTAATGAATATTGGGTTGGAAGGGGGAGGTTAAAAATTGTCTGCCTGATCTGTGAGGGGACTTGCATGGTTTCTGTGAGGACCTCCACTAAGCTTACTTGCTCCTTACTGCTCTAGGGGCCAATGTGCACGCAACAACGGCCACGGGGGACACGGCGCTGACCTATGCCTGTGAGAATGGCCACACTGATGTGGCAGATGTCCTGCTGCAGGCAGGGGCAGATCTGGTAAGTCACCACCTCTGCAAATGCATTTTGTTAGCAGACAAAATGATAAACATCTAATTTTTGGTCCCATGCTCATTGCTGAAAATGAGGCGAGTTTGCTGTTAACTCTTAGGGTCGGGCTCAGGTTATTTTTTGGCCTTTTGCTTTCAGTTGAGTGAGGATTGGAGATGCTTTTCTAATGGATTTTGTGCTGTTTTGTTACCTGGAGGTGCTTAGGTTGGTTGCAGTACTCTGGTGATTGATGCTTGAAGCATTTCCAAGCCATTCAAAGTTGCTTGTACCAAAAAAAAATGGAGGATTTTGTACCTGTCGTGTGCAATCTTGAGCACCACTCAGCTGTGGATCATTGAGCTGCTTATGGGTTAGAACCTGCAGACTGGTCCTGTTCCTTATGGAGCAGACAATATCTAGCTCTGCTCTGCTGTCATCTCTTTGGTGTGCCAGAATGGAATTCAGATGATGAAGGTAGATGGATTTTATTTAGTTTTGCTGGGCTTGTACATCAGTGTGGTATCCAAAAGTGACATTAAGCCTGTAGTTGTGCCAGAGGAAAGGTAGGTTGGAGATAAGGAAGAATTTCTTAATTGCAGGAGTGGTCAAGGATTGGAACAGGCTGCCAAGGGAGATGGTGGATTCACCATCTTTGGAGGTGCTGAAGAAACTTGGCTCTTCAGGACATGGTTTAATGGCCATGGTGGTGTTGATGACTGCGTTCAGTGATCTTAAAGGTCTTTTCCAATCCAAACATTTTATGACTATGACAGAACAGAGTTGACTTAATCCCCACCATGTGCTTGATTGCGTGTTGCCAAGGAGTCTCAGCCCAGTCCACAGGCAGAGAGTTTCATCTGTCTGCAAGATGAACTCCATTTAAATGTCACACCTGTAGCTTGTGGAACACTAAAGAGAGGTCTCCCATCTCTGGTGTCTTTCCATTCAAAACCACAAAAGGCTGATTTGCATCCTGTCACACATGCTGCTTTGGAGTTGTGAATTGTAACCCTCTCTCCATCTGCTCCAGGAGCATGAATCAGAAGGTGGAAGAACTCCTCTGATGAAAGCTGCGAGGGCAGGTCATGTTTGCACTGTGCAGTTCTTGATCAGCAAAGGTAAGAAGAGTGGAAAAAGGCTTTGGGTTTCCTGCTGCTAGGGATACTCAGAGTTAAGGAATGTCGATACCTTGACTTTATTTCCAGTAGTTTAACTTGGGTAGATCACTGATTCTCACACTAGGCCAGGAATGGTCACCTCTGGGTTTTGGTGAAATCAATGGCATCTGCAGCTGCTTCTAAAAGTGTTCTCCTAGTGAGAACAGCAGCAGCAGTGGGCACTGGGAGTCTCCATGCTCTGAGGCAGCTTTGAGCATTCTCCTTTTGGTGGTTCAGGTGACACAGGGCACCTTTGATGCTCTTCTGATGCCAGCAGTGTTGACTGATTGAGTTTTTCCAGCCACAGAGAGCTAGGTTTTAATATTTAAGACAAATGCTCATTTCTTGCTACTTTTGGTAGAGAACTGTTGGAAGTTTGTGTCTGAAGTAATCTTTGTCTTGTTTTTGAAGGAGCAAATGTGAATAGGACCACAGCTAACAACGATCACACAGTACTGTCACTGGCCTGTGCTGGAGGTCACCTGGCAGTTGTGGAGTTACTGCTAGCTCATGGTGCTGATCCCACACACAGATTGAAGGTTGGTTGCTCATCTCCTTCCCTTGGTTTCCTCTGAAGTATTTCATTTGTCTTAGAATTAACAGTACCCAAAGGAGCTGGCTCCTTTATGCTCTCTTCAACTCACCCAGGGAGTCTTAGTGTAAATAGAAGAAAGATCACAGGCTCACAGGATGTTAGGGGTTGGAAGGGACCCAAAGAGATCATCGATTCCAACCCCCCTGCCAGAACAGGACAATACTATCTAGCACAGATCACAGAGGAACACATCCAGGCAGGCCTTGAAATTCTCCACAGAAGGAGGCTTCACGACCTCCCTGGGGAGCCTGTGCCAGTGCTCTGTGACCCTTACAGTAAAGAAGCTCCCCCTTGTGTTGAGGCAGAACCTCTTTTGCTGCAACTTACACCCGTTGCTCCTTGTCCTATCCCAGGGAGCAGTGAGCAGAGCCTGCCCCCCCACTCCTGGCCAGCCTTCAGATACTTACATTTATCAAATCCCCTCTAAATCTTCTCTTCTCCAGACTAAACAGCCCCAGGTCCCTCAGCCTCTCCTCCTAAGCCATGCCCTCCTGTCCCCTAATCATCCTAGCCCTCTGCTGGACCCTCTCCAGCAGATCCCTGTCCCTCTTCAGCTGGGGTGCCCAAACCTGAACACAGTATTCAAGATGAGGTCTCACCAGGGCAGAGTAGAGGGGGAAGAGAACCTCCCTTGATCTGCTGGACACAGATCAAGAGCTGCTGTTTCCACAACAGCACCATAGCTCTGGAAGTTGGAGGCAGGAGGAATGCAGGGCTGTTAGTGATATAAAGCTTGTGCTCTAACAATAAGGTTGTAACTGTGGAAGAAGGAAACAGAAGTACTAGTGAGGATTTTTTAAGTTGAGATATGGAGCTGGGTGCAGATGAGATAAGTATTTGTTTAAAGCAATCGTGGAGACATTGTGTCATGTCTCCCAAAATGCCTTAATGTTGCCCTGTTTTGCTAATGCTCTTTCCTCATCCTGAAATCTTTCTCTCTTTAGGATGGCTCAACAATGTTAATAGAGGCAGCAAAAGGTGGTCACACCAGCGTGGTTTGTTACCTCCTAGATTACCCAAACAACTTGCTTTCTGCTCCTCCACCTGATGCTACTCAGCTGACCCCACCATCCCATGATTTAAATAGGGTAAGATTGAAGGGCTGGATCTTTGTGGGGGGCTTTTTGTGCATTGCTTCTTAGCAGCTTCCTCAAGGGTGTAAAGATGAGAGGAAAAAAATCAGTCCTGTCATTTCATGAGCTGGAGGTGAACACACTTAAAATGATTGTGAGCCATTGTGAGAATGGTGAAGGCTCTGAGCATCACCATGGTGCCTTCTTGCTGCTCTGTAAAATACTGGTGTGAAAAAAAATGATGAAGGGGTGGGGGGAGAGGGAAAAACCCAGCAAGTGAGCAGCTCTGCTTTCACCAGGCTCTTCAGAGCTGCATTTGTAGTCCATTGTGACTTTGCTGTAGCATAGCTCTGAAAACGTAAAGTCTCTAGAGGTCAGCTGTTAATTATTGACCTCGGCACCTGAGAAACTGTAATGAATGTCATGAGTACCCGTGAAAAGTCTGCTTTTCTACCAGGTTTTGTTTACCTTCTATTGAATTATCACTAGATCAGAGTATGAGAAAAGTAATCTGTTAGTATCCAACATTTTAGGCTCCTCGTGTACCAGTGCAGGCGCTGCCCATGGTCGTCCCACCCCAGGAGCCTGACAAACCCCCTGCTAATGTCGCCACAACCCTTCCCATCAGAAATAAAGGTCAGTCTTAGCTCTGCAGCTTCTTTTCTCACTATCCTTCCTAGGCAGAAGATAGAGGGTTGCACTTGTAGCAGAGTAGTTCCTATGAAGAGTGTTTATGGATTTTTTTTTTTTGGTGCTTTTTTTCTATACTTCTTTTTGATTCCTTTTTTGGTTTTTGAAGGATTCCTTATCCACCAGACACCAATTGTCGCTCCATCCTGTAACCATACAGCGTCAAGAAATCTACCTCAAGTGAGGATGCTAAAATAGAGATTAGTCTGGACTTTAATGCACTTCTGCCACCCAGAAGCCTCTAGAAATTTGATCCTGGAAGCTGTAAAACCAATGCTAATCTCCACATGGTAGTTGGTTTGCTAACTGGTGTTGCCTTAGGAGCGGGTTGGACTAAATTGGATTGAAGGTCCTCCTGGGAATTAAATTTTGCATCTTATTTTGCTATCAACCATTTTTATCACTTTCTGTACTTTTAGGAATTCTCTCCCAATTTTTGGGTGGGTGTTTTTGGTTTTTTTTTGGTCAAGGATCAAGAGTAGTGCAAACACAGGCGTTGCATGTCATAAAATTTAACCCTCTGTGTACACTTTGTATTGTTCTGGAAATAACCCAGCAGCGAGGAGGAGGACTGGAAGAAACTGGGCACCTCCACTGCCTCAGAGCCTGAGTTTTGATTTGCCTTTCGCCCTTCAAAAATTAACTGATTGTTCTTTCTCCACCTGGTATGGCAGACCCTGTCAGCTGTGTTACTGTGGACGACTTCATAAAAGCTGAATTCGAACGATTCCCATCGCTCATTCTTGCAGGAAGGCTGAAATATTTGCCTTGCCTGGGCAGAGAGAGAGCTGAGTGTTGACACAGGCAGAAAAAAAGACCAAACCCAAAACCAAACCAACCAAAAAAGAAACCAAAACCAAATCCTGCCTGCTATGGATCAAAATGTAGTGGCTAAACATACCCTGTTAGATCACCTTAAAGATAAATGCCTAGCCTGGGTTCTAGAGGTGTTTGTCAACCGAGCAAAGCTGGATGCCTGTAGTGAAAGGATTCAGTGGTCCTAGCGAGTCTAGAACGCGCCGAGGCGCTCAGCAGAGCCGTGGCCTAGAGCGAGCCGCCTGTCCCTCCGGGTGGTTTTGCATCACTTTTGCTGTGCTTTCAGGGCTGTAACCACACCTGTACCTTAACACCATACCAGACACAAACCAGCAAGTGCGGAGGCAGCAGATCCTTGCTTTTTGTGTTGCCATCTCTCCGGTAGCAGCGGCTCTCGAGACAGTGGCTTCCTTTGGCAGAAGCGTAGCGATTGTCGGAGTTAAAATGTCACCGTAGGGCAGGGCCCTCTGAATTGGGCTGGGCAGTGAGCTGCACTGTTAACTTGCAACTTGACTGCTGGGTTCAATTTGCTAGCAGAGGAGAGGGTTTTCTTGGAGGGCCTTGCAGTACACGCTGACCTTCTGTGGGTGCCGTGTCTTGGTGCATAGCCGGCCATTTAGCATCCCAACAGTAGCTCTATAATGAGGATGCCATTCATATGCACTTCCATTGGTTCTGAGGGGGTTTCTTTTTCACACAGCTGCTTCTAAACAAAAGTCCAGCAGTCATTTGCCAGCAAACAACCAGGATGTACAGGGTTACATCACCAATCAGTCTCCAGAGAGCATTGTAGAAGAGGCTCAGGGCAAGTTGACAGAGCTGGAGCAGAGGATAAAAGAAGCCATAGAGAAGAACGCTCAGCTGCAGTCCCTGGAATTGGCACACGCTGACCAGCTCACCAAAGAGAAGATTGAGGAGCTGAACAAAACCAGAGAGGAACAAATCCAGAAGAAACAAAAGATTTTGGAGGAACTGCAGAAAGTGGAGCGAGAGTTACAGCTGAAAACTCAGCAGCAGCTGAAAAAGCAATATCTAGAGGTAAAGGCGCAAAGGATTCAGCTCCAGCAGCAGCAGCAGTCTTGCCAGCACCTGGGACTACTGACTCCTGTTGGGGTAGGAGAGCAACTCTCAGAGGGAGACTATGCACGATTGCAGCAAGTGGACCCCATCTTGCTCAAAGATGACCCCCAGCAAGCTGCTGCGCAGACGGGTTTTGCACCAATTCAGCCTCTGGCCATGCCACAAGCTCTGCCTCTGGCAGCAGGTTCCTTACCTGCAGGGTCCATCGCAAATCTTACAGACCTGCAAGGTGTAATAGTTGGACAGCCAGTGCTGGGCCAAGCACAACTAGCAGGGCTGGGGCAAGGAATACTGACAGAAACACAGCAAGGGTTAATGGTAGCCAGCCCTGCTCAGACGCTCAATGACACGCTGGATGACATCATGGCAGGTGGGTTTACATTGCTATGAGCAGGTATAATATTTGCTTGCCCAGTCGAGGGGATGTCCACTTCTGTGTCTGTGTGTTTGTGTATCCTGCCAGCTTACAGCAAGTGCCAGCAGCCTCCTGCTCCCTGCCTAGGGCTGTGCACAAAGCAGAGCTTTAACTTTTCGATTTGCAGGGCTGCCTTGCCTTTTTTTTTTGTTGAGCTAACTGGTGCCTCTGTTGGTCAGGTTGGTATGTCAGAAGTGACCTTGTTGACTCTTTTGTGCCCTGGGAGTGTATGCTAGGGTCTGGTAGTTTCATTTTGGTCTGTTTGTAGCTTAGAAACCACATCTTAGGCTAGGCATTAGAAGAAACTTCTTGACTCAAAGGATTCTCAAATGCTGGAGTGGGCTTACTAGGGAGATGCTTGAATCTCCATCTCTGGAGGTGTTTCAAAGAGGCAGAGATGTGCTGCTGAGGGACATGCTTTAGCACCAGCCTTGGTAGGGTTGGAGGATGGTTGGACCTGATGATCTGGTAGGCCTTTTCCAATCAAAACCATTCTCTGATCTGGATTGTACTGGTTACTACATGTGGCCATCTGGGAGTGGCTTTGAGCTCTCAGAACAAGCCATGGGCAGCTCTAACACCGCATCAAGCCTGCCATGTGTAAGGAACCTTTAGGCTTGTCTGCTGAACGAGCTGGGCTTGAGTAGTCTGGCTACTGGAATCACAGAATGCCAGATTGGAAGGGACCCCCAGGGCTCATCTGGTCCAGCATTTCTGGGTAACAGTCCAGTGGAAATGAGCTGGCCCAGCACCCTGTCAAGCTGAGTCTAAATCTGCCCAGTGAAGGGGAACCCAGTGCTTCCCTTGGGAGATGATTCCAGTCTCTTAGTTGGAGTTTTCTGTTTGAGGTAACAAAAATGAGAATCCAATGACTTATTTTAAAATGTCTGCACACAAAAACAGTTGCTTTGCCAGTGAGACCCAAATTTAGCTTTACCACATTCTTCTTAATTGCTTTGGAGCATTCTTCATCCAGTGTTTTAAGGCTTCAAGGAGTGAAATAAAGGAATGAAGCTGAAGGCTTCCTGAATGTACCTGAAGTGGGCCTACAAGAAAGCTGGGGAGGGACTTTTGACAGGAGCTAGGATAAGGGGCAATGGCCTCAAGCTTGAGGAGGGCAGAATGAGGCTGGAGATGAGGAAGAAATGCTTCACAGTGAGGGTGGTGAGGCACTGGAACAGGTTGCCCAGGGAGGCTGTGGATGTCCTCTCCCTGGAGGTGTCCAAGGCCAGCTTGGATGAATCTTTGAGCAACCTGGGCTAGTGGGAGGTGTCCCTGCCCATGGCAGGGGGATTTAGAACTGTAAGATCTTGAAGGTTCCTTCCAACCCAACCCATTGCATGAATCTCTGGATTTTAGTACTGCAGGCAGTGTGGGTTGTTAGTGCAGCTTCCCTTCACACCTGCTTCTCTTGCACTTAATCCCCTTTCCACCGTGAAGCAGTTGCTGAAAGACTCTTGAACACTCAGCTGAGCACAGATTAACTGTTAGGACATGGTGTTAAAAAAGATCATGTCACTCCAAACCTGCCTGAGGTGCTCTTGGTGAAGCTGATGAAGTTTCAGTTTGAAAAGGCTTGTTTAATGTGTTGTTTGAAGCATGGTGGGGTAAGGAGTGTGTGCTGGAGGCAAGGCAGCTCTCCCAGTTTTAGCCCAGAGCTGTGGGGCTGGGCCTCTTGCAGGAGTTACTGTGCAATGATGGTGCAGAGTGAGCAGAAGAGATGGCAGTGGTTAAAGATAACAGTGGTGGTTGTTTAATATAGATGCATGAAAAAGAAGATAAAAGTTTGGCCCATCTTGCACTGATAGTAAAGGTTTCTTCATGTGCCATGGTCTAGTTGATTGGACAGGGCTGGGTGATAGATTGGATTGGGTAATCTTGGAGATCTCTTCCAACTTGGCTGATTCTGTGGGAGCCACACCAGCAAGGGATGGGATAGAACCAGCTCTTGGCTCTTTGTGCAGAGCACTTCAGTTGTGTTCAAACAGCTTGAACTTAGAGTCAGATTAGTTGTTAGATTCTTAACTGCAGATAGCATCTTGAGAACCTGTGGTCTAGCTCATCTGCCACCCAGGCAGGCTCTCATGCATGGCCTTTTGGGAAGCTCAGGTACTGCCAGCGTGCAGCTGAGTGAATGTTTTTGTGCTGCTCAGTCCCACTTGTTCCAGTATGTGCATGCACACTTGCAGTTGGGATTGAGGTATGAAGTCACAAAATCACAGGGTACTTATGGTCTGGAAGGGACCTTTAAAAGTCTAGTCCAACTCCCTGCAGTCAGCAGGGATGTCTGTAACTAAAGCAAGTTGTTGTACAACTTGATCTGGAATGATTCCAGGCATGGGGCATCTCCCACCTGTCTGGGCAGCCAGCTCAGCATGAAAATGTTCCCCCTTCTCTCCAATCTCACCCCTTGTCCTGTCACAACAGGCCCTGCTCAAAAGTCTCTTCCCAACTTTTGATTAGCCCCTTCAAGCACTGAAAGGCCACCAGAAGGTCTCCCTTGACCCTTCTCCATACTGAACAACCCCAACTCTCTCACCTTGGCCTCACAGCAGTGGTGCTCCAGCCCTTGGATCATTTTTGTGGCCTCTGGACACATTTGAGTAGGTCCAGCAAAGTTTGGTTTTACTAAAGCAGTAACCATTCAAAGGCTAGTAACAAGCTCACAAAGAACTTCAGGAACCTTGAAGCACTTGATCAGATGAATTACTGGAAGCCACCTTGTGGGATGAGTCAGCTTGAATGGTAACTGAATAAATCAGTATGGAAAAAAAGTCCATGCATGGACTGTGAGTTCTTCACAGAAGCCTAATACTGACAAAAATAGCTGTAGTGTGCCAGCAGCACAGTGAAGTCAGGAGCTTTTGGCTCACTTGTGATCCATCAAGAGCTTTTGGCCCACTTGTGATCCATCAGGAGCTTTTGGCCCACTTGTGATCCATCAGGAGCTTTTGGCCCACTTGTGATCCATCAGGAGCTTTTGGCCCACTTGTGATCCATCAGGAGCTTTTGGCCCACTTGTGATCCATCAGGAGCTTTTGGCCCACTTGTGAGCCAGTAAACTGAGGCTGCAAGTTTGCTGCTGTAGCACAGCTGCTTGCTGGGTGCTTTTGTAGCGCAGCTACTTGCTGGATGCCCTTGTAAAGGGATATTAAATGCTTTTAGACCTTGGAATGTTAAGAGACTTCCACCTCTTGCTAGGCAGGTGGGGTTGTGTGAGCTTGAGCCTGTGACCTTTCAGACTAGATTCATCCCAGCTATAGGTGTGTTGTGGCAGCCAAGCTTCATCCACCGAGCTGGTAGCACCCAGAAACAAGGCTGTGTGTTTGTGTTCAACTTCAGAATGTAACTCTTGTCACCCAAAGCATGTTGTGCATCTGTAGAGTGCTGTGTTGGGCTGGAGCATGTGTGCAGGAATGTGGCTTTGAGTCACTTCAGATACCACAGAGAGATTGAGGCAGAGGAGGAGAAACTGCTGTGGAACAAGGCTGTTGTATTGGCTTGGATCAAGGTGGAGAAAGCTGCAATATCTAAGATACTTCTGGTGACATTTTGGGGGTGTTTTTTTTAGACCTTCCTGTTGGCTGCTTGCAGAGAAAGGGGAACAGTTCTCTTGTACAATTGCAGGAGATAAGAGAGGAATGCCTCAGAGCATGCTGTGCCCACATGTGGTAACCATGAATCTGAACTGGGATTGTGGAAGTGCTTGGGTTCTGTAACACCTTGCATCCAGTGGAATTACAAAGTATGCAAGGAAGCAGCAAACTTGAGCCGTGCCAGATTCCTTTCACAAGTCAGGCATTTTTCCAGACACACCTTTTGGATTCAGAGCATGCAGATAGATCACTAAGGAGAAGCAAAGCCTCTTGACTCAAGTGTTAGGTAGCTTGTGTTAGTTTGCAGGTTTGGAGTTTGTCAGCTTGGCTCTTTTCTGTCCTCCCTGGGTGCTGGGGCTGCTTTTGTAAGCCAAGTGTTGCTCTGGATGGTGAGGTTGTTGGGCATGGGGGAGAAGGCAGATGGCAGCATGTATATTATTAAGTTGAGATGTCCAAAAAGAAGTCAGTGCTAAGAGCAGCTAAGGTGCTGCTATCAGTCAGCACAAACCTGGCTGTCTACTATCTAAGCAAATATAAAAGGTGGTGCTGGGGGTGATGCATTGTGACAGAGAAGCTTGGCCTTGCTTTGTGAGATGATGAAGCCTGGTAGCTGGTCCTGCAGCCAGGCATGGATCTACTAAAACATCCCACTAGTGAAGTAGCTCTGTAGGCTTTGCTATACCAGACATCAAGTTATGACCTTTTCATGTTGAACTACAGCCTGGGAGTCAAGTTTGCCCATGGTCCATTAGGAGTAGAGGATAAACCTAAACTGGCCAATCAAGCTACCTGGTTCCTCTTCTCACTGCTCAGGGAACTTTTGGACTTACCAAAAGCATTCCATAGCTGTGTTTGGATGCTGAAGATTGCATTCATTGCCCTTGGCATGCTGACTGCAGAGCTGAGCTCTGCACGGGTGATGGTGAGTTCCATCCAGGCAGGTTATTGCCCATCAGAATGGCTCAGGGAAGGATGCTGCAGGGACAGGAAGGAGATCTGGTGGTGAATTACTGCTGAAGCACACTTGAAATGCATTTGAGATGAGGCCTACAAGTTAACATGCACCTTCTCTGCTAGCATGCTGCCAAACTCTCAGCTCTGGCTCATGCAGTAAAGGTTCTCTTCCTTGGGGAGAGAGAGGTGGTGGCTTTTAAGCATTGCTTTGGGGGGGTTTGCTTTGGTTTCCTCCCTGTAACATCACTGATATGAAAAGCAGACTTGCCCTGAATGAAGCACTCCCTGATTACTTTGATTTTAATCGATTTTGAGCTGCAGTAGTGCCTCCTGTGACACATGTGGATGCTTCTCAGCTCTCATCTTGGGGCTACAGCAACTGCTCAAAAATCCTGCAGCAGAGTTAACGTTGTCCATGTGTGGATTCTTTGTTGCTCATGTTTTGTATCCTGGAAGTTAGCTTCCAGTCCATTCTACCATCTCAAGTGGGTTCTTTTGCACTAGATGGGAGAACCTTGAGCCTTTATATTCATGGGAGTACCTTGAGCCTTTATATTCCATTCCTGCTTTATGCTGTTTGACTTTACAGCCAGGAGGGAAATACAGCAATTGTTCCAAGTGAGGTGTTTTGACCTTAAAAGAGGAGCAGGAGCTAAACCTGGGAACTTCTCCTTCTGTATTTGTGACTTTGGGGTTTTCTCTGTCTAATTTACAGTCAGAATAAGAGATGAGCCAAGTTTAAATGATCTAGGGTAGGGTGTCCCTGCCCATGGCAGGGGGGGTTGGAGCTAGATGGTCCTTGTGGTCCCTTCCAACCCTGACTGATTCTGTGAGATGAGATGCTCCACTGCTTGCTGAGCTTTGTTTAGTTCTCTGCACAGAACTACTTCAGGTCAATTTTTGACCTTGGGGAGATTACTTTGGCTTAGTTTCTCTGTGTATCTTTTAAATCCATGATCAGTGTGATTTGTCTCATCAGATACATCAAGACCAAGGCAGTTGGCATCTCGATTTAAATATCAAGTTCCTCTTTTCATGGACTAAGTTTGGGGGTGGTTCTTTTTTTTTCTCCCTCTCAGTGACATTTCTTAGCTGCTTTTTGCTGGGATTTGGTATAAAAATTCCAGAGGTTAAATTGGTTAAAAAACCCTCACAGCTGCCTTGCAGAGGAGTTCAGCAATTGGCATGTCGGGGTACAGTCTTTGTGGCACCTGTTGAAGAACTGCACACTTGCAATGAAATTTAGGAGCTGATTATCAGTAGCTGGCAGTTAGGGACATGGCTGATGATTAAACCTGCTTGGCAACTGAGCAGGCCTTGAGAATTTGGGGTGAAGGGATGGGGTGCAGGAGCACTGTATCGATGTTCCCTGAAGTGACTCTGGTAATGTGACTATTGGTGGGAGCTGCATTTCTTTTTCAGTTTGAAGGTGACAGAAGCATGCAAGTGCTACCTCCTCTGCTCAGCACACCTGACAACAACCTGGGGAAAAGGCAGAGAGGAAAAACTTGGAGTTCTTTTAAGGGCAACCCCTCCAAAGCTTTTTCCCTGAAGGCTGTTTCAGATTGCAGTTGGCTCTGTGCTTTCCACCACTGTGTGAAACGAATCCCAGGGGCAGCGGGGGCTCTTTTGTGTCATGTCAATATACTGTCAGCAGCTGTAAAATGACATTTCCTTTTGCTTATCCTAACAACCTTCACCAAAGTGTCTGTAAAATGACTGTTAAGAGGCTTCCACTTCGCTGGTTTCAACCAATTCTGCCGTCTGAGCATCCTGACACCGTTGCTTTGTTGTTACCTTGATGGGGGCCAAGGGGGTGGGAGGATGAAGGTTGGGCAAAGATTGATTTTTATCTGAGAATGTTTAAAGTGTTTGAAGATAAATGGCTTAGATCCTATTGATTGGATTTGTTCTGCAGAAGGTATGGAACTCCTGGGCTAAATAATGGCTCCTGTGTAAGCAAAAAAGACCTTTGGTTTAAAAGCAATAAAATCTGTGGTGGTTTTGTCGTGGTGGGCTCCTAGCAAAGGTGCCAATGGTTCACTTCACCTTTTTTCCTTCACCTGATGCAGTTCACCTCTGTCATAGTTGGTAAATTCAGAGTGAAAAGGTTCAAAGACTGGGTTTAACCGTGTGGAAAATCTTGTATTCGTGGCAAACAAAGCTTTTGGGGGAGTTGTGTCCCACTGTCCATTTGACTGTCACCTGCAGCTTGTGAAGCCCAGTGATGTTCTTTTACTAAGTGTGGTTCTTCTGTCCAACAGCAGTGAGTGGAAGAGCATCTGCAATGTCAAACACTCCTACCCACAGCATTGCAACTTCTGTCTCCCAACCTCAGACACCAACTCCGAGTCCCATCATTTCTCCTTCAGCCATGCTCCCAATGTACCCTGCTATAGATATCGATGCCCAGGTAAGCTGGCAGCGCTCAGCCCTCAGGCTGCTTTGCTTCTGCACCCTGAATAATTCAGCAGGCACAAGCAGCTCTGCTGTGAGATGGGGGTGGGTTGTGTTTCCAGAGACTGGATATGCTGCTTTTGGAAAGCCTGCACAACTCCCCAGAGAGCTGCAACCCACTTTCCTTGATGCTGTCTCTGAGCGAGAGAAGGTCCTGAAGGGACTTCTTACAAGGGCTTGTAGTGACAGGACGAGGGGCAATGGATTGAAGTCTGAGGAGGGTAGACTGAGACTGGAGATTAGGAAGAAATTCTTGATGGTAAGGGTGGGGAGACACTAGAACAGATTGCCCAGGAAGGCTGTGGATGCCCTCTCCCTAGAGGTGTACAAGGCCAGGCTAGATGAGTCCTTGAGCAACTTGGACTGGTGGGAGGTGTCCCTGCCCACGGCAGAGGTTTAGAACTGGATGATCTTTAAAGACCCTTCCAACCCAACCCCAATTCTATGACTCTATGACCAACTGTACCTAAGATAATCTACAGTGCAACAGAGGGCTACTGGAAAAGGAGATGTTTACCTTGTGTGTGTGATGTCTCTTTCTTTCAGACTGAGAGTAACCATGACACAGCTTTGACTCTTGCTTGTGCTGGTGGCCACGAAGAGCTGGTGCAGACCCTGCTAGAGAGAGGAGCCAACATAGAGCACAGGGACAAGAAAGGTATGTGTAGAAGTGCAGCCCTCCAATGCATGCCGCTAAAGACATGCACAGGCAGCAGAGGCTTTGTGGGGCTGTGCTGGTGCTTTGCTTGCTGTGGCTGTGGACTCTGCAGATGTCCTCTCTCGTTGCAGGCTTCACTCCGCTGATCTTGGCTGCCACAGCTGGCCACGTGGGAGTGGTTGAGATCTTGCTGGATAATGGAGCTGATATTGAAGCCCAGTCGGAGAGAACCAAGGACACTCCCTTGTCTCTGGCTTGCTCAGGAGGAAGGCAAGAGGTGAAGTAAAACTTCAGTCTTCAGAAGCAGTGTGTAGATGATGTCTTGCGTCCGGAGGCTAAATTCATTGTCCAGAGGAGACTTCAGCAATGCCTGGTTGAGAACAGGCTGTGAAGAGTTTCACTTACTCTTAACTTACACATTGCAGCATCTCTCACAAAAATCCCTTTTTCTGCTGGTGAAAGCTGGACCAGAGCTGTGTAGATGACCTCATGACTGTAATCATTAGTGGCTCATTGTGGAGTCTTTATCAGCATAATTTGATGTAGATATGATGAGGGGTCTTGGTGAGAAGCTGGATTTAGACATGAGACAGTTTCCTACGTGAGCCAGGAGTGTTTTCACATGGGCCACAGGATATCAGAGAACTGCAGCTGACCCCAGTGCCTCTCCTAAAGCCACAAACCCCATTTTTCACATGGCTGATCAAAAGCAGGTTCAGGGAAAAGGGTGTTCTGTCTTCTGTGACATACTGAGCTCTGTGACTTCTTATGAAAGCTGAGGTTTGACTTTTTCCTACCAAATCCCAAATGCCTCATTCTCATACTGCTTTGCAAAAGCCACACTGGAAGCTGCACAATCTGGTACAGGGATCACTTCTCACTGTGGCCATCTGGAAATGAGCGAGACTGGAGACACCTCTCCCACTTCCACAGTGGCATTTAAGAGATG
This sequence comes from Pogoniulus pusillus, assembly GCF_015220805.1. Classification (NCBI taxonomy): domain Eukaryota; kingdom Metazoa; phylum Chordata; class Aves; order Piciformes; family Lybiidae; genus Pogoniulus; species Pogoniulus pusillus. Next base: position 6,922,428 of record NC_087273.1, read on the forward strand.
ATGACTTCCCTAGACAAACCTTAGAACTCCTCTGGCCTGTTCTGAGTGTCATCCAGATGTCAGAGGCTGAGGGGTTAGTGATGACAGTCTCTTGCTCTTAGCTGTGTGGGTCTGATCTAAACAGGTTTGACACTTAAAAGCTGAAAGTGGAGCAAATTGAAAGTGGAGCTGACAGAGTGGCTGTTCAGCTGAGTGCTCACTTTGATTGCTAGAGAATTTAGTTCCTTGTTGAGTGTTCTGCAGAAATTCCATTCCAGAAAGCAGACTTCCTGTAGGATTTGGGAAGCTGTGAACTGTTTGGCTTGAAAATGAATCAGTAAGGAAGGGATCATGTAAGAGGGACTTGTTGGTGTTTTGGTAATGCACGGAGAAAACCAGCAGGGGATGCAAATGTGGATTTGTGTGATGGGGCAGGCATGAGATCTCTGCACAGTCTGCACACTGGTGTGATGATGGAAAACAGAGAAGAGGAGAGCAGGCAACTGCTGCTTGTGGGCTGCACAGCTTCAGTCTGAGGATGAGCATCAAAATGGGAGAAGACAAGATGCAAGAGTGCTTTGTATGCCTTGTTAAAAGTGATCTCTGAGTTTAGCAGTCCTTAAAGGTGCAGGAGATGATATTGAAGTCTCAGATGTTTCTTGCTGTTACTCAGTTTGGTATGAATGGTTTAAACATGAGCAGTCATGACTCATTTTAAAGGAGGCTTTCAAGGACCTGCAGCCTGGATCAGTGCATAGAGCAAAGGGCAGCACCTGAGTGCAATCACTTCCTCACATTGGAAGATGTCAGTGGTCTATTTATATTTAGGCTTTAGAAACATTTACCCTGGGTAGATTTACAAGTTCAGAAGGAAAAAAAAAAAACAAACCAGATGTTATTTCTTCCAACACTGCAGGTGGTGGAGCTGCTGCTAGCTCGAGGGGCAAACAAAGAGCACAGGAATGTTTCTGATTACACACCCCTGAGCCTCGCCGCTTCTGGTGGCTACGTGAACATTATCAAGATTCTGCTCAATGCTGGGGCAGAAATAAATTCCAGGCAAGTTCCCTTTTCACCCCTTCTCTCAATGGCTTTTAGAGGCTTCTCAGGTTTTTTTACCCTTTCCAGAAGGATTTTTTGACAGTGATGTGGAGCAAATTGTAGTATCATGACATGGTCACAACCAGTGAATTCATTTGCAGTAGGATTCTTCCCTCTTAAAGTAGAGGTGAAAGGTTTTGACTGTTGCCAGTGCTCTTTCAGCTTCCATCTCCCCCTCTGCATTTTGTTAACTTATTTTCCATCTCATACAGTTTTCTGTGCCAGAGAGAAATTTCTTCTTCTGTCCTGGTTGGCTGCTGGACTGAAGTTACCTCTGGCTTAGTGTGAAGTGTGTTTTTTCTCCTGTTTTCCCTCTGTACCCAGGAAAGATTTCCCTATGTGTTTGCACATACCTGATGCTTTTACATCACGTGAAGAAGTAGAAAATAGCTTTTTTCCTACCTTTTTGGGAGGCTGAAAACAGCTCAGCTGTGCACTGCCCAAACCAAGTCCAAGCAGAAGTTCTGCTCCTCATAAGAGAGGCCTTTAAATTTGCAGCAATTAAAAAATACCACACAGAGATCTCTGAGGAGTATTTATCCTGAGCACTGCTATGGAGAACCTCTCCTTGCCGTCAGCAGCAGGCACTGCATAGCTGATTTTTTTGGGGGGAGTCTTGGATAATTGCTCTGCCTTCACTAGTTTTGTTAAAGTCACCTCAGCAATGTGATTTGGGTTTTCTTTTGTTCTGTTGCAGAACTGGCAGCAAATTGGGCATTTCCCCCTTAATGCTGGCAGCCATGAATGGGCACACGGCTGCTGTCAAGCTGCTACTGGACATGGGCTCTGACATCAATGCCCAGATAGAGACCAACAGGAATACAGCACTGACTCTGGCCTGCTTCCAAGGGAGAACTGAAGTGGTCAGCCTGCTGCTTGATAGAAAAGCTAATGTGGAACACAGAGCTAAGGTAAGAACAAAGGGTTGAGTAAGGCTCCAAAAAGAGAAGCTTGGTAGTCACCACTTCTGTGGTCATCTGATGATTTTCTTGCTCTCTGTGCAGGTCTTCTCTAGCTCAGTTGACTGAACTGAACCAAATACTGTAAAGAAAATGTGTTTCTTCTGAAGCCTTAATTAATCTTCAGATGCTTACAAGCATAAGAGTAATCAATTAATAAAAAGGAAAGACTTTAATGCATTGAGAACCAGTCTGGGTTTGCTTATGGTCTGGTCTCTTCTGACTGACCAACTGCTCGCATCCACAATGCTGCTGCAGAGCTGAAAAGGAATATGTATGCTTGAGGAGCTGGCAGTTCACCCCAGCTCTTTAAATGGGATGGATCATAGAATAGTTTGGGCTAGAAAGCCCTCTAAGATCATTGAGTCCAACCTTCAGCCCAGCACCCCTATGGCCATCAAGCCATGTCCCCATATACCATGTCCAGATGTGTCCTGAACACCTCCCTGGATGGGGGCTCCACTAACCTCCCTGGGCAGCCTGTTCCAATCCCTGACTGCTCTTGCAACAAGGAAAACTGTTCCTGACCTCCACGAAAGGCTGGTCCCTAGGAAAATGGCTACAGCATTGAAAGGGAGAGGAGAAGAGATGCAGAAGTCTCTTCTTTGTCACTGTACTTAATGCTTGCCGCAGAGGAGCTCAAAAGCACTCAAATGGTGCTGATGGTGCTAGGTTTCTTCTGGCTAAGGCTGTGCCCTTGCTCTGGCCAGCTGCTTTCTGGATGTTGGCTTTGCAGGACCTCCTAGAATAGAGAGGAACTGTGATTTGCACCATCTGTGTAATAATGTGGGCATTTGGTGGTACTGGGTGCTGCTGAGAGCTCCCCTTGGGCTAGCCAAAGATGGGTTCACCTTCAGAACCTTGGTATGAAACTGGCCAGGTTACCTGTAGTCCAGAACTACAAATGTTGTTGGAAGCTGAAATAAATCCTGGCTTTCAAGAGAAAACCACCTTTGACTAATTGCTTGGTTTTCCCTCTTTGCTCATCCTAGACTGGTCTCACACCGCTAATGGAAGCAGCTTCTGGTGGCTATGCAGAAGTGGGCAGAGTTCTGCTGGACAAAGGTGCTGATGTAAATGCTCCTCCAGTCCCTTCCTCAAGAGATACAGCTTTAACCATTGCAGCAGACAAAGGGCACTACAAGTTCTGTGAGCTTCTCATCAGCAGGTACTGTCTGCAAGTGTGCTGCCTGGGGCAAAGCAGCCTGAATCTGACCTTGCTTAGCTTCAACGTTCCCAATATGCACTGCTGCTCATCATCCTGACCAGCAGCTGCTTTAGGTGGTAGTCTGAAGTCCTTCAAGGACAGCAGATGCTCACAAAACCTACATCTTGATGGTTTCTTCTATTTTTGGATTGCTCAGGGTGCACATTGAGTGTAATTCTGTTTCCTGAGGAGCTCTGGGGGTGTTTCCTGAGCAGCAGCACTGGTTTGTTGGCTTGCACTCGAGATGTAGGCTGTTCTGGGTGAGCTAATGGAGAATAGAGTGTACTGATGGTGTTCTGGTGGATAGGAATTACTGAAGTCATTGGGGAGGCTTCAAAGACAGCTGTCAAACAGCATGATTTAGTATTAAAACCATTTTTAGGCTGAGTTGAAGCTATCAGAAGAAACCATCAGCATCAGAAGAAACCAAAATACAGTTTTGGATGCTGAAGCACTCTGAAATCAGGTGTTTGATGAAAAAATAGGCATGGAAATTTTCTCTCTGGTGCTTCTGCTGCTGTCCTTTTGATTTGTGGAGTGAAAACCTGGGCTTGAGCCCTAACTGAAACTCTTTGTTTTGTAGAGGAGCTCACATCGACGTGCGGAACAAGAAGGGGAATACTCCACTGTGGCTGGCAGCAAATGGGGGGCATCTAGATGTTGTCCAACTGCTAGTTCAAGCTGGAGCTGATGTAGATGCTGCTGATAACAGGAAAATTACTCCTCTTATGGCAGCCTTTCGAAAGGTAAAAATACCCTGTTCAGCTTTGGTCTTAAATTCACAGAATGATTTGGGTTAGCAGGGACCTTGGGGATCATTTAGGTCAAACCCCCTGCCATGGGCAGAGACACCTCCCACTAGAGCAGGTTGCTCAAGGCAGTTAAAACTAAATATTTTGCATCAAATGCTTGGATTAAAGTGGGTTTTTAGTGAGCCAGAAGCTGTTGGCCTGACAAAAGATGCTCCTTGGAATGTCTTTGCCAGGGTCATGTCAAGGTGGTGCGTTACCTCGTGAAGGAAGTGAACCAGTTCCCGTCAGACTCGGAGTGCATGAGGTACATTGCCACCATCACTGACAAGGTAAGGCTGTGAGAAAGGAGAGGTGTTGGAGGGGCAGCACTGCTGTGACTGAGCTTTAGAGTCTCTCTTGTGAATGCTCTTCAGCTTCCTGCTGCACCAGATTGCAGCCCAGTGATGAGTCCCACTGTAAATGTTCAGGGAGAGCACTGCTTGTGGCCACAGCAGCTTTGTGTGCACCTCAATGCTGTGAGCAAGGTAGTGAAGGGGGTGGGACTGGTTATCCATGCTGGTTTTCAGCTGTTCTGCCAGTTGCTCTGCTCTGTGTTTCCTTCCTGTTGAACAAGCTCGTACTGAATGTGACAGCTTTGGCAGTGAGGTGGAGGTAACAGTGAACCTCTGCTTAAGAGAGTGTGAGCTGAAGTGTGAGAAGTCACTATGCTGTAAAAATGGCTCTGTCAGAAAGAAGACAGAAAATAGAATTGCCAGCAAAGTGGTTTCTTGTAATGTATTAAGTGAGCTGCTGCTCTTCCTTGTGGAGCTTCAGTTTTGTTTGGTTTATTTTCATTTGGGCATGGAGAGAACTTTCTAGATTCAGAGAATGGGTCGGGTTGGAAGGATGCTTAAAGATCATCCAGTTCCAAACCCCTGCCGTGGGCAGGGACACCTCCTGCTAGCCCAGGTTGCTCAAGGCCTCATCCAACCTGGCCTGGAACATCTCCAGGGAGGGGGGGCATCCGCAACCTCCTTGTGCAACCTATTTCAGTGTCTCCCCACCTTCAAGAATGTCTTCCTGATCTCCTGTCCTAATCTATCCCAGTCAAGCTGGAGGGCATTTGAAGTCCTGTGCAAGTAATGCAGCAGTTGCTAATTTACCAATGTGTGCTTGAGATCATAGCCTCAGAACCTTGCAGGGTTACTTTTTCAAACAGATTTGGTGTGTTTTATCATTGCAGGAGATGCTGAAGAAGTGCCACCTGTGTATGGAATCCATTGTTCAAGCCAAAGATAGACAGGCTGCTGAAGCCAACAAAAATGCAAGCATTCTTCTAGAAGAACTGGACTTGGAGAAGGCAAGTTGGAAGGGATTGGAGCTGGAAATGTTTCTTTGATCAGAAAATTCTAATTTCATGTGCTTTCAAGATGTTGAGAGTGGTGAAAGTAGGTATTAAAAGTGTAGGGATATGTGGAGTTACCATGACTGGAGCATCCAGGGCTGGGCACCTTTGTTGCTGAGGTCATCTTTGAACTTACTGACTCAACATTCAGAGAAATTGGCTCCAGAAGCTCTCCTAACTATTTCCTCTGGAATACTAGTGTACAAAAAGCAGATTTTTCTGAGGATAATTGTGGCAGGTGCCTGACAGGTGGACATTTCCCACTCATCGGGCTGTGAATTTGGGGTCAAAATCCTGGTTTGAGTGTTCAGTCTGTTCATAATGTTACTAGAAATCAGAGTGCTGTAGTAGGGGTGAAAAAAACAAAGTGCAAGTCAGAGGAGCAGAGACTTTATCTTCAAGCAAGCTGAAACCCTTTCATCTTCTTATCTCTGGAAGGGAGGTTGGGTGGTGTTTGGAGTGCACTGAGACACACAGGGTTACACCAGGAATCCTGAAAATGCTCCTTGGAAGCTTCTGGCTTAGGTTTCTCTGTTACCTGTCGTGTCTCTGCACTAACCTGTTAACAGGAGTGAGCAATCTGCTTGGGCTAAGAGAATACATCCAGGATATGGCTGGGAATGAACTGAGCTTTTGGTTTGTAAATAATCTTAATCCAAAATGCAGATTCTAGGCAACAGAAGACATCAGCAGTCCTTGAGGTGCTTGGGGAACCTTGTCAGAACTGTTCTCTGCTTGACTTGCAGCTAAGGGAAGAAAGCAGGAGACTGGCTTTGGCTGCCAAGAGAGAGAAAAGGAAGGAGAAGAGGAGGAAGAAAAAAGAAGAACAGAGACGAAAACTAGAAGAAATAGAGGCAAAGAATAAAGAGAATTTTGAACTGCAAGCTGCTCAGGAGAAAGAGAAGCTAAAAGCTGAAGGTCATTTGAAATATTTGCCTTCTGTTCAGAACATGGCCTTGATTTTGTTCCCAAATTGATGATAATGACTGGTTGAAAAAAGCCTGGAAATTCCAAGCATGCATCGTTCCCTCCTTAGCCAGCAAAACCTGGTGGGGCTGTGGGTTAGGGCAGTGACTTGTGTGCTGTACTGAGAGATGGTTTCACTGCTGGGGCAATCAGTGAGAGACAGGGAAAGAGGACATGGCACCATTTTATTTCCTGTTCTTTCATGTGTTTATGTCCCCTGATGGCTTGCAAAAGTCCTGTCTGAATTCCACTGCATGTTTGGTTCAGTTGTTCCAAGAGAAGGAAGAAATTCTGTGAGTTAGGATGAGCAGGGGGAGAAGCTCCTTGGTGTGACATCTAGAATGGCTTTATGGATGTCTGCACAGCTTGGGTTTGCACATTTCTTGGAGTCCTGTAAAGCTACTCATGAGTCATTCATTAGGACAGATGTGGTGTAGAAGACAAAGCCACACAAGCTTCCTCCAGCCTTAATGGTTGGACTCACAGAATCCTAGAATGCTTTGGGTTGGAAGAGACCTTCAGGGTCATCCAGTTCCAACCCCCTGCCATAGGCAGGTGCACTTCCCACTAGCCCAGCTTGCTCAAGGGCCACGAGGATGCTCAGAGGGCTGCAGCAGCTCTGCTATGAAGACAGACTGAAAGAGTTGGGGCTGTTCAGTCTGGAGAAGAGGAGGCTCCCAAGTGACCTTCTTGTGGCCTTCCAGCATCTGAAGGGGGCTACAAAAAGCTGGGGAGGGACTATTTAGGGTATCAGGGAGTGTCAGGACTGGGGGGAATGGAACAAAGCTGGAGGTGGGGAGATTAAAAGTGGACATGAGGAGGAAGTTGTTGAGCAGGAGAGTGGAGAGAGGCTGGAATGTGTTGCCCAGGGAAGTGCTTGAGGCCCCATGGCTGGAGGTGTTTAAGGCCAGGCTGGCTGAGGCTGTGTGCAGCCTGCTCTAGGGTAGGGTGTCCCTGGGCATGGCAGGGAGGTTGGAACTGGTTGATCTTTATGGTCCCTTCCAACCCTGACTTGAGTCTATGATTCTCAGGCTTCATCCAGGCTGGCCTTCAATACCTGCAGGGATGGGGCAGCCACAACCTCCCTGGGCAACCTGTTCCAGTGTCCTCCCACCCTCACTGCCAAGAATTTCTTCCTCATCTCCAGTCTCAGTCTCCCCTCTTCCGACTCAAAGCCATTGCATCCCATCCTGGCATTCTCATCACTTGTCAAAAGTCCCTTCCTAGCTTTCTTGTAGGCCCCTTCCTAAAGGTCTTGCCCACCCAAGATGATTCCATGAGCCTACGCCAGCTAAACTGCTCCTCTTTTTCTCACTCTTCCATCAGATGATCCAGAGGTCCCAATGGAGCCTCCCAGTGCTACCACTACAACCACCATAGGTATATCAGCAACTTGGACGACGTTAGCAGGCTCCCATGGGAAGAGGAACAACACCATCACCACAGCCAGCTCCAAAAGGAAAAACAGGAAAAACAAAGTCACCCCTGACAATGTTCAGATCATATTTGATGATCAGCTCCCAATCTCCTACAGCCAACCAGAGAAGGTGAACGGAGAATCAAAGAGCAGCAGCACGAGCGAGAGTGGGGACAGCGACAACATGAGGATCTCCAGCTGCAGTGATGAGAGCAGCAATAGCAACAGCAGCCACAAAAGTGACAATCATTCCTCCACGGCTGGTACCAACACACAGAGCAACAAAAAGCAGCCCTCAGTTCTTGTCACTTGTCCCAAGGATGAGAGGAAGGCAGTCACTGGCAAGTCAGCTATCAAGTAAGTTGTACTGACCACGCGTGCCACCTGAAGGTGACTGTTCCCCAATGTTTTGAGTGTTGGGTCCTTGTCTTTGTGGACAATCAGTTGGTAGGAATGGGATGGGGCAGTGTCCTTGTTCTAGTGTGTACAGACATTGTGCAGTGTGGACCTGAACTCAGCAGATGGTTCTGAAGCCAGAACCACTGTGCCAGGGGAGCATTAGGTTGGAGATTAGGAAAAATTTCATTTCTGCAAGAGTGGTCAGGGATTGGCACAGTCTGCCTAGGGAGGTGGTAGGGTCACCATCCGTGGAGATGTTCAAGAAATGTGTGGCCAGGGCACCTGGGGACATGGTTTGGTGGCCATGGGGATGGTTGGTGGATGGTTGGGCTCCATGGTCTTAGAGAGCTTTTTCAACCCAAACCATTCCACAATTCCCATTTGGAGATGAAAGCCCCTCAGTTGAAGCATCTTATTGCTGTCTACAACTACCTGAAGGGAGGCTGTAGCCAGGTGGGGTTGGTCTCTTCTGCCAGGCAAGCAGCAACAGAAGAAGGGGACACAGCCTCAAGTTGTGGCAGGGGAAGTATAGGCTGGATGTTAGGAGGAAGTTGTTGGCAGAGAGAGTGATTGCATTGGAATGGGCTGCCCAGGGAGGTGGTGGAGTCACCATGCCTGGAGGTGTTGAAGCCAAGCCTGGCTGAGGCACTTAGTGCCATGGTCTAGTTGACTGGCTAGGGCTGAGTGCTAGGTTGGCCTGGATGATCTTGGAGGTCTCTTCCAACCTGGCTGATTTTATGAAGAGAAATGGCCTTGTGGGGCTGGAAAATGGGCAACATTCAAACACTCTTCCATTCCTGGGTGTTTTTCCTCCTGGCTGCATGATGACAATATTCCATTTCTTTCCAAGGCTGTCTGAAGTTATGAACGAGGTTACGAGTAACTCCTTGTCCACGTGCACAAAATCTGGGCCTTCTCCCCTTTCTTCTCCAAATGGAAAGCTAACCATTGCTAGTCCCAAACGTGGTCAGAAAAGGGAAGAAGGATGGAAGGAAGTTGTGAGAAGGTGAGCAAAGCGTTCCCCTAACTCCCCTTTGTTGATGTCTTTCTTCAGAGTGTTTTATCCACCACAGCTGCCAAGAGATGCAGCAAGCACCTGCTGTGTGCTGGTCTCTGCAGAAAGCCTCCAGGGAAGCTGTTAGGTGGTTCTCATCAAGCATCTGAGCATCCCTGCAGCAGTTCCCTCCTGGGGCATGATGCTGTTTGGAAGACAGGGTCCTAAGTCAGTACTGAAGCAGGCTCACCCACTTCCCACCTATCCTTGCCCTGCTGGCAGCTGAGGAGCCAGCCTGGCCTCACAGCCAGAGCCCCAGAGAGAGAGGGGAGCAGTTCAGGTCCCACAGCAGAACAATCTGCTCAGCTTGGACCAGACACACCTGGAACATATGGACATGGCACTTTGGGTAGTGATAGGATGGAGGGGATTGGAGCAAATCTGGAAGTAGGTAGACCAAATTGGATGTTAGGAAGAAGTTCTTCACCATGAAGGTGGTGAGACACTGGAACAGGTTTCCCAGGGAGGTGGTGAAAGCCTCATCCCTGGAAGTTTTTGAGGCCAGGCTGGATGTGGCTCTGAGCAAACCTGATGTAGTGTGAAGTGTCCTTGCCCTTGGCAGGGGGATTGGAACTGGATGATCTTTGAGGTCCCTTCCAGCCCTGACAGTTCTGTGATTCTGTTATGGTGGAACTGGGTCAACAGTTGGCCTCGGTGATCTTGGAGGTCTTCTTCAACTGCACTGGTTTCATAATTCTGTGGTCTGGTCCAGCCTTCTCTGGAGTTACTGAATGATCTTTGAGCAGACCTGATACAGTGTCACAAAATTCCTGCTCCCTGGATGGAATCATGACCACTAACACCACAGTTTTGCCCTGCCTGCCCACTGCTCCCTGCCATGGAAGCATATCCCACTTCACATCGTCTCTTTTTTGTACAGATCCAAGAAGGTTTCTGTGCCATCAACTGTGATTTCCAGAGTCATTGGCAGAGGAGGCTGCAATATCAATGCCATCCGTGAGTGCACAGGAGCCCACATAGACATTGACAAGCAGAAGGACAAAACTGGGGACAGAATCATCACCATAAGGTAGGCAGACTGCTGCCCTGGCTTCTTCCTGGGGGGAGTTGAAGTTGTCAGTCTGAGCTTCTTAATTTTTTGTCATCAGCAAGAGCATGCTTGAGGATACAGAGTTGCTTCTTTTGTCTCCTAGCATGGCTATTAGGGTATTCTTTTTTATGTAATCAGTTACTGTATCAGTAACTGATTTTTTTTATGTATCAGTTACTGGATATTAGGAACAATTTGTTCCCAGCAAAGGTTCTCAGGCACTGGAACAGGCTGCCCAGGGAGGTGGAGTCCTCATCTCTGGAGGGATTTCAGAGGGACATGGATGAGGTGCTGAGGGAGATGGTTTAGTGGCAGTGGTGAGATTGTGAGCTCTAGGTGAGAGGATGGACTTGGTGATCTCAAAGGTCTCTTCCAACCGCAGCAGTTCTGTGATGCTGTGGCAGAAGCCAGGCTGGGTGCTGTGCTGGAGGTACTTCAATGTGTTTGTAAATGCTCTAGATGCACTTTCCCTTTTCATAGAGTCACAGAATGGTTTGGGTTGGAGGAGGCTTTAAAGGGGGCCTTAAAGATTTTTTTTTTCCCTTCCTTCCTTTGCAAAGGGGTGGCACAGAGTCAACCAGGCAGGCCACGCAGCTGATCAACGCCCTGATCAAGGACCCCGATAAGGAAATCGATGAGCTGATCCCAAAGAACCGCTTGAAAAGCTCGGCTGCCAACTCCAAAATGGGCTCAGCGACGCCTGCCGCCACCACAGCTGCTAACAGCTCCCTCGTGGGCATCAAAGTGACCACCGTGGCCGCTTCCTCGGCGTCCCAGACGGGCTCGGCGCTGGCCGTGCCTGCCATCTCCTCCGCATCCACCCACAAAAGCATCAAGAACCCGGTGACCAACGTGCGGCCTGGCTTCCAGGTGTCGCTGCCGCTGGCGTACCCTCCCCCGCAGTTTGCACACGCCTTGCTGGCTGCTCAGACCTTCCAGCAGATCCGTCCGCCCCGCCTGCCCATGACGCACTTCGGAGGTACCTTCCCACCGGCTCAGTCCACCTGGGGGCCCTTCCCCGTCAGGCCCCTGAGCCCCGCAAGAGCAACCAACTCGCCGAAACCTCACATGGTGCCTCGCCACAGCAGCCAGAACAGCAGCGGTCCTCAGGTGAACTCAGCGACTTCTTTGACGACCAGTCCTACAGCTACGACAAGTTCAGTGGCTTCTACCGTGCCTGGTTCTTCTGCCAACGGCAGCCCCAGCTCCCCTTCGGTCAGGAGACAGCTTTTCGTCACGGTCGTGAAGACCTCCAACGCCACAACCACCACGGTGATGACCACGGCCAGCAACACGAGCACGGCGCCGACCAACGCCACCTACCCAACTCCTACTGCCAAAGAACACTACCCTGCATCCTCCCCCTCATCTCCCTCTCCTCCTGCCCAGCCAGCAGGTGCTTCCAGGAGCAGTCCCTCCGACTGCGCCGCCGCCTCTCCTAACAAAGGTGCAGCTTCGTCCGAGCCCGACCCGGGCAGTCCCCCCGCGGCGGAGGCGAGCGGCGCGGCCGGCAGCAGGCAGCCCAGCTCCGCCGGTGGCGGTGGCGGTGGCGGCGGCGGCTCGGCCGTGCACCCTGCTCATCAGCAGCCCCCAGGAGCTCCCCTGCCAGAGGCCAGGCCACCTCTCCAGCAACCTCAGGTTCCTGCGCCAGATCCTCGGATGGTTGTGCCTCCAAACCTAGCAGCCACGAGCTCCTCCGCTCCCGTGGCGGGCCCGACCACTGCCCCCATGACTTACCCCATGGCTCAGACGGCGCTGGGGGCTTCTCAGCCTGCAGCCAAAATGGAGGCCCCGGCCATCAGGCCTCCTGTCCACGCCTCTGGGGGCGTCCATAAGAGCGCAGCCGCTGCGCAGAGCTCCTCGGTCGCAGTGCTCAACGCCAACCACATCAAAAGGCCCCACAGTGTCCCTTCCTCAGTGCAGCTTCCTTCTACCTTAAGTACACAAAGTGCTTCTCAGAACTCGGCCCACCCAGCAAGCAAGGCCGTGGGGAACAACTTCAGCGCGACTCTGCCCTTCGGGCCCTTTAGTACCTTGTTTGAGAACAGCCCAAGCTCTGCTCATGCCTTCTGGGGTGGGTCCGTCGTGTCATCCCAGACACCCCCCGAGTCCATGCTAGCAGGGAAGTCCTCCTTCTTGCCAAACTCAGACCCTTTACACCAGTCTGATACTTCCAAAGCCCCGGGTTTTAGGCCACCGTTACAGAGGCCAGCTCCAAGTCCCTCAGGTAAGGCTCTGGTTTACCCTCGTACCTCAGTATGCTTCACTCAGGATTGCTTGGGAGGGTCATTTGGAACACTTCATCCCTTCTGCCACAGCTTCTGTGGTCATTTATAGGCAGTCACTGCCTGTCCTGCCATGCAAGGGGGCTGTGGTAGAGCTTATTGTTGCATTTGTAAGCAAAGTTGTGGTCATCTTCCTTTTTAAGTGTCCCTGGAGGTGTTCCAGGCCAAACTGGATGAGGCCTTAAGCAACTTGGTCTAGTGGGAGATGTCCTTGCCCATGGCCACAGTGGGTTGAAACTAGATGATCTTTAAGGTCCCTTCTAACCCAAGCCATTCTGTGCTAAAAGTCACCCTGAGGCATCTGTTTCACCATTCCAGTCCACTCTTCGGAGATAGCTGAGATGGTTGGACTCGGAGATCCTAGAGCTCTTCTCCAACCAAAACAGTTCCCTGATTCTATGAACTCTTCACTGTTGTTTCCACCTCCCTTCTCCTAGTTTGTGATAACTTGCTTCATATCCCGAGGCTGCTGTGTTAGGATGATGAAAAGAGTCATGTTTGGATGGGAATCTGTCATGAGAGGTGTTCTCTTCATTACTACGTTGAAACAAAGCCCTTGGTTTCACTGATAGTGCCTGAGTTTTACAGCAAGATGCTTGACCTTCTGCACAGAGAAAGCAAGAGGCTGTCACACAACTTCTGTGGCTTCCAGAAAGTACAGACACAGATGTCTAAGAGGAGCTGTCAGGTGTTGATGGAGCTGTGGTTAAGAATAGAGAGCTCTAACAGCTCCTTTTTCCATACTTTGGGAACATCACCGTGTTGAGTAGCTTTTGAGGTGCTCCTCCTGAGTTTTGTCAACTTGCTGTGCCTCTCACTTAGAGCATTTTGACTCTGTCAGGCTCTGTACTGGCTGCCCATCAGTTCCTGAGCAGGAGCAGTGTCCTCACCATCATCCTACTGTTAACTGTAGTCACCATCATCCTACTGCTACCTCAGCAGTTTCTCTCTTGGAAAGCTGCAGGCACAGGAGATGAACTTGGAGGTGTCTGCAGGGTCAGGAACTGTTTTGTTAGCTCATGGTGAAGCAGCCCTGAGAGCCTGAAGAGTGGCAAAAGCTTGTGATGGGTGATGTCTGCACCAGGCAGCTGCTGTGCTGCTTCAGTCTCCTGCCTGGCACTGTTGAAGGTTTTTTCCCTCACTAAATCTACAAATTTAAGGTTTTTGTCTTCATGAACACAAGCATGCAGGAGCTCCAGCAGCTGGCTGGTAACCAGCTGCCTTATTAGGTGAAGTTTGGTGGTTGTTGACTTTTCCCCCTTTCTTTCTTGAGGAGAAGATTCAGGGAGCAGCAGTTCTTGCTGCTGGGATTTCTTAGCTGCTTGGTGCAGTTTGGTCACATTACATTAACATTCCTTTGTCCTAAGCAAGGGAAAAGGTATCCCTGGCTTGGAAAAAAAGACTGATTTCAGTGCTGATTGTGGTGTATGGAGGTAGCATTCTGGTAGGGAAAGGTAGATGAAGAAAGTCTTCTAAGCTGTAGCATTATTGTCAGCAAGTACAAAAGCCTAGCAAATGTCAGTCATCAGTGTGCTTTTCACCATTCTTGCTGCAAAATGGTGCTTCAGAAAGTCCAGGCCCCTAGAAAATGTAAATGTACAGGTTGCTGAAATGCTCAGCTCCCTTTCCAGTGCCCAGTGATACCCAAATGTGTTCCATTTCCATAGTTTGATGTTCAGGGCACCTTCATAAGGCCGGAACCGCTTACACAGCACAGCTGCCAGGCCCCCGGGATGTGCAGAATGTGAAGCTGAAGACTCCCAATTCCCTTTGGGGAAGAGTCACCCACCTCCCAGCAGCTGATCAGACCAAAGCTTTTCTTCCTCCTTAATTATTTCCACAGTGTGGGCAACCCCTTGCTGGAGCTCCCAGAGTCACTTATGCCACTTTCTCTCCTAGGTATTGTCAGTATGGATTCACCCTATGCTTCTGTAACACCTTCTTCTACTCACCTGGGTAACTTTGCCTCCAACCTTTCTGGAGGTCAGATGTATGCACCTGGGACACCCCTTGGAGGAGCACCTGCAGCTGCTAATTTTAACAGACAGCATTTTTCCCCTCTCAGTTTATTGCCTCCATGTTCATCAGCATCAAACGGTGAGTGTAAGGTGGCAGGAGGCTGCTGTGGCCTCCTGCACAGCCTGCCTTGAGTGAAGCTTTGCTGCTTCTGGGCATTTTTAACTTCAGGTTTGGAGCTTGTGTTTTAAACCTCTTTGCACTTGCACCTTTTGAGATAGAAAATGTTCTTGTGCATGTTCTGATCTGACAGAATCACAGTATGGTAGGGTTGGAGATCATCCAATCCAAGCCCCCTGCCAAGGCAGGTCACACTGGAACACATCCAGGTGGGTCTGGAAAGTCCAGAGAAGGAGACTCCACAACCTGTCTGGGTATCTTGCACCAAGGCTCCAATCCCCTTACTTTAATGAAGTTCCTCCTTGTGTTTAGCTGGAACTTCTAATGGTCAAATTTGTACCCATTACCCCTTGCCCCATCACTGGGCACCACTGTACAAAGCCTGGTCCCATCCTCCTAACACCCACCCTTGAAGTATTGTCTGCCACAAGAAGCTCCTAGCCAAGCTGGCAGATCATGGTTTGGACAGATTCACTCTGTGCTGGATCAAGAACTGGCTGGATGGCAGAGCTCAGAGAGTGGTGGTGAATGGTGCCACATCCAGTTGGCAGCCAGTCACAAGTGGTGTTCCCCAAGGATCAGTGCTGGGCCCAGTCCTGTTCAATATCTTTATTGATGATCTGGACGAGGGCATTGAGTCCAGCATCAGTAAGTTTGCAGATGACACCAAGCTAGGAGCAGGTGTTGATCTGTTGGAAGGTAGGAAAGCCCTGCAGAGGGACCTGGACAGGCTGGATGGGTGGGCAGAGGCCAATGGGATGAGATTTAACAAGGCCAAGTGCAGGGTTCTGCACTTCGGCCACAATAACCCCAAGCAGTGCTACAGGCTGGGGACTGAGTGGCTGGAGAGCAGCCAGGAGGAAAGGGACCTGGGGGTACTGATAGATAGTAAGCTGAAGATGAGCCAGCAGTGTGCCCAGGTGGCCAAGAGAGCCAATGGCATCCTGGCCTGCATCAGGAACAGTGTGGCCAGTAGGACAAGGGAGGTTATTCTTCCCCTGTACTCAGCACTGGTCAGGCCACACCTTGAGTACTGTGTCCAGTTCTGGGCCCCTCAATTCAAGAAAGATGTTGAGGTGCTGGAAGGTGTCCAGAGAAGGGCGACAAAGCTGGTGAGGGGCCTGGAACACAAATCCTATGAGGAGAGGTTGAGGGAACTGGGCCTGTTTAGCCTGGAGAAGAGGAGGCTCAGGGGTGATCTTATTACTGTCTACAACTACCTGAAGGGGCATTGTAGCCAGGTGGGGGTTGGCCTCTTCTCCCAGGTAACCAGCAATAAAACAAGGGGACACAGTCTCAAGTTGTGCCAGGGTAGGTATAGGCTGGATGTTAGGAAGAAGTTCTTCACAGAGAGAGTGATTTCCCATTGGAATGGGCTGCCCAGGGAGGTGGTGGAGGCACCGTCCCTGGGGGTCTTCAAGAAAAGACTGGATGAGGCACTCAGTGCCATGGTCTAGTTGACTGGCTAGGGCTGGGTGATAGGTTGGACTCGATGATCTTGGAGGTCTCTTCCAACCTGGTTGATTCTATGATTCTATGATTCTAAGCATTGATGAGAAGATCCCCTCAGGCTGTTCTTCTCCAGACATAGGGAACTGGGGTTGTTTGGTGTGCAGAAGAGGAGGCTGAGGAGAGGACCTCCTTGCTCCCTACAGCTCCCTGAAAGGAGGTTGCAGTGAGGTGGGGTTGGCCTCTTCTGCCTAGTCTCAGGTGATGGAACGAGAAGCAATGACCTGAAACTGTGCCAGGGGAGGTCGAGGTTGGAGATGATGACAAATTTCTTTGCTGTGGGAGTAGTCAGGAATTGGAAGAGGCTGCCCAGGGAGATGGTGGAGGTGTTCAAGAAGTGTGTGGCCAGGGCACTTGGGGACATGATTTGATGGCCGTGGTGGTGCTGGCTTGATGGTTGGACTGGATGATCTCAGGCCTTTTCCAACCAGAACAATTCCATGACTGATAGGTGTGTGGCGACTGGAGAGCATCTGGCTGCCTTCTACTAACCGCTCTCATTGCTCTTCCTGCAGAGTCTCCTGCTCAATCAGTCTCTTCTGGAGTCAGAGCACCATCTCCCACCCCTTCAGCAGTGTCCTTGGGATCAGAGAAGCCCAGCAACGTTTCTCAGGACAGAAAAGTTCCTGTTCCCATTGGGACTGAACGGTCTGCACGCATTCGACAAACTGGAACTTCTGCTCCATCTGTTATTGGGAGCAACCTGGCTGCTCCCGTGGGACACAGTGGGATCTGGTCCTTCGAAGGTATAGGTGGCAATCAAGGTACGTGGTGGTCAGCCTTGTCCCTCTGCTTCTTAACCCCAGTATTGCCTTCTCCTCACTTGCCTCTGCAAGGATGATGCAGAACTGAGTGCCTCAGAATGTAGGAGCTTTCAGAGGAATTGGAGCAGGGAGTTTTGGTTGCTCTCTTATCCTCTTAATTGTGTTCTCAGAACCTCAGAGCTTCTGAAACACCCTGGCTGTAAGATTTGTTGCTCAAAGCAAGAAATAACAGGGACAAGAAAAGCAGAGGCCTTCCAAGGCTGAGCTGAGTGAGGATGGTTGGCTTTAGGAAGAGTCTTCAGGAGAGGTGTACCTTTTCTTTCTGCCAATGGCCAGGAGTTAAGGTGTAGCTGTAACCCACAGCTGGGATGGAGCCTTTGCTGCTAGGAGTGGGCAGCTAGTTAGGAACAGGAGTGTCCCACGTGGGAGCTGGCTTTATATGCAGCCCTGCTGTGAGCATTTAGAATCATAGAATCAGTCAGAGTTGGAAAGGACCACAAGGATCAGCCAGTTCCAACCCCCCCTTCCATCCCCAGGGGTACCCTACCCTAGAGCAGGCCACCCACAGCCTCAGCCAGCCTGGCCTTAAACACCTCCAGGGATGAGGCCTCAACCACCTCGCTGGGCAACCCATTCCAACCTCTCACTACTCTCATGCTCAACAACTTCCTCCTCACATCCAGCCTGAGCCTATCCACCTCCAGCTTTGCTCCATTCCCTCTAGTCCTGTCACTACCTGATAGCCTAAAAAGTCCCTCCCCAGCTCTTTTGTAGGCCCCCTTCAGATCCTGGAAGGCCACAATAAGGTCAGCTGGGAGCCTCCTCTCACTAAGCCAAGGCTCTGGACTCCAGTATAGAGCTCAGAGTTCATTCCTGGTGAGGCAGCTTCTCTCAGCAGACACCCCAGAAGGCTTACATGCAGTTGAGGAGACTGCTGCAGGGCTTTGGGGGATGCTTTTAGTGTGGTTTGGGGATTTTTTTTTTTACCTTGGGATGGGAGAGAGGGAATTCCAAGACTGTGCTCTGGAGGTCATGTCAGCTTCCTACAGAAAATGAGATTGGACTGGGTTGCTTTATCCAGTCTGATCCTGAAGACCTCCAAGGCTGGAAGCTGCTCAGCCTCTTTGTACAACCTGTTCAACTGCCTGGCTGAGGAGTCCAGACAGCTTAGGGCTTTGATAAGCTGACTCTGCAGATGCTTTGCATAGGAGGAGTTTTCTGCCCTGGGCTTTTTTCCCCAAATCCAAACGTGACAGGATGTATCCAGCTTTTTTTGTGTGCTTCACAGGTGGTCTCTATCCCACCTTAAGGCTTTAGAAATGAGATGACTTCGTTTGCATTGCTCAGGTTGTCCTTCCTGTCTGCTCTGCTGTTTTCTTTACTTCCACTACCTCAGCATTTTAAGCCTGAGTTCAGACTGGGTTTGACTTTTCTGATGATGAGTCTTAGGATTGCTTCAGAAATGTTTATGTGTTCCTTTTCCCCTCAAAATAATTGCCTTATGGTTTTTTTGTTGGTGGAAAGGTGGCTTTTGAGGTTGGAGCTGTAGCAACAACACCAAGCTGCCTCTAATGCATCCGTGTAGCTTGAACATGAGCATGTCCCCAGCTGGTCACTTTCTGAGTTTGCTTCTCCAAAGTGCTGCTGTGTGTCTTGGTTCAGTAAATCATTGATGAAGGAATGGTAGTGAAGTGGAGCACAGAGCCCTCAAGGTGTGCATGCTCTCTCACAAGCACCAGCCACACCAGGAGTGCAGGTCTGGGAGGAGAAGGAGTTGGCACAGACACCAACAGAGAGCTGGTGAAAGGACTGAGCATGCCTGTCATGGTGTGTGCCAGGTGCCACTTCTGCTGCCCTCCAACCCACCTGTACCAAGGTTTTGCTGCAGGTAGATGCCCAACAGCTGCAAGCAGAGGAAGACAGAGTCACAGCATGGTAGGGATTGGAAGGGACTTCAGGAGATTGAGTCCATTCCCCCTGCCAGAGCAACATCACCTAGGGAAGGTCACAGAGGAACACATCCAGGTGGGTTTGGGTCTCCAGAGAAGGAGACTTCACCACCTCTCTGGGCAGCCTGCTCCAGGGCTCCAGCACCTTTATGTTACAGAAGTTCCTCCTGATGTTTAAATGGAACTTCTGTGGTCAAGTTTATGTTCATTACCCCTTGCCCTGTCACTGAGGACCACTGAGAAGAGTCTGGCCCCATCTTGCTGACAGCCAAAGCCACTTTTAGAGTTGCTGGTGTGCAGAGGTTGAGGCTGGCATGCAGGTGCCGCTGATGCCCTGGCTGATGGTGTTGTGTGTCTCCTAGACAAAGTGGACTGGTGTCACAGTGGGATGGGGAGCCACATGATCCACAGGCCCATGTCTGACCCAGGGGTCTTCTCCCACCAAGCCATGGAGAGGGACAGCACAGGAATCGTGACGCCTTCCGGTACATTCCACCAGCCCGTTCCTGCAGGATACATGGACTTCCCAAAAGTGGGGGTAAGCACCTCCCTGCCCTCCCCACCAGCAGGGCCACTTGACTGCTGTGTCACTGCCCTGGGGCTTAGGTTGGAAGGGACCCTAGAGATCATCCACTGCCACCCCCCTGCTGCAGGCAGGGTCACCTCACACCAGACCAAGTCACTCAAGGCCTCATCCAGCTTGGCCTTGGACACCTCCAGGGAAGGGGCATCCACAGCCTCTCTGGGCAATCTCCCTGAAGGACACCAGGGTGGTGTCACTCAGCTCAGCCACACTCAACTGCAGAAACACCACCTGGCCTTCAGAATGGTGCAGGAACCTAGACCTAGCAACAAATAACTTGCCCGTAACCTAATTAAGACAGGTGTGGAAAGGTTTGCCTTAAATTCAGGCATTCCACAGATGGCCAGGTTGGAAGAGCCTCCAAGGATCATCTGTTCCAAACTTTCTGGGTAAGAGTCCAGTTGCAGTGAGCTGACCCAGCAGCCTGTCAAGCTGAGGTTGAAAACCAGTGTAGGACACTCCACTGCTCTCCTGGGAGATGATTCCAATGTCCAACTGACATTGGAGGAAACATTTTCTTCTGGAGTCCAGTGGGAATTTCCCAGCAGCACCTTGTCCCCATCACTCCTTGTAGAAAGGGAGTCTCCATCCTCCTGGTGGCCACTTGGTGCCGACCTGGAGGCAGGACTGAAGGTGAGGCCCTGCTGTGCCTGTGCAGCAGCAGCTGCTGGGCACACACTGACTGCGGTTCTCCCCCCTCAGGGCATGCCTTTCTCTGTCTATGGCAACGCGATGATCCCTCCTGTAGCCCCCATCACAGATGGTACTGGAGGCCCCATCTTCAACGGGCCTCATGCTGCTGACCCATCTTGGAACTCGCTGATAAAGATGGTCTCAAACTCCACAGAGAACAACGGGCCTCAGACAGTAAGTCCCAGCTCTTGTCTTCACAGCTCTGGGTCAGCTGCAGAGAAAAGCCTGCTTGTTAGCATGGAATTACAGGGTGGTGGTGGTTCTCCTTGCTCACTGACAGCTGCTGAACATCAGCCAGTTCTCCAGACAGGAGTGTTAAGCTGTCCTGAGGACACATCCTCATCCCAAAGTGACTGCAGAGCCAAGGAGTGTGCTGCTGTTGCTTCTGGGAGTGTTTGTACTTGGGAACTGGGGAGCTTGGAGGCTGAAAACCACTCAGCGAAGATGGGTTGTTGTGTTGGGCTTCACTTGGGTG
Source organism: Pogoniulus pusillus (assembly GCF_015220805.1). Lineage (NCBI taxonomy): Eukaryota > Metazoa > Chordata > Aves > Piciformes > Lybiidae > Pogoniulus > Pogoniulus pusillus. The sequence goes on from NC_087273.1 coordinate 6,943,091, forward strand.
CAGTGCAGACCAGGAGCACTGCAGTGCAGTTCTGACTTCTCAGCTTGTTTGAGCAGTCCCAAAGCACGGTTATGCCACCAAATTACAGTGGTGATTCAGAGAATCCTAGAACAGTTTGGGTTGGAAGGGACCTTTAAGATAATCCAATTCCAACCCCCTGCCATGGGGACACCTCTCACTAGATCAGGTTGCTCAAGGCCTCATCCAACCTGGCCTTGAACACCTCCAGGCAGGGTGCATGTTCCAAAAAAAGTTTTTAGTTTCTTCTGAGCTCTGTTGAGCAGCCCCAAAGCAGTGGTGTCAAGGCTTGTTTTGAGATGCCCCAAAGCATGGAGTTGAAGCTTGTTTTGAGCTGCCCCAAAGTGTGGAGTTAAGGCTTGTTTTGAGCTGCCCCAAAGCACGGAGTTAAGGCTTGTTTTGAGCTGCCCCAAAGCATGGAGTTGAGGCTCGTTTTGAGCAGCCCCAAAGCGTGGAGTTGAGGCTTGTTTTGAGCAGCCCCAAAGCATGGAGTTGAGGCTTGTTTTGAGCTGCCCCAAAGCATGGAGTTGAGGCTTGTTTTGAGCTGCTCCAAAGCATGGAGTTGAGGCTTGTTGCAAGCTGCCCCAAAGCATGGAGTTGAGGCTTGTTTTGAGCTGCTCCAAAGCATGGAGTTGAGGCTTGTTGCAAGCTGCCCCAAAGCATGGAGTTGAGGCTTGTTTTGAGCTGCTCCAAAGCACGGAGTTGAAGCTTGTTTTGAGCAGCCCCAAAGCAATGGAGTTGAGACTTGTTTTGAGCTGCCCCAAAACATGGAGTTAAGGCTTGTTTTGAGCTGCTCCAAAGCATGGAGTTGAGGCTTGTTGCAAGCTGCCCCAAAGCACGAAATCAAGGCTTATATTCAGCAGCTCCACGGTGTTAACCAAAGCTTTCTCTTTCAGGTGTGGACTGGAACTTGGACACCTCACATGAACAGTGTGCATATGAACCAACTGGGCTGAGTGGGATCAACTTGCCTAGCCATGAGAATCCCTTTTTTTGCAGAGGAGAACACAAGTGGCAGAAACAGTTTATGTGCTCCCAGATCATTCTACTGATGTGCTTGACTGAAGTGTGTAGGCTTTTTGCAGAAGAACTTAACTAACTGACCTTTTTCTGTGAACATTGTGACCACCCATTCCCCACCATCATATGTTTCAACTTAGTTAGCCTTTACTCTTTCTTTTCCTCTCTTCTTTTCTTTTCTTTTGGGATTATTTTCTTTTTCCTTTTGGTTTTGTTTTCATTTTGGGTTTTGGTTTTTTTTTTTTGGTTCTGTTTTGGGTTTTGTTTTTGGTTTGTTTTTTTTTTTCCCTGACATAACTTTCTGTTGAAGCTGTCCTTTGGCTGGTTGGTTTTAGTACTGTAAACTGCTTCTGAGCAAACACAGAAATTTAGCAAAATTATATAAACTTGATCCTGAAGTTTTAGAATGGCAAATAAATGTACAATTGTTTACATAACAAATGGCTAAGCAGAAAGTAAAAATTTCAATATGTCAGTATAGAGGCTCTACTTTATGTAGACTTAAATTAATGTGAGATATGTACCTTCATATTCAGAAATCTGGATGTTTCCTTCATACATTAAACTATTAATAAGCATAACTTTTCTACTTGTGTAATTTAAGTGCATTAGGGAGTCCAAAACAAAAATCTCTCTTGGATTATTTTAATTGCTGTTGGGTTTTTTTCTGTAGCCATGTACTAAGAGTTTGAAGCTTTCTTCCCTCGAAGCCTTTTCAGCAAAAAAAGCAGCTGAGAAAGCAGCCTTTTGGCACATCCAAGGTCATCTCCACACTGAAGCTTCTCCCACTTGCCTCATGGATAGGCTGCAAGAGTTGGGACTTTTCAGCCTGGAGAAGAGAAGGCTTTGAGGAGACCTTGGAGTGGCCTTCCAGTATCTGAAGGTGGTCTACAGGAGGACTGGAGAGGGACTGTTTACAAGGTCTTGTAGTGACAGGATAAGGAGTAATGGGTTTAAACTGGCAGAGGGGAGATTGAAAGTGGATGTTAGGAAGGAGCTCTTTCCAGGGAGGGTGGGGAGACACTGGCACAGGTTGCCCAGGGAGGCTGTGGCTGCTCCCTCCCTGGAGGTGTTCAAGACCAGGTTGGATGAGGCCTTTAGCAACCTGTTCTAGTGGGAGGTGTCCCTGCCTGTGGCAGGGGCTTGGAACTGGCTGAGCTTTGAGGTCCCTTCCAACCTAAACCATTCTATGATTCTGTCACACTGCAGCAGCCATTAAAAGTGGTTCTTGACTCAGCAAGGTCTGTTCTGCCCAGAGCTCTCCTCTGGGTCCTTCCTTTGCCTCCAAAAGTCACAAAATTGTCAGAGTTGGAAGGATCCACAAAGATCATCCAGTTCCAACCCCCCCCCCACCATGGGCAAGGACATCTTCCAGTTGTCCAGATCCACATCCAGCCCGGCCTTAAAAACACCCAGGGATGGGGCTTCCACCACTTCCCTGGGCAACCTCTTCCAGTGTCTCACCACCCTCATGGCAAAGAACTTCTTCCTAATGTCTGATCCTGTAGCTTGGATCTATTCCCCCAAGTCCTATCGCTACTCAACACCTTAAAATGCTCACCAGCTTTCTTGGATGCCCCCTTCAGATATTGGAAGGCCACAATAAGGTCTCCTTGGAGTCTTCTCCAAACTGATCAACCCCAACTCTCTCAGCCTGTCTTCATAGAGTCATTTCAGAACATACATCCTTGGTGTCCTCCTAGCTCAAGAATGAGACCCAGATTTAGCAGAGCTTCACTGCTGAAAGCAGGCTCGGGAGGAAGACTTATTTCAGAGTAAGTGGCTTTGTTCTAACAGGCAATCTCTTGCTTCAAAGTGGGTCACTGCCTTGTGAAGGCTCATTTGGAAAATCCAAGTGAACATTTCCTTAGTCACGATCAGGAGCTGTCACCTTCTGCCTTTGGAGCTTCGTGGAGTGAACAGCAGAACCAGGAGGTGTGAAGTCCCAGGGGCCCTGTGAGGCAAGAGTCAGCAGTGACACACAGCTGCAGTCAGGCTCCCTGTGCAGTCTCTGTATGTTTGGCTTACATTAGAACTACACATCAAACATGATTTGAGAGCCAGCCAGGGTCACCTGTTGCTGGTTGTTGTGCAGGGAAGACCAGAAAAGTTGAAACAGTTCATTTTGTCCTTGCTTGGAATCATAGAATCAAGCAGGTTGGAAGAGACCTCCAAGCTCAGCCAGGCCAACCTAGCACCCAGCCCTGGCCAAGCAACCAGACCATGGCACTAAGTGCCTCAGCCAGGCTTGGCTTCAACACCTCCAGGCATGGCGACTCCACCACCTCCCTGGGCAGCCCATTCCAATGCCAATCACTCTCTCTGGCAACAACTTCCTCCTAACATCCAGCCTAGACCTCCCCTGCCACAACTTCACACTGTGTCCCCTTGTTCTGGTGCTGCTTGCCTGGCAGCAGAGCCCAACCCCACCTGGCTACAGCCTCCCTGCAGGTAGTTGTAGACAGCAATGAGGTCTGCCCTGAGCCTCCTCTTCTGCAGGCTGCACACCCCCAGCTCCCTCAACCTCTCCTCACAGGGCTGTGCTCCAGGCTACTCACCAGCTTCATTGCCCTTCTCTGGACACCTTCCAGCACCTCAACATCTCTCTTGAATTGAGGAGCCCAGAACTGGACACAGCACTCATGGTGTGGCTTGGACCCTTCTGTTCCAAGTTACAATCTGGGGAAGAAGTAACCCAGCTGTATTAAGCAGGCTGCTCCTGAGGCTGTAAGGTAAGAAGTGTCCTGCTGACCCCCCTAGCTGAGGTTAAAGCAGAACAAAATGCTGCTGTCTGGTCATTGTGCTGCACCATTGAAAGCCAGGAGGAGGAAAAAATGCCAGTTGGCTGAGGAAGCCTTTTTAACTCTGGTGATATTTCCGAGGTGCCCAGAAGGCCTGTGCATACCCAGGTCCATAAATGTGCCTTTAGGTGATGCTCTAAATAAAAGCAAGCTCCTTTGCCTGGCTGGCTGATCCACCTGCAAGACAAAACACCTTGTGTGAAAAGCTGTGAAGGAAGATGAGTGAAACTCCACATCAGCAGCTTGCTGTGAGTATTGCAGTGCCCTGCCAGACTCCTCTAGAACCTTGAGCCCTCTCTTGTTTTTCTTCTTAAGTAGATATATTTATCTTAATACTTCAGTGCTCTTTAAGATCATTGGAAATAATGTTGTGTAAGGTCCAGCTGCAGAGCTGTAACTAGTGGAATCCCCCAGGGATCAGTGCTGGGTCCAGTCCTGTTCAACATCTTCATCAGTGACACTGATGAGGGAACAGACAGGCAGAGTCTGCTCAGCAGTTTGCTGATGACACCAGGCTGGGAGGCTTGGCTGATAGAGCTGCAGGCTGTGTGGCCATCCAGTGAGACCTGGCCAGAAGGAGCTGGGCACAGAGGAACCAGATGAGGTTCAACAAGGACAAGTGTAGAGTCCTGCACCTGGGGAGGAGTAATAAACTGCAGCAGTCCAGGCTGGGAGGTGACTGCTGGAGAGCAGCCCTGTGGAGAGGGACCTGGGGGTGCTGGTGGAGAACATCCATGGCACAGCAATGTGCCCTTGTGGCCAAGAAGGCCAATGGGATCCTGGGGTGTATTAAGCAGACTGTGTCCAGCAGATCAAGGGAGGTTCTCCCTCTCTATGCTCTGATGAGATCTCATCTTGAGTACTGCACTCAGTTTTGGGCTCCCCAGTTGAAGAGGGACAGGGATCTGCCTGAGAGGGTGCAGTGGAGGGCTGTGAGGATGATGAGGGGAGTGGAGCACTGCCTGATGAGGAGAGGCTGAGGGACCTGGGGCTGCTTAGTCTGGAAAAGACTGAGAGGGGATTTAATCAATGTTTGTAAATACCTAAGGGGTAGGGATCAGGAGAGGGGGGGACAGGCTCTGCTCACTTGCTATTTGGGATAGGACAAGGAGCAATGGGTGTAAGCTGCAGCACAGGAGGTTCTGCTGCAGCACAGGAGATTCTACTGCAACACAAGGGGGAACTTCTTTACTGTAAGGGTCCCAGAGCACTGGAACAGGCTGCCCAGAGAGGCTGTGGAATCTCTTGCTCTAGAGACTTCCAAGGCCTGTCTGGATGTGCTCCTGTGTGACCTGAGCTAGATTGTAGGGTCCTGCTCTGGCAGGGGGTTGGACTTGATCTCTTGAGTGCCTTCCAAGCCCTGACATCCTGTGAGCCTGTGAAATAATCCTCCCTGAGAAATAAATGCTGAGGATATATTGCCTGCTGGTCAAAAGAACAAAGCCTCTGGGGGTGGAGTTCCTTTACCTGTAATTTGACTTAAGAAATGATGGGAAGGAGAGCACAGGCTGGGTGCTACCTTTATGGCTTCAAGCTTGGTGACTGAAGTCCCTGGGGGCTTCTGGATGTATGCATGAGGGGCATTTTTTTAGTTCAATACTGCATATCTAATGCTTTTTACATGGCCAGTTTAAAATACATCTATTTATCCACTTTAGGTCCCGGGGCAGGTGATCTTTATACCCCCATTTAGAGGCTGGAGGTGTGGATGTGGAGGCAGCAGGAGGCGTGGATGTGGAGGCAGCAGGAGGCGTGGATGTGGAGGCAGCAGGAGGCGTGGGTGTGGAGGCAGCAGGAGGGGTGGGTTTGGAGGCAGCAGGAGGCGTGGGTGTGGAGGCAGCAGGAGGTGTGGATGTGGAGGCAGCAGGAGGCGTGGATGTGCAGGCAGCTGGAGGGGTGGGTGTGGAGGCAGCAGGAGGGGTGGGTTTGGAGGCAGCAGGAGGCGTGGGTGTGGAGGCAGCAGGAGGTGTGGATGTGGAGGCAGCAGGAGGCGTGGGTGTGGAGGCAGCTGGAGGGGTGGGTGTGGAGGCAGCAGGAGGCGTGGGTGTGGAGGCAGCTGGAGGGGTGGGTTTGGAGGCAGCAGGAGGCGTGGGTGCGGAGGCAGCTGGAGGGGTGGGTTTGGAGGCAGCAGGAGGCGTGGGTGCGGAGGCAGCAGGAAGCGTGGGTTTGGAGGCAGCAGGAGGCGTGGGTGCGGAGGCAGCTGGAGGGGTGGGTTTGGAGGCAGCAGGAGGCGTGGGTGCGGAGGCAGCTGGAGGGGTGGGTTTGGAGGCAGCAGGAGGCGTGGATGTGGAGGCAGCAGGAAGCGTGGGTTTGGAGGCAGCAGGAGGCGTGGGTTTGGAGGCAGCAGGAGGCGTGGGTGCGGAGGCAGATAGCGGCACACATGCACCATTCCCAGCTCGCCGGGGCTCACGGCGGGAGCAGGACGAGCCCGGGGCCGGGTGCCGCTGCTCCAGGAATTGCTCCTTTCCTCCCGCTCCCCTTCCCGTCCGCGCCGCCCTTCCTCCTGCCCTCACTCAACATGGCAGCCGCGCCGCCGGAAGTGCGCCCCCGTGCGCAGCGCCCCCGTGCGCAGCGCTCCCGTGCGCAGCGCCCCCGTGCGCAGCGCCCCCGTGCGCAGCGCCCCCGTGCGCAGCGCCCCCGTGCGCAGCGCCCCCGTGCGCAGCGCCCCCGTGCGCAGCGCCCCCTGTCTCGGTGCCGGCGCCATGTGGCGGCTGAGGCGGCTGCGGGGCTGGGCTCGTCCTGCCGCGGCGGCCTCGGTGGTGGCGGCGGCGAGCGGCGGCCCTGGCGGCTGGTACGAGAGTGTGGCGCGATCGGCGCCGGTGCACTGGGCTGAGGAGGCGTTGTTGTCGCTGCAGGCGGCCGGCGAGCTGCCTTGGTGGGCCGCCATTGCGTGCGGCGCCGCCTTGCTCCGCACCGCTGTCACCCTGCCGCTGGCTGCGCACCAGGGCCGCCTCCTGGCCAAGGTGGGTGCCCGCCGGTGAGGGCCCCGGGGCTTAGCTGTGTGCGGGGGGCACTGAGGGAAAGGGCTGGCGCAGGCCCCAGGACCTAGCAGTGTGAAGGAGGGACTGAAGGGGGAAGGGGTGATGTGGGCAGCAGGACAAGGGAGGTTACTCTGCCCCTGTGCTCAGCGCTGCTCAGGCCGCAGCTTGAGTGCTGTGTCCAGTTCTGGGCTCCTCAGTTCAAGAGAGATGTTGCAGTACTGGAAGGTGTCCACAGGAGGGCGCCAAAGCTGGTGAGGGGCCTGGAGCACAGCCCTGTGAGGAGAGGCTGAGGGAGCTGGGGGTGTGCAGCCTGCAGAAGAGGAGGCTCAGGGCAGAGCTTACAGCTCTCTACCTGAAGGGAGGCTGTAGCCAGGTGGGGTTGGTCTTTTCTCTCAGGCACCCAGCAACACAACAAGAGGACACAGTCTCAAGCTGTGCCAGGGCAGGTTTAGGCTGGACGTTAGGAAGAAGTTCTTCACCACAAGAGTGATTGGCATTGGAATGGGCTGCCCGGGGAGGTGGTGGAGGTGTCTAAAAGCCTGGATGAGGCACTTAGTGCCATGGGTTAGTTAATTAGAAGGTGTTAGGTTGGACTCGATGATCTTAGAGGTCTTTTCCATGCTGGTTGATTCTGTGTCCCTGGGGCTGAGCTCTGCAGGAGGGACTGAGGGGCACACCTGGCATGGGCCCCGGCATGTAAACATTTCTGCTTCCTTTTAGCTAGCTGGAAAACTTGCAGCCTGAGATTAAAAGCCTCTCTGAGCGTCTCCGCTATGAAGTGTCCGTCCGTGGGAAGCAGATGGGTTGGTCTGAAAAGGTGGCCAGGTAAGCTGGTGATGCTGTGGACCTCAGCGTGTCCCAGACCGAGGAGGTGGCAGGGGGGGAAAGTATCACAGTATCATCAGGGTTGGAAGAGACCTCACAGATCATCAAGTCCAACCCTTTACCACAGAGCTCAAGGCTAGACCATGGCACCAAGTGCCACGTCCAACCTTGCCTTGAACAGCTCCAAGGACGGCGACTCCACCACCTCCCCGGGCAGCCCATTCCAGTGCCCAATGACTCTCTCAGTGAAGAACTTTCTCCTCACCTCCAGCCTAAATCTCCCCTGGCGCAGCCTGAGGCTGTGTCCTCTTGTTCTGGTGCTGGCCACCTGAGAGAAGAGAGCAACCTCCTCCTGGCCACAACCACCCCTCAGGTAGTTGTAGACAGCAATAAGGTCACCCCTGAGCCTCCTCTTCTCCAGGCTAACCAATCCCAGCTCCCTCAGCCTCTCCTCGTAGGGCTGTGCTCAAGGCCTCTCCCCAGCCTCGTCGCCCTTCTCTGGACACGCTCAAGCATCTCAACGTTCCTTTTAAACTCCTTTGAGCAAGACTCTGACACAAGAGTCGTTTGTGTGTGGTGTTTGGGGATATGGTTTAGGGGGGAAGCCTGTAGAGTAGGGTCAGTGGTTGGACTTGGTGACCCTGAGGATCTTCATCTAACCTGAATGTTTCTGTAATCAAGGTTCAGTCACCCAGGGCTTAGATTTTCTTGCCACTTGCCTCCATCAAAGTTGTGAGGGAAAGAGGTTGGCAAATGTGGGAGGTGTAGTTGGAGATGGCTTTGAGGTGGTCTAGAGTTGCACCTAAAGAAGGTGTTAGGGCAACGTGCCTGCTCTGGAACGGTTCTTTGCCAAGGTGAGGAGTTGCCTGTGGGGGCCACGAAGATAGTCAGAGGGCTGGAGCACCTCTGCTACGAGGACAGGTTACAAGAGTTGGGGCTCTGCAGCCTGGAGAAAAGAAGACTTCGAGGAGACCTTGGAGTGGCCTTCCAGTACCTGAAGAGGACTACAGGAAGGCTGGGGAGGGACTATTGACAAGGTCTTGTATTGACAGGAGTTTAAACTGGCAAAGGGAAGGTTCAAACTAGATGTTAGGAAGAAGCTCTTTCCAGTGAGGGTGGTGAGACACTGGCACAGGTCGCCGAGGGAGATTGTGGCTGCTCCCTCCCTGGAGGTGTTCAAGGCCAGGTTGGATGAGGCCCTTGAGTGGGAGGTGTCCCTGCCTATGGCACAGGGGGGGTTGGAACCAGATGAGCTTCGAGGTCCCTTCTAACCTAAACCATTCTGTGACATGAGAGGACTTTGTCTGTCTTCCCCTCAGGCTGCAGTTCCAGAGGAACCTGCGGAGGCTCATCACGGAGCTGTACATCCGAGACAACTGCCACCCCTTCAAGGCCACGCTGCTGCTCTGGGTGCAGGTCCCCATGTGGGTCTGCGTGTCCCTCGCGCTGCGCAACTGCAGCGTGGGTGCCGCGGGCGCAGAAGGTGACGGAGCTGAACGCGCTCCCCAGCAGGCAGCCTTGGCTCAGCATCAGGGTTTGGGGCCGCTGTTAGTCACCACAGCCTCTTGAGCTGGATGTAGAGCTGGTAGCAAACCTGCTCTGCTGCTGAGTTTTTGAGCTGGCTGTGGTTGAGTCCTAGAGGAAGAGCTGTTTTAAGCTGAGTTTAAAAGCCTTAACGGTGTTGGTCCTGTAGATAAAACCTGCCTAGAGACTTGGGTGGTTTCATGATGCGTGTCCCCTCCCTGGAGGTGTTTGAGGCCAGGCTGGATGAGGCCCTGAGCAACCTGGGCTGGTGAGAGGTGTCCCTGCCTGTGACAGGGGGTTGGAACTGGATGAGCTTGAAGGTCCTTTCCAACCCATTCTTTGAATGTACAAATCATTGACTGGGGTTGGCAGGGACCTTTAAAGGTCACCTTGGTTTTCTCTCACCATCTTCAGTGGCTGAGTTGAGCAAGGAGAGGATGATTTCAGAGCACTCTTTCACGTTGCCTTCCTTTAGCTTAACCTGGCATAAGCACTCAACTTTTGGTGCTATGAATCTATGACAGTGCTCTCTTCACCTCCTGAAGGTGGACAAAGTGATTCCTTTCAGTCCAGCACTTAACTCTGTACCCTTCCTCCCAGTACCTGAAGGAGGCTACAAGAAAGCTGGGGAGGGACTGTGACTTTTGACAAGGACTGGGAATGACAGGATGAGAGGGAGTGGATTGAATCTTGAGGAGGGGAGATTGGGATTAGAGAGGGGGAAGAAATTCTTGACAGTGAGGGTGGGGAGACACTGACACAGGTTGTCCAGGGAGGCTGTGGATGCCTCCTCCCTGGAGGTGTCCAAGGCCAGGTTGGATGAGGCCTTTAGCAGTGTGGGCTAGTGGGAAGTGTCTTTGCCTGTGGCAGGGGGTTTGGAACTGGATGATCTTGAAGATTCCTTACAACCCAACCCCCTCTGTGATTCTCTTGGTGCAGTTCCAACTGACTTGAGGTAGCAAATCTTACTGAATTCTGTGTTTGCTTTACCCCTGCAGTTCAAGAACAGCTTTCAGCAGGTGGAGCCTTGTGGTTCACAGACCTCACAGCACCAGATTCTACCTGGATTTTGCCAGTTTCTCTTGGGTTGGTGAATTTGCTGCTAGTGGAGGTAGGTTGGAGCAGCAAACAAGATGATTGCCAAGAGGAGAGTTCTTTCCACAGCACTAATTTGGACTTAAGGACACTTGCAGGTTACCACTGCTTTAAGTGCATGAAGCAGAGCTGAATGGCAGCTGCATAATGTTCTGCACTTCAGTGTCAGGGTACCTTGGTCAGAGGTGACAACCTCTGATGAGACAGGTCTGAGGTGTTGGCTCAGCAGAAAGGTAGGCTTGGCTCTGAAGAGTCTCCTGTATGGAGGTTCTGATGATATTCTTGGCTGCTAAGCATCCTAAAGCACCCTTCAGGGTTGTTGGTTTGTTCTTCCCTCCAGCTATTAGTTAGTGCTTTGTGGTATTGACACTTATTAATTGACAATATTATGTGTTCTTAATGGTGAAAGAAACCCAGAGCTTGTTCAGATGGTTGGGCTGATTCATGGACAGAAACAGAAAGGGGGAAAAGAGGAGTAAAAAACCCTGAAGTCTTAATTTCCCCCTTTTGAGGGGTAGTTTATTGGAGATACTTTTCTTCTTGCTTTTCCTTTTAGCTGCCTCTTCAAACTCTGCCCCTCCAGATCTCATTCAGATTCCATTTTCTTGTCTCTCATCTAGAAGTGGAGGAAAATAGTAATAGTAGAGCTGCTTCTGCTTTGGTTCCCTTACCCATCAGCTGTGTTGGGTCTGCTGCTGTCAGCAGCCTCTTCCCTGAGGGCTGTGCTTCAAGTGGTGGAACTTTGTGTGAGGTTTCTGTTACCCTGAAGGCATTGTTGGTAACTCTGGGTTCCTTCCCTTGCAGATCTTTGCTTCACAGAAGATGCAGGCTTCCAGGTTGCAGAAGCTTGCCACGAATTTCTTCCGAGTGATGTCAGTGGTGATGATCCCTGTGGCTGCCACAGTCCCCTCTGTAAGTGCAGAGCCTCCTCCCCTGGCACTCTGCTGTCTTCCTGGGCCTTGAGGGAGCAGCCCACGTGTCTGGTGCCACCTTCTGTGGGAGTGAGCCCTCAAACAGCCTCTTTGGTTTACATTGGTATTAATGTCCTCAGTGTTCTGGCCCAACAGGGAAGAATCTGCAACCTTCCCTTTTCTGACCATCACTTTTTGGGGCTTGGGAGGACCTTCCAAGTGGGTTAGCATCCTGGCTGTGATCTGAAAATGAGAGCAAAGCTTTTCTGTAAGGAGAGAAAGACAAAGGTTTGCTTGCTCTGGAAAACAACATCGTTCTAGCAGAGCTGTGAGATAAGGTCTTAGATAAGGAAGCTTCCTAGATTCATAGAAGGACTTGGGTTGGAAAGGACTTTGAAGATCATCCATTTCCAACCCTCTGCCATGGGCAGAGGCACCTCCCACTGGTCCAGGTTGCTCAAGGCCTCATCCAAGCTGGCCTTGAATGCCTTCGGGGGGGACATTTTCCAGAGTATCCTTCAAACCCTTCCCATTTTCACCAGGTGTTTTACAGACCTTTGGCAGCTGTTAGCTGAGGTTGAGGGTCTCAGTGCTTGGCTCCTCAGCTTGCAGTGTGAGATGCAGCAAGTAAAGCAAGTTGGTGTGAATTGATTTATGAGCTGTGGACAAACTTCAGGCTGCAGAAGAATAGAGTGAGGAAGATGTGGGATGGCAGCCACTGTTGGTACTGAGAGGAGCAGGTTTAGGTGACCTCTCTGTCTGACTGCAGTGGCTGTGGTGGGCAAAGAGCTGCCCAGACCTGCAGAACTACCCTCTTGCCTTGAGGCTGACCTTGCCTGCTTGTCTCCTTGCAGTCCATGGCCTTGTACTGGCTGAGCTCCAGCCTGGTGGGGCTCTCACACAACCTCTTGCTGCGTTCTCCAGCCTTCCGCCGGCTCTGCTGCATCCCAAGGACCAAGTCTGAGTCGGACACTCCCTACAGGGACATGCTGGCTGCCTTGGCTGCCAAGTACAGCTTCAGGAGGTGATGGCACCTGGGCTGGCCCTCAGGTTTTGCATGGGTAACTGAGGGGTGCTGCTTCCCTGAGCTGTGTTTGCTGCACTCGTATTCGTGTTCCAATAAAGCACTGACTGATCCTTCAGCACAGGTGAGGCTTTGTTGGCAGCTTCTCCTGGATTGGAAAAGCCCTCTGAGAATGTCCAGTTCAGCCAGCCTAGCACCACCATGGCCACTAAACCATGGTCCTGAGTGCCATGGCCACTAAACCCTAGCCCTGAGTGCCATGGTCACCTTTCTTAACACCTCCAGGCAAGGGGACTCCACCACCTCCCTGGGCAGCCTCTTTCTAATCCCTGACCATTCTTGCACCAAAGAAATTTTTCCTCATATCCAACCTAAACTTCCCCTGGCACAGTTTCAGGCCATTGCCTCTTCAGTCACCTGAGACTAGGGAGAAGAGACCAACCCCACCTCACTGCAGCCTCCTCTTAGGGAGCTGTAGAGAACAATGAGGTCTCCCCTCAGCCTCCTCCAGACTAAACCACTCTGGTTCCCTCAGCTGATCCTCCCCAGCCCTGTTCTTCAGACCCTTCCCCAACCTTTGCTGCCCTTCTTTGGACCTGCTTCTGCCCCTTAGTGGAATGACAAGTCCAAACCTGACCTCAGGATCCAAAGTGTTACTTCAGTGCCCATTCCAGGGACACCATATACTGGGTGTTGGCTGCCAGAGGAGTTGGTCCTTAGCCTGTCCTCCTGGTTGTCCTTCGTGGTTGTTTAGTGGGGACTCCGAAGCCTTCATTCAAAGCTGGGTTATTGGGGTGGGTTCCTTGAAGCACAAGGGCAAAATCTCATTTTGGGCTCTCCAGCTCCATGGTTTCTGGGGGTAGAAAAACTGCTGCAGTGTTTTTGGCTGTGCTACTGCACACAAGGGGGTGCTCAAGCTCTGGGTCTGACGTGCAGGGGAAGGAGAAGATCAGAACCTTTGCGTTCTTTCTTTTCATCTTGGCACGGCATCAGGACCTAATGAGCCCTTGCTTTGCAGTGTACACTGCTCTTCCACTCCACTGCCACGGCCCTTTGAAGTACCCTGCTGTGTAGCCCTGCTGAGCTCTGAAATAAGCAGGAGTTCCTGCTGCCTCATTGTGGGCTGAAGATGCCAGGAGGAAGCTGGCAGGTGTCAGGACGATCCCTCCTAGCTGGCTTTCCAAAGCCATCTCTTCATGGAAGCCCTGTGGCCAGCTGGCAGGAGAGATCCTCTTACTGGTTTCACTGGTGAGCTCCCTGTGTTTAACTGCCCTGACTTACTGCTAATGAGCAGCTCCTTGTTCCTCTGAGGCTGTGCAGTGCCAGCAGCTGCTACCCTCTGAGTAAGGGTGGTTGCTTCAGGTGTGAAGTTGGAGGCATCACAAGTTCGATCGAGTACCCTAAAAGAGGGCAGCAGGGGCAGTGGGCAACCTACGCTGTGAAAATTCCTCCCTTTCCCTTCCTCCCTTTCCTCCCCCTTCCTTTCCTCCCCCCTTCCCTTCCTCCCTTTCCTCCCCCTTCCTTTCCTCCCCCCTTCCCTTCCTCCCTTTCCTCTCCCCCTTCCCTTCCTCCCTTTCCTCCCCCCTTCCCTTCCTCCCTTTCCTCCCCCTTCCTTTCCTCCCCCCTTCCCTTCCTCCCTTTCCTCTCCCCCTTCCCTTCCTCCCTTTCCTCCCCCCTTCCCTTCCTCCCTTTCCTCCCCCCTTCCCTTCCTCCCTTTCCTCCCCCCTTCCCTTCCTCCCTTTCCTCCCCCTTTCCCTTCCTCCTTTCCCTCCCTCCTTCCTTTTTTTCCTCCCCTCTCTCCCTCCCTCCCTCCCTTCCTCCCTCCCTCCCTCCCTCCCTCCCTCCCTCCTTTTCTTTGGAGAAGACTTTGGTGGTAGGTGTTGGAGAAGACATTGTTGGTAGCTGTCCCTGTGAGCTTTCCCCTCTGTTGGTAGCTGTCCCTGTGAGCCTTTCCCTCTGTTGGTAGCTGTCCCTGTGAGCCTTTCCCTCTGTTGGTAGCTGTCCCTGTGAGCCTTTCCCTCTGTTGGTAGCTGTCCCTGTGAGCTTTCCCCTCTGTTGGTAGCTGTCCCTGTGAGCTTTTCCCTCTGTTGGTAGCTGTCCCTGTGAGCTTTTCCCTCTGTTGGTAGCTGTCCCTGTGAGCTTTCCCCTCTGTTGGTAGCTGTCCCTGTGGGCTTTTCCCTCTGTTGGTAGCTGTCCCTGTGAGCTTTTCCCTCTGTTGGTAGCTGTCTCTATAAGGTTTTCACCTTTTTTTGGGTAGGTGTCCCTGTGGTTCCTGCTGCTCTGCTAACACAATTCCTGTCTCCTTTTAACTCTCAGCTGTTTGAGATGATTTCCTTCACTCTGAGACTGTCTTTTACTGCATGGTCAGAATGGCAGCTGGAGGTCCTTAGGTGATGGAGATGATCCAGCCCTGTCAGAAGGGCCACAGTGAGGGGCTGGAGCCAGGTTCAGGGATTCCAAAGCAGCTCTGATTTTCCTCTGTCGTCTCTCTCCAGCTCAGGGGTTTTATTTCGTTTACTCCCTCAGTGCTTGCTCCAGAGAGTGCAACTAATAACCTTCTGAGTTTACAAAGCAAACAAGCCCAGATTAATTGGATAATAAAAGCTTTGCTGTGCTTGCATTTTCCCCTTTATGAGCTATTAGTGGAAGGCTGAGAAGATAAGCTGTGTTTGGAGATCTTCAGAGGAACCATTTCAGCAACGAGTCCCCAGGGCCTGACTCTGCACATGGCTGCAGTTTCTGAGCAATATATGGGGACCTTTTCCCCTTTTAGATTATTCAGAATCAGCTAATTGGAGAAATCAGGAGCAACAGGGGCAGCAGTGCCTTAAAATGCTTCCTTATCCAGGCCTGCATGTCCTCTGCTTCCCTTTGCTACAGCACAATGGTGTTGATGTGAGAGTGGCTCAGGGGCTCGCTGGAGAGAGGACAGCAAAGGGCTGCAGAGATGCTGAGGGGACTGGAACAGCTCTGATGGGGAAAGGCTGAGAGAATTGGGGCTGTTTAGGCTGGAAAACCAAACCAGTTCTGTGTTTCTCTCTGGACCTAACTCTGGGTTTAGTTGACCAATGGAAAAAAAATCAGGTTGGGTTGAGAGCTGTTGTGCTGCCCTCAGAGTAAGCAGTGAAGGTTTCAGGTGTGAATACCCCAAAGCAGGATGCTTCTCCCTCTGGAGCTCAGTGGTTCTCACTGACTCCTAGGCTGGAAATGGGCAGCTGAGGATGCTGGACAGAACAGGAGAACGTTGTGTTGGGCAGAATTCTTCTCCCTCTGGAGCTCAGTGGTTCTCACTGACTCCCAGGCTGGAAATGGGCAGCTGAGGATGCTGGACAGAACAGGAGAACATTGTGTTGGGCAGGATTCTTCTCCCTCTGGAGCTCAGTGTTTTTCACTGACTCCCAGGCTGGAAATGGGCAGCTGAGGATGCTGGACAGAACAGGAGAACGTTGTGTTGGGCAGCTGTGAGAGAAGTCAGGAGGAGTCACTGTAGCATATTCCAGTCGTGCTACTTAGGTACAGGAACTGGAGAAGAGAAGGCTGCAGGCAGAGCTGAGAGCAGCATTGCAGTACCTGAAGGGGCTACAGGAGAGCTGGGGAGAGACTTTTGACAAGAGCTGGGAGTAATAGGAACAGGGATTATGGCTCTGAGCTGGAAGAGGGGAGATTGAGACTGGAGATGAGGGAAAAAATCTTGCCAGTGAGGGTAGGGAGGCACTGGAACAGATTGTCCAGGGAGGTTGTGGATTCCCCCTGGATGAGACCAGCCTGGGTGAGACCTTCAGCAACCTGGGCTAGTGGGAGGTGTCCTGCCCTTGAAACTAGGTGAAGGCTGCTTCCAACCCAAGCCATTCCCTGAGTCTATCAGCTGCTCTCCAGCAGTTTCTTCGGCTCGTTTAGCCCCGGGCAGGAAATGCAAAGTTGCCATTCCTGATGTTGGAGCTTCCTGCGTGCTGCGCAGGCACGGATCCGACGCCCTCGGCTCCAAGTTTTCCTTGCTGTGGGAATTGCTTTGGCTAATGCAGGTTTTAAGACCTGTTGGTTCACGTGGAGGTCAAGGAACATTAATGTAAGAGAGCCTTCAGTAACATTCCTGAAGCTTGGCACGCTGGGGAAGCACAGAGCCAGGTTTTCTCCTCTCTTCAGCACTAAAAGGTTTGTGTGGATCCTTTTGACTTCCAAGCAGTGAAATGGCTTTTAGGCTCTGAAGGCAGCTTCGTGTAAAGGCAGGGATGCATCCAGCAGGAATTCGTTGCCATGGCTTTCTCCTCTTCTTTTTTATTCCCCTCCCTATGAATGAAGTTTAACCCAAACCCCCCAGCACACAACCTAGGAGCTTCCAGCTGAAGGGGCAGGGCAAAAGAAAGAGTGGTTGAAGTTTGCTGCTAGGATTCTTCACACATCCTGAAGCCTCCCAATCCTTGTGTGCAGTTTCTCTCTTCTGCTCCTGTGCTCAGCACTGCTCAGGCCACACCTTGAGTGCTGTGTCCAGTTCTGGGCTCCTCCATTCAAGAGAGATGTTGAGGTGCTGGAAGGTGTCCAGAGAAGGGCAATGAAGCTGGTGAGGGGCCTGGAGCACAGCCCTGTGAGGAGAGGCTGAGGGAGCTGGGGGTGTGCAGCCTGCAGCAGAGGAGGCTCAGGGCAGAGCTCATTGCTGTCTACAGCTCCCTGAAGGGAGGCTGTAGCCAGGTGGGGTTGGGCTCCTCTGCCAGGCAAGCAGAAACAAAGGGACACAGTGTGAAGTTGTGCAGTCAGGGGAGGTCTAGGCTGGATGTTAGGAGGAAGTTGTTGTCAGAGAGAGTGATTGGCATTGGAATGGGCTGCCCAGGGAGGTGGTGGAGTTGCTGTGCCTGGAGGTGTTGAAGCCAAGCCTGGCTGAGGCACTTAGTGCCATGGTCTGGTTGATTGGGCAGGGCTGGGTGCTAGATTGGCCTGGCTGATCTTGGAGGTCTCTTCCCACCTGGTTGATTCTGTGATTCTATGGTGGATGAGCTTTGGAGGTCCCTTCCAGCTCCTGCCATTCTGTGATTCCCATTTCATGCTGCACCTTTACCTGTGAGAGCTTTCAGTGCTCTCATTTGCAGTAGCTTGGAGAAAAGAAGGAGAAAGAAGGGAAAAAAATGCCAGGAGATGTTGATTTTGGTTTTTTATGAGATAAGCCCTGGATGGTGGAAAAAGTTGTTTGTGAAGCTCTGGGGAGGGGGAGAGGGGGGGTGGAAAATTGTGTTGACCTTGAAACGTTGGGGTTTTTTTAGCTCTTTCTATCTCATTGGAGTTCTTGCAGCTACACCTGGGATGACTTAATCCCTTCATTAACCACGTCTGAGTGCACAGGCAAATGTATCTTGCAGCTGCCTGAGCATTCTGACATCCTTCTTGTGCAGAGAGATGACACCGTGTCTGATGGTGCCTGCCAGGGGGTGGCTAAAGCCTTCTGCTGCTCAGAAGGATACCTTCTGGCTTGCAGTGAGTGCAACACCACCACTGCACTGTGTCTGTCCTGCTCCCTCTGCCCAGGCCTCCCCTGCTCTCCACTCCTTCCAGCAACAGAACAAGGGGACACAGTCTCAAATTGTAGCAGGAGAGGTCTAGGCTGGATGTTAGGAGGAAGTTGTTGGCAGAGAGAGTGATTGGCATTGGAATGGGCTGCCCAGGGAGGTGGTGGAGTTGCTGTGCCTGGAGGTGCTGAAGCCAAGCCTGGCTGAGGCACTTAGTGCCATGATCTGGTTGACTGGATAGGGCTGGGTGCTAGGTTGGCCTGGCTGAGCTTGGAGGTCTCTTCCAACCTGCTTGATCCCATGATTCTATGGTCTAGTTGATTGGATAGGGCTGGGTGATAGGTTAGTCTAGATGAGGTTGTGGAGTTCTAGAGCCCCCATTACAAAAGCAATGTAGAGATGCTGGAGTGTGTCCAGAGCAGGGCCAGGAGGATGCTCAGAGGGCTGCAGCAGCTCTGCTGTGAGCACAGACTGAAAGAGTTGGGGTTGTGCAGTGTGCAGAAGAGGAAGCTGCCAGGTGACCTTCTTGTGGCCTTCCAGCATCTGAAGGGGGCTACAAAAAAGCTGGGGAGGGACTTTTGAGGCTGTCAGGGAGTGCCAGGACTAGGGGGAATGGAGCAAAGCTGGAGGTGGGGAGAGTCAGAATGGAGGTGAGGAGGAAGTTGTTGAGCATGAGAGTGGTGAGAGGCTGGAATGGGTTGCCCAGGGAGGTGGTTGAGGCCCCATGGCTGGAGGTGTTTCAGGCCAGGCTGGCTGAGGTTGTGTGCAGCCTGCTCTAGGGCTGCCCTGTCCCTGGGCATGGCAGGGGGGTTGGAACTGGCTGCTCCTTGTGGTCCTTTCCAACCCTAACTGATGTTCTGATTCTATCCTTGCCCCTGCTCAGGGCTGTCTGAGCACCTTCTCATCGCTGCTGCTCACTCTGCACTGCTGCTTTTCTCCACTGGCACTGCACTGCACCAGACCAGCACAGCTGAGTTAGGAGATGAAGTTGCTGCATCTGCCATGTGGAAGCATCTGCAGACTTCTTCCAGGCCTTCCAATGTCCTTCATCCTGAGGCAAACAGCTTCCCAAATGTTGTGTGCACCTTTCCTCCAAACCCCTGGTAGGTGAAATGCTTTTTCCTCTTTAATCCCTGAGCCAACTGCAAAGGCTTTGCCTTTAGGGTGTTTTGGAGCTTTATTTTCTCCTGAAGCACGTTTTGGGGAGCTTTGGCTGCAGATGAGAAGCTTTGGCTTGAAGTGCAGGGTCAATACCCAGAAGAGGGCAGCCCTGCCCTGAGGAGCAGAAGAAAGGAGGTTGGTTTTTTTTTCCCTTGGAGATCCATTTCCATTGGGATGTCCCAAAAGAGAGCCGGGAATAGAGGAGCTGATAACAGCAGAGGGAGATAAAAAGCAATTATCTGTCAGAGATGAAATCATCCCTCGGTGAGGTCTGAGTTTAGTTGGATCTGGTTCTCTCTGTGTGTGTGTTTAAAAAAGATCATTTCATTTAGGATTAAAGCTAAAATTAACTCCTCCATCAAAACCTTCCCTACCCTGGGTGTATGCAGTGGTAATGGAGCAGAAATTATATCTGAGCAATCCCTGTGTGCTGCCAAGCTCTCAGCACAGCCAGGCTGCTGGCTTGGTGCAGCTCACTGGCTCAGCACCCAGCCCTGGTGTTTGATAGTGAGACACTGGTTTAGAGTCTGCTCTGCAGGAGCAGGGAGCTGCCCTCGCTGAGTCCTTCACCTTGGAGGTGACAGAGTCTGCTCTGCAGGAGCTTGGAGCTCCTACCTCTGAGTCCTTCACCTTGGAGGTGACAGAGTCTGCTCTGCAGGAGCAGGGAGCTGCCCTCGCTGAGTCCTTCACCTTGGAGGTGACAGAGTCTGCTCTGCAGGAGCTTGGAGTTCCTACCTCTGAGTCCTTCACCTTGGAGGTGACAGAGTCTGCTCTGCAGGAGCAGGGAGCTGCCCTCACTGGCTCCTTCTCTCTCATGAACTACGCAGCACCAATCTGCTGTCTCTCATAGCCATCAGAGCACAGCCAGCTTAAAATTGTAGGCTTTATTTCTCAGCAAGAAATTTCCTGTATTAGGGAGCTAAACATTTTCCTGCTTACCAGGAAATCCTTTCCCTTGCCCTGCTATCTCTCTCTTTTTCCCTCCATCCCCCTCTTTCTCGATCTCTGTTTTCTTTCCCTACTATTTACCTGATTTTAGAGCAAAGTTTCCAAGCCCTTCAGAGCAATTTCCTAACCTCTGCTAGAGCATTCAGCAGATGCCATCTCCAGGAGCAGTTTGCTCAGCCAGGAAAGGCATTTTCATCCTTCCCCAGCCTCAGTGTTTTGACTCCGAATCGACCACAGCAACTAAATCTTCTTGTAAGGAGGCAAATGCAAAACCAAACCCCAGCCTCAACCTAAAGCCCTCTCCTGGTGGCATGGATGAGCGGCCAAGGCTTTACCTTTCTGCCTAGCTGATGTTCCTTCAGTAGCAAAGGGTTGGCTTGAGTCGCTGTGATTCACAGAGCTTTGTAAAGCAAATGAATCCCTTGGGAAGAAAGCTCGGTCGGGCTCAGAAGCAGGGAGAAGCTTGAGGAGTGACTTCCAGTCGGTATATTTCTCTGCCTTGAGTTCAGCAAGACAAAGAAGTCTGCCCGAGGATCAGATTTGCAGATGGGCTGGAGAAAATCTGTGGCCAGAGGATAATAAAGAAGAAGAAAAGGGAGGAGGAAAAGAAAAGGCAAGAGAGGAGGTGATAAAAGCTGGCAATAAAGGGTTTGTTGTGTATTGCTGAGGGGGTGATGAGATGATGAACAGACACGAGGTGCTCTGTGTTTCTCCTCCCGTGTGGTGATGCCAAGCTGAAACCATTTCTTTAGCTCAAAGTGATGCAGCTCAGGCCTTAAAAGTAGCACCAGAAGCTGAGTGCCTATGCCAGCCTAAGCTAGGGGAAGGCAACCTGAAGGAGTGCTCTGAAATCATCCTCTCCTTGCTCAGCTCAGCCACAGAAGCTGCTGCTTAAGGGGAGAGACAACCAAAGGTGACCTTTAAAGGTCCCTGCCAACCCCAGCCAATGATTCATAGAATAGGTTGGGTTGGAAGATCATCCAGTTCCAACCCCTTGCCGTGGGCAGGGACACTTCTCACTAGCCCAAGTTGCTTGAAGTCTCATCCAGCCTGGCCTTAAATACCTCCAGGCAGGGAGCATCCACAGCCTCCCTGGGCAACCTGTGCCAGTGTCTCCCCACCCTCACTGTCAAGAATTTCTTCCTCATCTCCAGTCTCAATCTCCTCTCCTCAAGCTTCAGTGCATTTTCTCTCATCCTATCACTACAAGCCCCTGTCAAAAGTCTTTCCCCATCTTTCTTATAGCCCCTTCAGGTACTGGAGGGCCACTAGAGAATCTAAAGATGACTTCTAGAGGTCCCTTCCAACACAAAACCTTCTGTGATTCTCTGATGAACACCGGTGGAGCTGCATCCTGAGTGCAGCAACCCAAACTGCCACCAGCCCAGAGCTTAGCTCAGCATCTAAAATAACCTGGGAAGTGGAGAAGAGAGAGAATTCTTCTTTCCACACTGGGGACCTGCCTTGATTGCTGGAGCTGGGCTCCTCAGCCTCCTTGCCAAAGCTAGCAGATGATTTTTAATGGCCACACCTATTTAGGATTGTTATTTCGTGCCTCATCCAACAAAAGACAGAATGAATGTTGCTCTGGTTCAGGGAAAATAAAACAGGCAATGGGAAATGCTTCCAAAACCAACAATTCCTCAGCAAAAAATAACCCTGTTTGGGCAGCAACAGGCTCGAGCCAGGCTGCTGCTGCTTGCAGACTGTGAGCAGTTGTGATTTAATCACTGTTTATTGTGCTGACTCCAGGTCTAGGGCATAGAAACCAATAGCTCCTCCTGCCAGCTTGCTTCTTGGGGTTTTGAGCTCCCTTAACAATGTGACACTTGTGTAAGGTGGCTCTAGAGGGCCACTCCAGCTGAGCCCAGCCACTGGTGCTTATCTTGCACAGTCAAGGCCAAGGGCATCCCTGTTGCTGTCTCATGAGGTGTTCAAGGCTAGGTTAGGTGAGGCCTTGAGCAACCTGTTCTAGTCCCTGCCTATGGTGGAGGGCTGGAGCTGGATGATCTTTGAGGTCCTTTCCAACCTAAAGCATTCTATGATTCTGTGTTCAAGAGGTGTCAGCACTCTAGGAGTAGATCCAGAGCCAGCAGTAGTGTAGATGTGGCACTTAGGGACATGGTCTAGGGGTGTTGGGTAGAAGGCTGGGCTTGATCATAGAGGTCTTCTCCAACCTTAATGATTCTGTGATCTTGTCAGCTTTTGGATTCCTTTAGAGTGATAGAATCAACCTCCAAGCTCATCCAGTCCAACCTAGCACCCAGCCCTGCCCAGTCAACCAGACCATGGCACTAAGTGCCTCAGCCAGGCTTTGCTTCAACATCTCCAGGCACGGCCACTCCACCACCTCCCTGGGCAGCCCATTCCAATGCCAATCACTCTCTCTGACAACAACTTCCTCATCACATCCAGCCTAGACCTCCCCTGCTACAACTTCACACTGTGTCCCCTTGTTCTGTTGCTGCTTGCCTGGCAGAAGAGCCCAACCCCACCTGGCTACAGCCTCCCTTCAGGTAGTTGTAGAGAGCAATGAGCTCTGCCCTGAGCCTCCTCTTCTGTAGGCTGCACACCCCCAGCTCCCTCAGCCTCTCCTCACAGGGCTCTGCTCCAGGCCCCTTACCAGTTTTAGAGCACTTTAAGGTGATCAGGACCACAAAGATGCTCAGAGGGCTGCAGCAGCTCTGCTATGAGGACAGGTTACAAGAGTTGGAGCTCTTCAGCCTGGAGAAGAGAAGGCTTTGTGGAGACCTTGGAGTTGCCTTCCAGTTTCTGAAGGGGGCTACAGGAGAGCTGGGAAGGGACTATTGACAAGGTCTTGTAATGACAGGATGAGGAGGAATGAGTTTAAAGTGGATGTTAGGAAGAAGTTCTTTGCAGTGAGGGTGGTAAGACACTGGCACAGGTTGCCCAGGGAGGTTGTGGAGCACAGAATCACCCAATGTGATCAAAGATCACATTGGGTGATTCTGTGCTCCACAACGTCCCTGGAGATGTTCAAGGCCAGGTTGGATGAGGCCTTGAGCAACCTGTTCTAGTGAGAGGCGTCCCTGCCTATGGTGGGGGGTTTGGAACTGGATGAGCTTTGAGGTTCCCTTCCAACCTAAACCATTCTATGGTTAAGTATGATCCAAGAGCTGCAGCTCCTCTGCTATGAGCACAGGCTTGAGTGAGCCAGGGGTGTTTAGCCTGGAGAGAAGACTCCAGGGGAACCTTAGAGCTGCCTTCCCTCTCCCTCCCCTTTCCCTCTCCCTCCCCTTTCCCTCTCCCTCCCCTTTCCCTCTCCCTCCCCTTTCCCTCTCCCTCCCCTTTCCCTCTCCCTCCCCTTTCCCTCTCCCTCCCCTTTCCCTCTCCCTCCCCTTTCCCTCTCCCTCCCCTTTCCCTCTCCCTCCCCTTTCCCTCTCCCTCCCCTTTCCCTCTCCCTCCCCTTTCCCTCTCCCTCCCCTTTCCCTCTCCCTCCCTTTTCCCTCTCCCTCCCTTTTCCCTCTCCCTCCCCTTTCCCTCTCCCTCCCCTTTCCCTCTCCCTCCCCTTCCCTTCCATGCTAAATCCATGGTCTTGAATCATTCTTTTCAGCATTTCTACGTTGGGCAGCAAAGGGCTGAGGATGATTTCTTCCTGAGCAGCCACAAAGCTCCCAGCTGGGTGCTTCCCATTCCTGCCAGGGTGAGTTTGCCCTTCTGGGCTCTGTTAACAGCTTCCCTGCCACACCAGACTTGAGGAAGAGCCTTGCAACTGCTAAGCCAAGGACATGTCTGAAGCCCTTAACAACCTGAACTGCTTTAAAATGCAGGTGGAGCATTGAGAGCAGAGCTTGCAGAGCAGCAGGAGAGAAGCCACTGGGCAAAGCTTGTTCTCTGTCTTAAGCCAAAGAAAAACCACTTCACATTTCAGGGCACCAATAAAACCTTCAGAAAATAGGACAGCAAAGATACTAAACCCCCAAACCAACCCCAAAACCCCAACGAAACAAACCCACAAGGGTTGGCACTGGAGCCTGCTGAGGACCCAGGGTTTCTTGGCCATGTACAGAACCTTTCATAGAAGCATTTGGAAAAGCTCTTTGCAGCATTCCCATTGTGGTTTTAATTCAGGGGGGTGGTTGCCAACAGAACTGAGTGTGGGCTGAATGCTGCTGCAGCTCCTCCTCGCAGCTCTTTGACATCAGCAACTCAGAAAGCAGGCATCTGGGATCTGCTAGACAACTCCAACTCCTTCTCTAGAGCAGCTGGAACCTGCTGGAAGGCAGGCAGAGTTCTGCAGGCTTGGGCCCATCTTGTGCTTCAGGAGTCTTTGTGCCACCTAGTAAATGGAGATGGCCTTGCCTTGCCAGGCAGTGCTGACTGCTGGGGGTGGCACATAAGAGCTCCTGGCTTTGAGATTCATAAGTTCACAGAATGGGTTGGGTTGGAAGAGACCTTCAAGATCATCCAGATCCAACCCTCTGCCATGGGCATGGGCACCTCACATCAGCCCAGGCTGCTCATGGCCTCATCCAACCTGGCCTTGAACACCTCAGGGCAGGGGGCATCCACAGTCTCCCTGGGCAACCTGTGCCAGTGTCTCCCCACCCTCACTGACAAGAATTTCTTCCTCATCCTTAGTCTCAGTATCCCCTCTCCCAGCTCAAAGCCATCGTCCTATGAGGAGAGGCCAAGGGAGTTGGGGTTGTTTAAGAAGGTGTCTAGAGAAGGGCAATGAAGCTGGTGAGGGGCCTGGAGCACAGCCCTGTGAGGAGAGGCTGAGGGAGCTGGGGGTGTGCAGCCTGCAGAAGAAGAGGCTCAAGGCAGAGCTCATTGCTGTCTACAGCTCCCTGAAGGGAGGCTGTAGCCAGGTGGGGTTGGGCTCTTCTGCCAGGCAAGCAGCAACAGAACAAGGGGACAGTGTGAAGTTGTGGCAGGGGAGGTCTAGGCTGGATGTTAGGAGGAAGTTGTTGTCAGAGAGAGTGATTGGCATTGGAATGGGCTGCCCAGGGAGGTGGTGGAGTTGCTGTGCCTGGAGGTGTTGAAGCCAAGCCTGGCTGAGGCACTTAGTGCCATGGTCTGGTTGATTGGCTAGGGCTGGGTGCTAGGCTGGACTGGCTGAGCTTGGAGGTCTCTTCCAACCTGCTTGATTTTATGATTCTATGATCCTGTCACTCCAAGCCCTTGTCAGAAGTCCTTCCCCAGCTCTCCTGTCGCCCCTTGAGGTACTGCAGAGCTGCTCTAAGGTCTCCCTGGACCCTTCTCTTCTCCAGGTTGAATAACCTCAACTCTCTTAGCCTGTCCCCACAGAGGAGGTTCTGCAGCCCTCTGATCATCTTGGTGGCCTCCTCTGGACCCACTCCAGCAGCTCCACGTCCTTTTCTCCCAGAAGCTACAGAGTATAGTAAAACCACTTGGATGTCAGTGGTTCAAGTGGTTGGTGATTCATCTGGCATCAAACCAAGGGACAATTTGGAGTTTCTGTTGAGCAATGGGGATTTCTTATTTTTAAGAGCTGAAGAGTTGCCTTAGCAGAACAGGCAATGACTCAGTTACAACCTCACTGCCCTCTGCAGCCTCTTGAAAGGAGCTTGCAGTGAAGTAGGGTTGGGCTCTGCTCTCTAGGATCAGGGGAGAGGAGGAGAGGAAATGGCCTGAAATTGTGCCAGGGGAAGGTTAAGTTGGAGATGAAATAAAATTTCTTTGCTGCAGAAGTGGTCAAGGATTGGAAGAGGCTGCCCAGGGAAGTGGTGAGGGGCCTGGAGCAGAGCCCTGTGAGGAGAGGCTGAGGGAGCTGGGGGTGTGCAGCCTGCAGAAGAGGAGGCTCAGGGCAGAGCTCATTGCTGCCTGCAACTCCCTGAAGGGAGGCTGTAGCCAGGTGGGGTTGGGCTCTTCTGCCAGACAAGCAGCACCAGAAGAAGGGGACACAGTGTGAAGTTGTGGCAGGGGAGGTCTAGGCTGGATGTTAGGAGGAAGTTGTTGGCAGAGAGAGTGATTGGCATTGGAATGGGCTGCCCAGGGAGGTGGTGGAGGCACCATCCCTGGAGGTGTTGAAGCCAAGCCTGGCTGAGGCACTTAGTGCCATGGTCTGGTTGATTGGCCAGGGCTGGGTGCTAGGTTGGACTGGCTGAGCTTGGAGGTCTCTTCCAGCCTAGTTGATTCTATGATATGCTCTTGGTTTTCTCTTGCAGAAGCAGGACAATGCTAGATGCCAAACACAAGAGACATTGTCCAGCCCTACATTCCCCTGGAGATAAGCAAGGCATTGCCTTTGGCTTCCAAAAGACACCAACAGAACTGCTCAAAAGCTTCAAAGGCACCATGAGGAAGACAGCTCCAAGGAGGCAGAACCAAACTCCACACATGTCCAGCAGGAGGAAAGTCCAGCTTCAGGCATCTGGAACTGCCAAACGTGACCAAAAGGGCACACAGGGTTCACAGCACGAGTGACTGATGAAATGGGCTTCATGAAGACACACTTTTGGTCACAGCTGCTGCTAGGACTAGACTGGAAGGGATCCAAACAGCAGGAGGAAGTGAGAGCATTAGTCAGTTAGAAGGGGAGCTCAACAGCTTGCTCCTCTAAAGCAATCCCAGCCTCCAAACCCCAAATCTTTAACCCAAATGACTCTTCCAGATGGCACTTAGAAAACTAGTCTGGAGTTGTTGTAGACCAGCAAAAAGGCCATCACAGCTTTCCTGCACCCCTCTTGAACTGAGCAAACAGCACACAACAGAAGCTCTCCAGCTCCTGGTGGCTGCTCCCCACCAAAACTTCATTGGCCTGAGTTGGGCAAAACTTCATTGGCCTGAGTTGGGCAAAACTTCATTGGTCTGAGTTGAGCAAAACTTCATTGGCCTGAGTTGATCAAAACTTCATTGGCCTGAGTTGGGCAAAACTTCATTGGCCTGAGTTGGGCAAAACTTCATTGGCCTGAGTTGATCAAAACTTCATTGGCCTGAGTTGAGCAAAACTTCACTGGCCTGAGTTGAGCAAAACTTCACTGGCCTGAGTTGAGCAAAACTTTATTGGCCTGAGTTAATTAAAGACTTTGTGGAGCAAAGTGGAAGCTCCCTGGAATTTGTGCAGATGGAGCACTGCTGATTGGGGTCAATCTTGTTAGACATAAGAGGACTTTATTCATTACAGGTGAAAAGATTGAGATCTTTTGGTAAGAGGAGAGGATCCTTCCAGCTGGAGAGGGACACAAGTCGTAGAGGCCTCACAGAAGAGTGAATTCCAGACTCAGGCAAAGGGGTAGGCAAGCATCAAAAAGCTGCTGGAGTAGCTGTGAGACTCCAGCTCACCTGGCACACCAACACAATTCCCATTATTGGGATAAGCATCAGCTGCTGTCAGCTTATGGAGGAGTGATTGAAGCTATCCATCCTTATCCCCAAGGCATAAGCTGATCACCAGCTGGGATCAGGCAGAAATCCCCTCTGCCCCCAGCCCACCCTGGCTGCAGTGTTAGACAGTGATGAGTCTGGTGAGGAAAGGAAGGTTGCTCTGCACCTTGCTCTGCAGCAGCCAGAGCTGGGGCATTAGGCCTGATGGACAACTACAGGATCCTAGAATGGTGTGGGTTGGAAAAGCCTCCAGAATCATCCAGTCCAACCAGCAGCCCAACCCCACCATGGCCATCAAACCATAGAATCAGAGAATGAAGCAGGTTGGAAGAGAGCTCCAAGCTCATCCAGTGCAACCTAGCACCCAGCCCTGGCCAAGCAACCAGACCATGGCACTAAGTGCCTCAGCCAGGCTTGGCTTCAACACCTCCAGGGACAGCAACTCCACCACCTCCCTGGGCAGCCCATTCCAATGCCAATCACTCTCTCTGCCAACAACTTCCTCCTAACATCCAGCCTAGACCTCCCCTGATTGCACAACTTGAGGCTGTGTCCCCTTGTTGCTGCTTGCCTGGCAGAAGAGCCCAACCCCACCTGGCTACAGCCTCCCTTCAGGGAGTTGCAGACAGCAATGAGCTCTGCCCTGAGCCTCCTCTTCTCTAGGCTAAACAACCTCAGCTCCCTCAGCCTCTCCTCACAGGTCTGTGCCCCAGGCCCCTCATCAGCTTTGTCACCCTTCTCTGGACACCTTCCAGCACCTCAACATCTCTCTTGAATTGAGGGGTCCAGAACTGGACACAGTACTCAAGGTGCCCAAGTGCCATGGCCACAGGTATCTGGAACACCTCCAGGGATGGGGGCTCCTCCACCTCCCTGGGCAGCCTCTTTCAATCCCTGACCACTCTTGCAGCAAAGGAATTTTTCCTCATCTCCAGCCCTGGCACAATTTCAGGCCATTGCCTCTCCTTCTGTCCCCTGATCCTAGAGAGCAGAGACCCATCCCCAGCTCACCAAAAGCTCAGAGAGCTCTCAGCTCCCCCCTCAGCTTCCTCTTCTCCAGACTAAACACCCCCAGCTCCCTCAGCTGCTCCTCACCAGCCCTGTTCTCCAGCTCTATTGCCCTTCTCAGGACATGCTCCAGCACCTCAGTGTCCTTCTTGGAGCTAGGGCCCCTCCAAAAAAGATTCTCTTCCATTTTGGTGTGCAAGATCCATCAACATGCATCACAAGCAGGCATCAGTAGGTCTGAAAACCTCATCTCAGCTCCTGTTCTCTAGACCCTTTCTGCAGCTCTCATTCAGAAATTGTAAACCCAGAACAGGAACCCAAATCCAAGCTCAGTCTAGTCTGGGAACTCCATCCAAGCTCAGTCTGCTCCAGTAACCCCAATCCAAGCTCAGCCCAGAACAGAACCCAAATCCAAGCTCAGTCTAGTCTGGGAACTCCATCCAAGCTCAGTCTGGTCCAGGAACCCCAATCCAAGCTCAGCCCAGAACAGGAACCCAAATCCAAGCTCAGTGTAGTCCAGGAACTCCATCCAAGCTGAGTCTAGTCTGAGAGCCCCAGTCCAAGCTTATTCTGTTCCAGGAACCCCAATCCTAGCTCAGCCCAGAACAGGAACCCAAATCCAAGCTCAGTGTAGCCTGGGGACCCCAATCCAAGCTCCACTGACACTCCAGCAGTTCCCAGTTACCCAACTGTATACTTCCATCTCTTGAAATCCTTCATCCCTGAAGTGTGGGGCCCAGGCTTGTTTGCACCTAGGGTGGGTGTTTTTTTTCCCCCTAGGCTTTTGCCTTCTGTTCTGTCTTCTTCACATGAGAACAACAGGGGAGACCTTTAATTGTCCACTCCAGAGCCAGAGCTGGGATGAGAAGTCAACTGTTTGCCTTCCTCCAGCATGTGTTGCATTCACAGACCATGAAGCAGGCTGTGTTCTACCAGGGCCATGGTAGCCACTGCCAGATTCTGAGTTGATGGAGCAGTTTTCCTGGGAGGGAAAAACAAATCCTGTGTGTGCCAAACCTGGCCCTGGCTCCAGCTGCTACTAGGATTGGCACACATTCCAGGAATCTCATGTTCTGCCTCCATTCCAGCATTCCCTTGTGGCTCAGTTATTTCTTGGAATAGATGTCTTGCCTTTGAAAACCAACCCCTGGCCATGATGGCCTGGTGGGTTTGTGTGGCAGCTTTCACCCTGAAAGATGCCAGTTTGGGGTGCTGGCTGGATCTCAGCCTGCTTGGCACAGCAGCGTTGGTGTGACCAGCAGTGCTGCCACCTGTGCTCTGCAGTGAGCTTGCTGGGACTCAGCAAGGGAAGGAGGCTCCACAGCACGTGGGGAGGAAGCAGGAATGTTCTCAAAACAAAGGGAGACAAGGATGACCTCTCCTGCTCCTCTGGTTGATAAGTGCAAGATGTTCTTTGGCAATCCAACGCCAGGAAAGCTGCTGGGGTTTAGCTCAGTCTTCCCCTTCTCTCTTGAACAGGATGCATGGCTGCACGAGGCACTGTTGGGAAGAAAGACCTCAAGCTACCTCAGCTTGGCTCCCTCCAGAAAGTCCTCTCCACTCAGCCAGGAGGTGAAGGTTAGTTGGGAAGGTGCCCTTCAGGGAGCAGGGACAAACCCAAGCTGTGCTGCCTCTGAACAGCAGCGTTGGGCGACACAGGACCCTGCCAACTGAGCCTGGGATCAAGGGACTTTGGGACTCCTGCTTTGGGTTATTCATGGAATGGGTTGGGTTGGAAGGGACCTTCAGGATCATGCAGTTCCACCCCTTACCATGGACAGGGACACCTCCCACTAGCCCAGGTTGCTCAAGGCCTCATCCAGCCTGGCCTTGACCACTTTCCAGGAAGGGAACATCCATAATCTCCCTGGACTCTTGCTTTTGGTTATTCATGGAATGGGTTGGGTTGGAAGGGACCTTCAGGATCATGCAGTTCCACCCCCCTACCATGGGCAGGGACACCTCCCACTAGCCCAGGTTGCTCAAGGCCTCATCCAGCCTGGCCTTGACCACTTTACAGGCAGGGAACATCCACAACCTGTTCCAGTGTCTCCCCACCCTGAGTGCCAAGAATTTCTTCCTCATCTCCAGTCTTAATCTGTCCTCCTCAACATGAGGAGAAACCTTTTTGGTGTGAGGGTGCTGGAGCCCTGGAGCAGGCTGCCCAGAGAGATTGTGGAGTCTTCTTTTCTGGAGGATTTCAAGACCCACCTGGATATGTTCCTGTGTGACCTGCCCTGGATGACTCTGCCAAGGCTGGGGGCTTGGACTGGCTCATCTCCAGAGGTCCCTTCCAACCTTTCCCATTCTATGATTGTGTCATCTCTTGACCCCAAGAGAGACAGCACCAGCAGAAGGTTCAGAGCAAGTGATGCCTTTCTCCTTAGCTGCAGGTGAGTGGCTCTGTCCCTCCAACTCTTCCACCCTCAGCTGTGCACTTTGCAAGGGCTGGCAGCATGGAAAGAAAGGAAAAGAGGGGGTTGAAAAAAGTGCCATTTGTTTTATGTGGAAACTGAGCTGCTCCTAGCATCAGCCCCAGGAAAGCTGGAAAATGTGATAATGATATTTTCCTAGCAGAGCCAGACTGGGCCAGCCCAGGTGGCACCAGGCTTTTGCACAGTGCCAGCTCCTGCTGCTGGAAATGGGAGGGACACCAGGGCAGAGGTGATGCCAGCTCTGGTGGTGTGCCCACAGGCTGGCACAGGCTCACCAAGCAGCTTGATTTGTGGCTGCTGGGTTTGGGAAGCCAACAGACACTCAGTCCTGATCCAGAGCTCACTGAGAGGCTGTCTGCTTGGGCTGAGAAGGCTCAGGTCAGCCATCAGCTTGCTCACTGGGCACCAGTCATAGAACCACAGAATGGGTTGGATTGGAAGGGACCTTAAAAGTCATCCAATGCCAACCCCCCTGCCAGGGGCAGGGACACCTCCCACCAGCCCAGGCTGCTCAAGGCCTCGTCCAGCCTGGCCTTGAACACCCAAAGGGAGGAGCCCTCCACAGCCTCCCTGGGCAACCTGGGCCAGTGTCTCCCCACCCTCACTGCCAAGAATTTCTTCCTCCTCTCTAGTCCATATCTCCCATCCTAAAGCTTCAATCAATTCCCTCTCATCCTGTCACTTCCAGCCTTTGCCAATAGTCACAGTCATAGAATCAACCATGCTGGAAGAGACCTCCAAGCTCATCCAGTCCAACCTAGCACCCTCTGTTTGGCCTGGGTAACCAGAGGGAGGCTTGCTTCTTAGTATGGAGAACCACATGGTGGAGAAGCACCTACAGCCATGCTGCTTGTCTTTGCTAAGACCCCATCCCTAGATGCTCTCTAAAGAGGCCCTTTTTGATCAGCCATGTGAGCTGTTGGCAGCTCTGCTTTCCTCTAAGGCTCTTCCTGTTGCTCCAGGGGATCCAGGAGCTTGAATGGTGGATCAGAGGTGGACAGAAATGTTGCCTACCTCTTGCAGTGTGAGTCAAAATAGCCAAAGCTCTGCCTTGGGTGTGCTGTGTGCTGTGGCAAGCTACTGGATGCTGTGCTGAGTTGTTTGTGCAGTGCTGTGGCCCTTCAGATCATGTTCAGGAAGTACCTTTGGCCTTCCACACTGTGTTGCTGAGCAAGGAACAGCTCAGGAAAACAAGGAGCTGAGTTTTTTCAGCAAGGAGAATTGTAATGGACCTGTAGGGTTTGTGGCAATCCAGCCAGGGTTTGGTCTGTGCTGCTGGGGGCCTAAGTAAGTAGCTTAGGTAGGACAGAACTGGAGATTAAAACAGTGTCATAGAACAGTAGGGCTTGGAAGGGACCTCTGGAGATCATCCAGTCCATCCTCCCTGCCAAGCAGGGGCACCTAGAGAAGGTCACACAGGAGCACATCCAGGTGGCTTTGGAAGGTCTTCAGAGATGGAGGCTCCACCACCTGCTCCAAGGCTCCAGCACCTTTCAATTACAGGAGCTCCTCCTCATGTTTAGATGGAACTTCTGATGCTCAAGTTTGTGCTGCTGCCTCTCCTCCAGTGTCACCACTGAACACAGCCTGGTCCCATCCTCTTGCCACCCACCCTGGAAGTATTGACCAGCAGATGGAACTTCTGATGCTCCAGTTTGTGCTGCTACCTCTTCTCCAGTGTCACCACTGAACACAGCCTGATCCCATTCTCCTGCCACCCACCCTGGAAGTATTGACCAGCAGATGGACCTTCTGATGCTCAAGTTTGTGCCTGCTACCTCTTGTGCAGTGTCACCACTGAACACAGCCTGATCCCATTCTCCTGCCACCCACCCTGGAAGTATTGACCAGCAGATGGAACTTCTGATGCTCCAGTTTGTGCCTGTTAACCTCTTGTTCAGTGTCACCACTGAACACAGCCTGATCCCATTCTCCTGCCACCCACCCTGGAAGTATTGACCAGCAGATGGAACTTCTGATGCTCAGGTTTGTGCCTGCTACCTCTCCTCCAGTGTCACCACTGAACACAGCCTGGTCCCATTCTCTTGCCACCCACCTTTGAAGTAGTGATCAGCATTGATGAGATCACTCTCAGGCTGTTCTTCCCCAGACTACACAGCCCCAATCCCCTCTGTCTGTCTCATCAGAGCTGTCCCAGTCCTCTCAGCATCTTTGTACCCAGAAATAGGAAGTTTTTAGGTGACCTCATGACAAAGCTACAGAATTAGGTTTTTCAAGTTGCTTTTTGGATGCAGGGGAGCTGCCTGCACCCTTACACCCCTCCAGCAATGCCAGGGGAACATTTCTTTAGCTGCTACATGAGGCAGGATCTCCCCTTGGAGGTGCTGGAAAGTGCAGTCAGTCCAGACAACTGAACTGCTGGGGAGTGGAAACAACACTGTGCAACCTTCCTTGTTGTTCTTTTAGCCCAAAAAAGCTCTCTGTTGGTGGGGTCAGAAGCATTTGGACTTCCTGCAGCCAGCACACAACTTGTAACTAATGAGAGAAATCAAAGCAGAGACAAGAGAATGGAAGTATCTGAAGGGGGGCTACAAAAAAGCTGGGGAGGGACTTCACAGGCTCTCAGGGAGAGACAGGACTAGGGGGAATGGAGCAAAGCTGGAGGTGGGGAGAGTCAGAGTGGAGGTGAGGAGGAAGTTGTTGAGCATGAGAGTGGTGAGAGGCTGGACTGGGTTGCCCAGGGAGGTGGTTGAGGCCCCATGGCTGGAGGTGTTTGAGGCCAGGCTGGCTGAGGCTGTGTGCAGCCTGCTGTAGGGTAGGGTGTCCCTGGGCATGGCAGGGGGGTTGGAACTGGCTGCTCCTTGTGGTCCCTTCTAACCCTGCCTGATTCTGAAACATTGACTCAGATGTTTTGGTGTAGCTGGGCAGAGACACTCTGCAGCCCCATCCAAAACAGGCCTGGAATTGAACCAGGGAAGGGTTAGGTTGGAGATGAAGAAAAATACATCTGCTGCAAGAGTGGTCAGGGATTGGCACAGGCTGCTGAGGGAGGTGGTGGAGTCCCCATCCCTGGAGGGGTTCAAGAAGTGTGTGGGTGTGGCACTTGGGGACATGATTTGGTGGCCACGGTGGTGCTTGGGTTGCTGGTTGGACTGGATCTTAGGAGGCTTTTCCAAGGCAAACAACTCTGATTCTTGTGAAATACTGCATTACAAAAGCACTGCTTTGCTGGAGTGTGTCAGCAGTCAGAGGGGTGATGGCTCAGGGGGTGCTAGCACAGAGGCAGATGGGAGCTGATGGAAGGTGCTGTGGCTTGCAGGATGGAGCCACTCTGCTGTGTGCTGGGCAGGTTCAGCATGGCAGGGTTAATTCCTGAGTGTCATCCCTTGCCGGCGTTCACGGAGGGATGCAAATAGCTAGGAGGAACAAAAGAGGTTTCAGATATCAGAGCCTCTTCCAGGAAAGCCTGCCAAGCCTCCAGAAAACTGAACTTAGGAACTGAAACGACTCAAAATCGTCAAGTTTTATGGGGTTGGGGTTTGGTTTTGTTTTATTGGGCTCTCATCCTCAGGTATTTCGTAGGAGATGTTACACACAGGATGTCCTGCACTTTCCAGGCTTTCTGCACCAGGTCACTGCATGGCTCAGAGCAGCTTTCCCAGCAGATTCCACCCTCAAGGCAAGGTGTGCTCCCTCCTGAGACACTCACTGCATGAGCCAGCAGGCTGTGAAGTGCACCAGGTCTCTCCAGCCAGGCCTTTTCACCCTCCTTGCCTCAGCAAAATCCTCACAGGGATGCTCTTTATCATCTAAAAGCTGAAGGAAGGAGCAAAGCTGCTGCTGCTGCTGCTGGAGGGGGGGAGGGCTGCAGCTGGAGTGTGCCACCGAGATTTTCAATGGCAGTGGAACAAAAGGAGTGAAATTATTGGGAAGGACTTTTTAGGCTCTCAGGGAGTGCCAGGACTGGGGGAATGGAGCAAAGCTGGAGGTGGGGAGAATCAGAGTGGAGGTGAGGAGGAAGTTGTTGAGCATGAGAGTGGTGAGAGGCTGGAATGGGTTGCCCAGGGAGGTGGTTGAGGCCCCATGGCTGGAGGTGTTTGAGGCCAGGCTGGCTGAGGCTGTGTGCAGCCTGCTCTAGGGTAGGGTGTCCCTGGGCATGGCAGGGGGGTTGGAACTGGCTGATCCTTGTGGTCCCTTCCAACCCTGACTGATTCTGTGATTCTGTAACTCCTGCTTGGGCTCCAGCTGATGCTCTGCTTTTGTGGAAGGAGGGTGGTGGCACCAGCAAAGCAGCAGTCTCCTCGGGTAGAGTGAATTTTGCCCCCCAGCAGCTCTCTCTGGAAGCCCAGGAGTAAGCTTTACAGGATGTCAGGGCTTGGAAGGGACCCAAGGAGATCGTTGAGTCCAACCCCCCTGCCAGAGCAGGACAATACTACCTAACAGATCACAGAGGAACACATCCAGACAGGCCTTGAAAGGCTCCAGGGAAGGAGACTCCACAACCTCTCTGGGGAGCCTGTGCCAGTGCTCTGTGACCCTTGCAGTAAATAAGTTCCCCCTTGTGTTGAGGCAAAACCTCTTTTGCCGCAGCTTACACCCATTGCTCCTTGTTCTGTCCCAGGGAGCAGTGAGCAGAGCCTGTCCCCCCGCTCCTGGCAGCCCTCAGGTACTTACAAACATTGATTAAATCCCCTCTCAGTCTTCTCTTCTCCAGACTAAGCAGCCCCAGGTCCCTCAGCCTCTCCTCATCAGCCATGCCCTCCAGTCCCCTCATCATCCTCGTAGCCCTCCACTGGACTCTCTCCAGCAGATCCCTGTCCCTCTCCAACTGGGGAGCCCAAAACTGAGCCCAGTATTCAAGATGAGGTCTCACCAGGGCAGAGTAGAGGGGGAGGAGAACCTCCTTTGTTCTGCTGGACACACTCCTCCTAATACCCCTCAGGATCCCATTGGCCTTCTTGGCCACAAGGGCACATTGCAGCACTAAGTTCTCTCCTGAGCCTCCTCCAGGTTTCACCTGGGGCTTGTGGAGAACCAAAAGTGGAGCCATGGGTGATTGCCATGCTGCATCCAACCTTCTGCACAGGTGATTTCAAAGAGGTGCCCCTCCCCAGCCCTAGGACTGTGCTGTGGGATGGCTTTCCCCCTTTGCCCACCCCCTCAGCAGGCTGGCAGCTGTGGCAGGCTGCAGCCCTTCCTCTCTAGGGAGCGGAGGAGTTGGGGGCGACTGGCTGAGGGCTGCAGGCAAGCCTGAAAATGTGGAACTCATTCCCTCTGGAGTTATGAAATGTGGATGAATTCCTCCTTTCCCCCCCCCTCCCCTCCCTTTTACAGTGGAAA
Organism: Pogoniulus pusillus; assembly: GCF_015220805.1. Classification (NCBI taxonomy): domain Eukaryota; kingdom Metazoa; phylum Chordata; class Aves; order Piciformes; family Lybiidae; genus Pogoniulus; species Pogoniulus pusillus. The sequence goes on from NC_087273.1 coordinate 6,978,949, forward strand.
AGCCTGGAATCACAGCCACACTGGCCAGAGCTCTTATTCCTTTAGCAGTTACAGCTCCTCTCTGCTTTACTGTTTGCTGCAGGCTGGGTTCCTGTGCCTCGGCTGGCTGCCTTCTGCACTTCACTCTCTGAAAGGAGACACAAGTGATTTACCAGCACGGGGCCTTCCCCCCACACCAGCCTCATGCTCTGCTGCCTGCTGGGGGGAGATTTGCTTCCTCTTGCACGGGGGCATAGTGGCAAATGTCCATGTGCCTCAAGAGGCTGCTCAGATAGGTGATGGAGTCATCGTCCCTGGAAGTGTTCAAGGCGCCTGTGGCTGTGGAGCATCACTGCAGGGAAGACAGTGAGGGGCTGGAAGGTGTCCAGGGAAGGGCAACCAAGCTGGGGAAGGATCTGGAGAACAGGGATGGTGAGGAGGAGCTGAGAGTGTTTAGCCTGGAGCAGAGGAGGCTGAGGGAGACCTCATTGCTCTCTGCAGCAACCTGAAAGGACGTTGTGGTGAGGTGGGGGTTGGGCTCCTCCCCTCAGGAACAAGTGACAGGACCAGAAGAAATGTCCTCGAGGGACATTTCTACTCTGCTCTGCTGAGACCCCACCTGGAGTACTGCATCCAGTTCTGGAGCCCCTGTGACAAGAGGGATGTGGAGGTGCTGGAGTGTGTCCAGAGCAGGGCCAGGAGGATGCTCAGAGGGCTGCAGCAGCTCTGCTGATAGCACAGACTGAAAGAGTTGGGGCTGTGCAGGCTGGAGAAGAGGAGGCTCCCAGGTGACCTTCTTGTGGCCTTCCAGCATCTGAAGTGGGCTACAAAAAAACTGGGGAGGGACTTTTGAGGCTGTCAGGGAGTGCCAGGACTGGGGGCAATGGAGCAAAGCTGGAGGTGGGGAGAGTCAGGCTGGAGGTGAGGAGGAAGTTGTTGAGCATGAGAGTGGTGAGAGGCTGGAATGGGTTGCCCAGGGAGGTGGTTGAGGCCCCATGGCTGGAGGTGTTTGAGGCCAGGCTGGCTGAGGCTGTGTGCAGCCTGCTCTAGGGTAGGGTGTCCCTGAGCATGGCAGGGGGCTTGGAACTGGCTGCTCCTTGTGCTCCCTTCCAACCCTGACTGACTCTGTGATTCTACGAAGTTCAAGTTGGGTATTAGGAACAATTTCTTTGCTGCAAAAGTGGTCAGGGATTGGAACAGGCTGCCCAGGGAGGTGGTGGAGTCCCCACCCCTGGGAAGGCATTTGAGTTGTGTAGACGTGGTGCTGAGGGACACTGTTTAGCCAAGGACTTGTCATTGTTAGGCTAAAGATTGCACTCCAGAATCCCTTTTTCTTTAGTGTTTTAAACATAACAAATTGGAGCCTAATGGAGCATTGAGGGGTGATTAAAATCTCATCAGCAACCCTTCCTTATAAGCAGGAACCTCACTTCCCTTCTCCCCCTTGCTCCCAAGCAGGCTGAATTTCTCTTAGGGCACTGCAGGCTCAAAGAAAACATTTCAGACTTGGCTGATAGGAAGCTCCCAACGCCAGGAGAACAAAGTCTGGAAGAATTATTTGATATTCTAAAAACATTAACTTGAAAGAATAACTTATTGCCTTTTCCCCCCTCCTTTGTTGGTGCCTGCATATGCAGGAACAGATACTGCAGATTCTGTGAGCATAGAATGGTTTGGGGACCTTAATGGGATAGATGGGACCTTAAAGATCAGTGGAATTCTAGAATGGGTTGAATTGGAGGGGACCTTGAAGGTCATAGAAGCATAGAATGGGTTGGGTTGGAAGAGACCTGAAAGATCATAGAAGCATAGAATGGGTTGGAAGAGACCTTAAAGATCATAGAAGCATAGAATGGGTTGGAAGAGACCTTAAAGATCATAGAAGCATAGAATGGGTTGGGTTGGAAGGCACCTTAAAGGTCATAGCAGCATAGAATGGGTTGGGTTGGAAGGGACCTTAAGATATAGAACCATAGAATGGGTTGGAAGGGACCTTAAGATCATAGAACCATAGAATGGGTTGGAAGAGACCTTAAAGATCATAGAAGCATAGAATGGGTTGGAAGAGACCTTAAAGATCATAGAAGCATAGAACAGGTTGGAAGAGACCTTAAAGATCATAGAAGTATAGAATGGGTTGGAAGAGACCTGAAAGATCATAGAAGCATAGAATGGGTTGGAAGAGACCTTAAAGATCATAGAAGCATAGAATGGGTTGGGTTGGAAAGGACCTTAAAGGTCACAGAAATATAGAATGGGTTGGGTTGGAAGGGACTTTAAAGGTCATAGAAACATAGAATGGGTTGGGTTGGAAGGGACCTTAAGATCATAGAACCAGAGAATGGGTTGGGTTGGAAGGGACCTTAAGATCATAGAACCATAGAATGGGTTGGGTTTGAAGAGACCTTAAGATCATAGAACCAGAGGATGGGTTGGGTTGGAAGAGACCTTCAAGATCATAGAACCATAGAATAGGTTGGGTTGGAAGGGACCTTAAAGATCATAGAACCATAGAATGGTTTGGAAGGGACCTTAAAGTCATAGAAGCATAGAATGGGTTGGGTTGGAAGGGGCCTTAAAGATCATCCAGTTCCAATCCCTTGCCACAGGCAGGGACACCTCCCACTAACCCAGCTTGCTCAAGGTCTCATCCAGCCTGGCCTTAAACACCTTCAGAGGGGACAAAGATCACCTAGTTCCAGCCTCTTGCCATGTGCTTGGACACCTTCCACTAGCTCAGGTGGCTCAAAGCCTCATCCAGTCTGGTCTTAAACACTTCCATGGATGAAGCATCCACAGCTTCTCTGGGCAGCCACTGCTCTAAGTGGTGATGATTACCTGGTTCATCTTCTTGTGCTTTACAGACTGACAGTGGTCCTGAGACTGTGACAAAGGAACACATCATGAAGACCTGGGTTTGGACTGTGGTTGCCAAGAAACACATTATGAAGACCTGGGTTTGGACTGTGGTTGCCAAGATGTCTGCAAACCAATCCTGTTCTATCTCCTCTACATTCCTTCTTAGAGCATCACCTGTGCAGCATCCCTGGTGAGAACACACCTGGAACACTGTGTCCAGTTTTGGGCTCCCCAGTTCAAGAGAGACAGGGACCTGCTGGAGAGAGTCCAGCAGAGAGCCATGAGGATGACTGGGGGACTTGAGCATCTCCTCTGTGGAGAGAGGCTGAGAGCCCTGGGGCTGTTTAGTCTGGAGAAGAGAAGAGTGAGAGGAGATCTCATCAATGTCTATCTGAGGGGTGGGAATCAAGTGGCTGGGGCCAATCTCTTTTAGGTGGTGCACAGCAATAAGTCAAGGAGCAATGGATACAAACTGGAGCAGAGAAAGTTTCACCTCAACAAGAGGAGAAACTTCTTTACAGTGAGAGTGAGCCCTGGAGCAGGCTGCCCAATGGATACAACCTGGAGCAGAGAAGGTTTCACCTCAGTGTGAAAGTTCTTTACAGTGAGAGTGAGCCCTGGAGCAGGCTGCCCAAGGATACGACCTGGAGCAAAGGTTTCACCTCTACATGAGGAGAAACTTCTTTACAATGAGAGCCCTGGAGCAGGTTGCCCAGAGAGGTTGTGGAGTCTCCATCTCTGGAGGCTTTCATAACCTACTTGGATGCATTCCTGCGTGACCCTGCTTTGGCAGGAGACTTGGAGTCAATGATCTCTGGAGCTCTCTTCCAACCTCTCAGGTGCTGTGATCCCTGGTGGAGGGGTTCTGGTTAGGGAAGACCCTGAGCATATTCCATGCAGCAGGCTGCTCTGCTCGGTGCTGATGTCGCTGCCCTGTCTCCTGCTGGCAGCTGCTCCCAGCCCCTCCGGGACGTGCACACCGAAGGGCTCTGTGCTGCCTGCGCCTTCCAGCGGGACACCGCCGGCAGCCGGAGGGAGGCTTGCAGAAGGTTTGCTGTTTGCTGAGTAAAATGTGTTTTCCTGGAATCCTGATGGATTGATTTACTGCTCCTGCCGTTGCTTCTGGCAGCTGCTGCCACACCGGTGGAATTGTGCCTTCTGGGTCAGAGATGAAAGGAGCTGGCCAGTAGCTCCTGGGAGCTGAAACGGCTTTTTCCAGAGGTACAGTAGGATTGTAGCCTGTTGTGTCGAAATCCTCTGCTTGGCCTTGGTCAGAAGGACTCAGGTTCATATTTCTGCAGCAGAGAGGCTTCTTGGATGCTTTGCTGCAGGTTATCTTTGGTCACTGCTGGGTTTTTTGAGGAGTCTCTAGTCAAACCCTCTGGTTTTCATTTTGATCTCTTAATGAGGTGCAAAGAACTAAATCTGTTCGTGTGTAAAGTGACATCTTGTGTGTCCCCCCACACACACCTCCCAACCCCTGCAGTCAGCAGGCTGCCCAGGGCTGCATCAAGTCTGATTTTGAATGTCTCCAGGGATGGAGCCTCAACCACATCTCTGGACAACCTGTTCCAGTGTTTTCCTACCCTCTCTGTGCAGAACTTCCTCCTGCTGTCTGACCTATTTCTCCTCTGCTCCAGTTTCAAACCATTGCCCCTCATTCTGTCCCCACAGGCCCTACTAAACAGACCCTCCACAGCCTTACTGTAGGTCCCCTTCACACATTGAGGTGCAGCTCTAAGGTCTCCCTGAAGCCTCCTCTTCTCCAGACTGGTTACTGCCAGGAAGTCTTCTCTTGTTCTCAGTTGATGCCTGCTTAGGTTTGAGAATTAAAGGGAAGTCCAAGAGCAGTTAGCAGCCATAGCCTGTGTGAGGATGCTCACCTGAAATGGCTGAGCATCACCACCCCCAGGTCCTCTATAGTAGTCCTCCACAGAATGCAAGCCAGCAGCCAAGCCCATTTCAGAGTGAGGAGAGCAGATTGAGACTGGAGATGAAGAAGAAAATCTTGATAGTGAAGGTGGAGAGACACTGGCACAGGTTGTCCAGGGAGGTTGTGGATGTCCCCTCCCTGGAGGTGCTCAAGGCCAGGTTAGATGAGGCCTTGAGCACCCTGGGCTGGTGGGAAGTGTCCTTGCCCATGGTAGGGGGTTGGAACTGGATGATCTTGAAGGTCCCTTCCACTTCAAACCCATTCTGTGAATCATTGAATGTTTGGGGTTGGAATTGACCTTCAAAGGTCACCTTTGGTTGTCTCTCACCCTAAGCAGCAGCTTCAGCAGCTGAGCTGAGCAAGGAGAGGACCTTTAAGGTCCCTTCAAACCCATTCCATGAATCTGTGAACTTCACTTCTGCATGGAAAAGAGCCTCATCCCCACCAGAGTTTACAAGCTGGGTGTAAGTATCTCCTTCACTCCATCCCATCTCCCACATCACTCCACGGACAGCACAGCTTCTGTGGACCACAAACCACCTCCCAGGAACCTCTGCTTGGAAGCAGAAGGCCAGGACAAGTTGGGGGGGGGGGGGGGGGGGCTTTTGCTTTGCCCTGGCTCTAATCTGCAGGAAGGATGTTACTGGAATGAAATATTTTAACCTGAGAGCACCAAATCAGCTCTTCTGAGCCAGTGCTATCCAATCTTATGGAGGAAAAGAGTTTTCACTCTCAAGGATCCTTGAAGAGGCTCTAGACTGAAGAGTGTCAGCTTTCACCAGAGCTGCCTTCCAAGGGTTGTCATCCTGCTGATAGCTCTTGGGGTCTGGTGGCTCTTTCAGCTTGTTGAAAGTCTTTATGGTGGGAAAATGGGAGTTAGAGTGGTGAGAGAAAATGCTCCAGTCCTCAGGCACAGCTTGGAAGGGAAGGGGCAGGAGAAAAGAACAAAACAAACCCAACCCAAAGCAACAGGGGGAAAAAAAGTGCTGCTGAATAGCTGAGTTTGGTGTGGTTTTTGTCACCGCTCACATCACACCCAAACCCAAAGGGCTTGGATGGTTTGAAAGCAGAGGGTTTGAGGAGCCTGCATATGCTTTTAAAATTCCAGATTGCAGCTGAAAACTCAGAACCATTAAAACAGGAGAAAAGAATCCAGGCTGAGGAAAATTTCCAGGCCAGGCTGAAACACAACCAGCCCTGGAATTTTCGTCTGAAATGAAAAGGAAGATAAACCTGACCTTGCAACAACAACTACCACAACAAAAAGAAACCCCAAACCAAAAGAAAACTCAACCCCAAGGACCTGCTCTATGTATCTCCAGGCTTTTAAAGTCTGGACAACCTGAGCTACAGCAGCTGAGCTCCCTCTGTAACCTGCACAGCCTCAGCCACACCACAGACAAACCTCCCTTGGCTTCCAGCCTTTGTGATTCCTGTCTCTACTCACAGTGATGCTCTTCCACAAGGTTCAGTACTCCAAGGACCTGCTCTGTGTATCTCCAGGCTTTTAAACTCTGGACCATCTGAGCTACAGCAACTGAGTTCCCTCTGTAACCTGCACAGCCTCAGCCACACCACAGACAAACCTCCCTTGTCTGCCAGCCTTTGTGATTCCTGCTTCTGCTACAACTCACAGAGATGCTCTTCCACAAGGTTCAGTACTCCAAGAAGCTGCTCTGTGTATCTCCAGGCTTTTAAATTCTGGACAACCTGAGCTACAGCAGCTGAGCTCCCTCTGCAACCTGCTCAACCTCAGCCACACCACAGACAAACCTCCCTTGTGAAGAGGAGTCAGGGGCTTGCAGCCTTTGTGATTCCTGCCTCTGCTACAACTCACAGAGATGCTCTTCCACAAGGTTCAGTACTCCAAGGACCTGCTCTGTGTATCTCCAGGCTTTTAAAGTCTGGACAATCTGTGCTGCAGCAGCTGAGCTCCCTCTGTAACCTGCACAGCCTCAGCCACACCACAGACAAACCTCCCTTGGCTTCCAGCCTTTGTGATTCCTGTCTCTACTCACAGTGATGCTCTTCCACAAGGTTCAGTACTCCAAGGACCTGCTCTGTGTATCTCCAGGCTTTTAAAGTCTGGACAACCTGAGCTACAGCAGCTGAGCTCCCTCTGTAACCTGCACAGCCTCAGCCACACCACAGACAAACCTCCCTTGGCTGCCAGCCTTTGTGATTCCTGTCTCTACTCACAGAGATGCTCTTCCACAGGGTTCAGTACTCCAAGAAGCTGCTCTGTGTATCTCCAGGCTTTTAAAGTCTGGACCAGCTGAGCTACAGCAGCTGAGCTCCCTCTGCAACCTGCTCAACCTCAGCCACACCACAGACAAACCTCCCTTGTGAAGAGGAGTCAGGGGCTTGCAGCCTTTGTGATTCCTGCCTCTGCTACAACTCACAGAGATGCTCTTCCACAAGCTTCAGTACTCCAAGAAGCTGCTCTCTGTATCTCCAGGCTTTTAAAGTCTGGACCAGCTGAGCTCCCTCTGTAACCTGCACAGCCTCAGCCATACCACAGACAAACCTCCCTTGGCTGCCAGCCTTTGTGATTCCTGCCTCTGCCTCTACTCACAGAGATGCTCTTCCACAAGCTCCAGTACCCCAAAAGTGGACTTTACTCATCATTTGAGGTTGGGTTGGGGCAGATCATAGAATGGGCTGGGCTGGATAGGATCTGCAAAGGTCATCCAGACTTACAGGGACATCCTCCACTAGTGCAGGCTGCTCAGAGCCTTGAGCCTCACCTTGAATATCTCCACAGGTGGGGCCCACAGCTACCTCTCTGGGCAACCTGTTGCAGTGTTCCAGCACCTTCACAGTAACTGTTCTAACATCCAATCTAAATCTGCTCTTCTCTAGTTGGAAACCATTGTCCCAGGTCCTATCACCACAGGCTTTTGCAAACAGTCTCTCTCCATGTTCCTTGTAGGTCCCCTTCAGGTACTGGAAGGCTGCTCCCCAAAGCCTCCTCTTCTCCAGGCTGTGAACCTCCTCCAGTTGCTGAGTCCTGCAGGGGATGGTGGCTTGGACTGGGTGAGTTATCCATGCACAGAGGGTCATGAAGACACAGAAATGTGTGCAAGGGCTGGAGACAGACCCCTTAAGAGGGCATTTCATTTATTTCCTTGCATCTTGATTCAAAAGCCACTGTTAATGTTGGCTGATTCAGCTTCCAAAGGGAGAACTTTAAACCTGCACAGGATGTGTTTTTACCATAGAATCCTAGAATGGGTTGGCTTGGAAAGGACTTTCAAGACCATCCAGTTCCAACCCCCTGCTGTAGGCAGGGACACCTCTCACTAGCCCAGGCTGCTTAAGGTCCCATCCAACCTTGCCTTGAACACCTCCAGGCAGGGAGCATCCACAGCCTCCCTGGGCAACCTGTGCCAGTGTCTCCCCACCCTCACTGCCAAGAATTTCTTCCTCATCTGCACTCTCAAATCTCCCCTCCTCAAGCTTAAAGCCATTTTGGGGATGATGTTTGTGTCTCCAGCCTACATTTGAAGTGCTGACTTCAAAAGCCCAGCTTCATCCCAGGGGCTGGTTAAATCTTTTTTCATGGGACTTAGTGAGAGAGATTTGGGACTCAGTGAGAGAGATTTGTAACTCCTTCTGGAAGGCAAAAATTAATGCTCTGCTCTTCCTCAGAGGGCCAGCTTGGGCCACAGGATTTCCAGTGGAGCCAGTGGTGGGTGGCTGCTGGGGTACTGCCCCTGGAGGTGGCTGCTTGGCTCACCACGATTCCTGGGGCCATATGCTTCATGTGAGCAGGGAAGTGCATCCCAAAAGTGATGTAAAGGCATCAGGTCAATGTCCTGGAGTGGGATTCAGGGCTTCTTTTTTCCTGACAAACTAATCAGTGTAGTTGGATAGTAGCAGGAGTCCTCCAGTTAGTGACCACCTTCTTGGAATGACAGCATGGTGGTGCTTGGAAGAGACCTCCAGAGAATTCCAGTCCAACCCCCTTGCCAAAGCAGGGTCAGACAGGAGCACAGCCAGGTGGGTGTTAAAAGTCTTCAGAGAAGGAGACTCCACAACCTCTCTGGGCAGCCTGCTCCAGGGCTCCAGCAACCTCACAGCACAGAATTTTCTCCTCATGCTGAAGTGGACCTTCCTGGGTTGCAGTTTGTGTCCATTGCCCCTTGTCCTGTCACAGAGCACCACAGAAAAGAGCCTGGCCTGGCTCAGGAGCAGTGTGGGCAGCAGGACAAGGGAGGTTCTTCTGCCCCTGTACTCAGCACTGCTCAGGCCACACCTTGAGTGCTGTGTCCAGTTCTGGGCTCCTCAATTCAAGAGAGATGTTGAGGTGCTGGAAGGTGTCCAGAGAAGGGTGACAAAGCTGGTGAGGGGCCTGGAGCACAGCCCTGTGAGGAGAGGCTGAAGGAGCTGGGGGTGTGCTGGGTGGAGAAGAGGAGGCTCAGGGCAGAGCTCATTGCTGTCTGCAGCTCCCTGAAGGGAGGCTGTAGCCAGGTGGGGTTGGGCTCTTCTGCCAGGCAAGCAGCAACAGAACAAGGGGACACAGCCTCAAGTTGTGCAATCAGGGGAGGTCTAGGCTGGATGTTAGAAGGAAGTCGTTGTCAGAGAGAGTGATTGGCATTGGAATGGGCTGCCCAGGGAGGTGGTAGAGTGGCTGTGCCTGGAGGTGTTGACTCAAAGCCTCGTTGAGGCACTTAGTGCCATGGTCTGGTTGATTGGCTCGGGCTGGGTGCTAGGTTGGCCTGGATGAGCTTGGAGGTCTCTTCCAGCCTGCTTGATTCTATTCTTACTAAAGAGATTCTCTCAATGGGAGATGAGATGCACAAGGGAGAGCTGGGGCAGACAGGTCCTGCTTGCACCGTTGCTGCAGCACACTTCAGAATTGATTGTGCTGACACAAATCTTCTCCAGAGCAGCCTCAGCCTCCTCTCTGCTTTTGGCAGCAGAGGCTGCTGGCTGCTGCTGAGCAGATGAACATGTTTTGCTGGTTTGATCCTCCTGGACTTGGCTCAGCTGCTTGCTGCACAGATGATTTGGAGGGGGAATTAACCTACATTCATTAACTGCCCTTTGAATACTTGCAACAGTCAACAGGTTTTTAACGTGTTGCTGGGGGAGTCAGGAGGGGGAAGAGCCACAGGGACCAGATAAGGAGAAGCAGGAGGGGAAGCCTGCAATGGGATCCAGGCTGTGGTGGTGTTTGCAGCCAATAGAGATGATTGTCCCAAATCCAGAGGGCTGAGGTCTAGTCTGTGGAGAATTCCAGCGTGGTTTAGTCTAGACTAAACATTTTTGGATGCACTGAGGCTATCACTCTTGCTCAGGCTCCTCTGCCAGCAACTAATTGGAGCTGATGAGCACCTCCCCATGAGAGCTGTGAAGTCCTTTTGGAAGGTGCTTTTTGCTTTCTTTTCTTTCTTTTCCTTCTTTTGCCTTTTTTTTTCCCCCTCCCTCTTTAATAATTTTATAGGTTTTGGCAGGGAGTTGTTTTTGGCTTTAAAATGGCAAAAATAGTTTCAGCTTAGGTCCAGGTATAAATGTTCATATTCCTCACATCCACTGAATCCAAAAGTGCTGGGGGATGGAAGGGACCTCTGCAAATCGTTCAGCCCAACTGCCCCTGTCAGAGCAGGGTCAACCAGGGCAGGTGAGATAGGAACACAGCCAGATGGGTCTTGGAAGTCTTCAGAGAAGGAGACTCCACAGCCTCTCTGGGCAGCCTGCTCCAGGGCTCCAGCAAACCTCACACCAAAGAAGCTTCTCTTCATGCTGAGGTGGAACTTCCTGGGTTGCAGTTTGTGTCCATTGCCCCTTGTCCTGTCACAGGGCACCACAGAAAAGAGCCTGGCCCTTGCCATTGGAATGGGCTGCCCAGAGAGGTGGTGGAGTCACCATCCCTGGAGGTGTTCCAGAAGAGACTGGATGAGGCACTTAGTGCCATGGTCTAGTTGACTGGATAGGGCTGGGGGATAGGTTGGCCTGGATGAGCTTGGAGGTCTCTTCCAACCTGGTTGATTCTATGATTCTTCTTGACACCACCCTGCAGGTGATTGCAAACATTCATAAGGTTCCCTCTCAGCCTTCTCCTCTCCAGACTAAGCAGCCCCAGGTCTCTCAGCCTGCCCTTGTCACACAGAGGTCCCAGTCCCTTCAGCATCCTCTTACCCTGCCTCAGACTCTCTGCAGTAGTTCCCTGTCCCTCTTGAACTGGGGAGCCCAGAACTGCACACACAGCTCCAGATGGGGCCTGACTAGGGCAGAGTAGAGTGGGAGGAGAACCTCCCTTGACCTACTGGCCACACTCTTCTCAATCCCTCCCCAGAAGACCACAAGGGCACTTTGCTGTCCTGTGGACTCCAAGGTCCTTCTCCATGGAGCTGCTGCCAGCAGTGGTGCCCTGAGCTGCTCCTCCTCAGCTGCAGCACTCTGCACTTGTTCTCACTGAACCTCTCTGGGTTCTTCTCTCCCAGAGAGCCTCCTCTTAGGAGTGGCTTGGAGCAGGAGGCAATTCTGAGCTCCTCTGTGCCTGAAAGCCAGGTTTGTAGACTCAGGGCCTGGGTTTGTGCTCAGATAGCTGGGGGTGCTGGTAGAGAGCAGCTGAAGATGAGGCAGCAGAGTACCCAGGTGGGCAGGAGAGCCAATGGCATCCTGGTCTGGCTCAGGAGCAGTGTGGCCAGCAGGACAAGGGAGGTTCTTCTGCCCTTGGACTCAGCACTGCTCAGGCCACACCTTGAGTGCTGTGCCACTTCTTCTTGCCCCCCACCCTGCAGATAGTTAAAGCCATTGATCAGATCTCCTCTCAGCCTCCTCTTCTCCCAGAGGAAGCTGACACAATGGTGTAGGAGAAGGAATTTCAGAGGCTGCTACAGATTTCCTTTCAGCAGTTCTGTGGAGGTTCAAAACCATCTTCTCACTCCATCCTCAACCTCATCGGGAGAGGTAGAGAAAGAACCCTCAAGGGCAAACAATTTCAAGGGTTGCCAATCAAACAGCAGCAAAGTGCTGATTTATTTATTGCTGTTTCTGATTCTGTCTGATTTTAGTGCTCAGAATCATCAGAGTTTGGCTTTTTTTTTCCTGCAGGAGCAGGACTAAACCTGCTGGAAAGAAAAAAAAAAGCAGTGGTGTAATAAAAAAAAGAGTAGCAGGCAGACAGTGGCCTCTTGGGAAGAGGAATTCCAGTAAGGAGTGATCCATTCAGGAGGTCATAAAGCTTTCTTTTGAATTGGAAACTCCTCACTTGAAACTGCTGAAGGTCTTGGCTGTGTCTCAGCCCATCAGCTCCCCAGGGGCTCTTTTTCATTCTTCCTGCCTGTGACTTGATTAAATGGATGGATTCTGGAGGGAAACCACAGCAGAAAAAAAACCCCAACCCTACCTTTGAGGAGATATTTAGGGAGAGTTATTTGTTGATGCACTTATTTATAGCTAGCTCCTCCTGACCACTTCGAGGTCTTTCCCAAATGAACCCCTTCTAGGGTTCTGCCTTCTGTTAATTAGCTGGGGTGCTAATTAATAGAAAGCAGCAGCAGCAGGAGGTTCCATTTTTCCAGAGCAGTAATTCCTTGCAGGAGCAGGCAGGAGCTGAGGCTGCTGATGGGATTGTGGCAAGGGAAAGCTGGAGGTGTCAGTCCTGTTCTGCCCAGCAGGCTGGGAGTGAAGCTCTCTGGGGTAACCAGAACACAGTCTTGAAGGTATTAACAGAGAAGTCATCATGTTTGGGCCCTGGAAGTTCACCCAATGCAACCAGCAACCCAACACCACCATGGTCACCAAGACATATCCCCAGGTGCCATGTCTTGAGCACCTCCTGGACTGGGGACTCCAGCAGTGGGGTGATGCTCAGACCACTCAGGGTCTCCATGGCTGCAGCTGAAGCCTAGGCTCAGCTCCAGGGCATGGCCAAGAGGAGTGAGAGTGGCAGAGGAGTTTAAAAGTCCTCCAGCAGCAGCAGGAGGTTCCATTTTTCCAGAGCAGTAACTCCTTGCAGGAGCAGGCAGGAGCTGAGGCTGCTGATGGGATTGTGGCAAGGGAAAGCTGGAGGTGTCAGTCCTGTTCTGCCCAGCAGGCTGGGAGTGAAGCTCTCTGGGGTAACCAGAACACAGTCTTGAAGGTATTAACAGAGAAGTCATCATGTTTGGGCCCTGGAAGTTCACCCAGTGCAACCAGCAACCCAACACCACCATGGTCACCAAGACATGTCCCCAGGTGTCTTGAGCACCTCCAGGGCTGGGGACTCCAGCAGTGGGGTGGTGCTCAGACCACTGATGGCTGCAGCTGAAGCTTAGGCTCAGCTCCAGGACATGGCCAAGAGGAGTGAGAGTGGCAGAAGGAGTTACAAAATCAGAAACCCAGTAAACCCCAAAAAGGCTGCTGCTGGTTTGTGCTCCTGGGAGGCAGCCAGGATCCAGATCCTGAGGGAGAGTGGGTGAAGGAGAGGAGAAACAGAGAGTTTTCCTGCCCAGTGTGCAAAGGGTAAGTGCTGGATGGGATGCAAATGGTGATGCTTCAAGTGCTCAGTGCCACTTCTTGCTTCGTTCATCCTTCCTTAGGTGAGGAGAACAAAGGCATACCTGGGGCGGTCAGAGGGCAGTGGGCTTGGAGCAGCTGCTGACTCAGCAGCTGTGGGATGTTTAGGAGCTGACTTAGGCATCCTAGACTAAAAGGAAACGCTGAGCTTAGGTTTTCTAATGAGCTCCATGCTTTGATGATTAGCAAGCACGGCTGCGATGTGGAGGACAGCTCAGCGCCAGCTTCTCCGGGGGTGTGTGGGTTGAAGGGTGGCTGCTGCCTTTGTCTGAGGAGCTGATGCTCGATTTCAGCAGCAGAGGGCCAAGCTGTGTGGTGCAGCAGCCAGACTGGAGGGAAGGGATCCATCCAGATGGACCTGGACAGGCTGCAGAGGTGGCCACAAGCCAACCTCAGGAGGTTCAACAAGACCAAGGGCAAGATCCTGCATCTGGGTCGAGGCAATGCCAAGCACAAATCCAGGCTGGGCAGTGAGTGGCTGGAGAGCAGCCCTGAGGAGAGGGACTTGGGGGTGCTGCTGGAGGAGAAGCTCAACATGAGCCAGCAGTGTGCACTTGCAGCCCAGAAAGCCAAGCAGAGCCTGGGCTGCAGCAGGAGAAGTGTGGCCAGCAGGGCCAGGAATGTGATTCTCCCCCTCTGCTGTGCTCTGCTGAGACCCCACCTGGAGTACTGCATCCAGTTCTGGAGCCCCCATTACAAGAGGGATGTGGAGATGCTGGAGTGTGTCCAGAGCAGGGCCAGGAGGATGCTCAGAGGCTGCAGCAGCTCTGCTGTGAGCACAGACTGAAAGAGTTGGGGCTGTGCAGGCTGGAGCAGAGGAGGCTCCCAGGTGACCTTCTTGTGGCCTTCCAGGATCTGAAGGGGGCTACAAAAAAAGCTGGGGAGGGACTTTTGAGGCTGTCAGGGAGTGCCAGGACTGGGGGAATGGAGCAAAGCTGGAGGTGGGGAGAGTCAGCCTGGAGGTGAGGAGGAAGTTGTTGAGCAGGAGAGTGGTGAGAGGCTGGAATGGGTTGCCCAGGGAGGTGGTTGAGGCCCCATGGCTGGAGGTGTTTCAGGCCAGGCTGGCTGAGGCTGTGTGCAGCCTGCTCTAGGGCTGCCCTGTCCCTGGGCATGGCAGGGGGGTTGGAACTGGCTGCTCCTTGTGCTCCCTTCCAACCCTGGCTGATTCTATGCTTCTACTCTGGGTGATCCTGCTCCAGCAGTGGGCTTTAGTCTTGATAACCTTCAGGGGTCCCTTCCAAGCCCTCCCACTCTGTGATCCTGGGAACTCTGAATCTCCCTTTCCCTCACACAAAACTCTTTCAGATTGAATCCCTTTCCAGTTGGTATTGTTCAAGTAATTCTATTTAGCTGGGGTCAGGGTTTGGATAATGCATTCCCAGCCCCTGGGTTTATTAACTGGCTCCAGGAGCAGACCACAATGTCAAACAGCCCAAAGAGGTTTCGTGTTTATGCTCTGTCTTTGGGGCTATTTTCAGCTGTGCTGCTCCCTCCTGCTGCAGTCTAATCAATGTAGCCATTTGATAAGTGCTTCTCCATTAAGGGACTTGCCTGATTTGCTGAAGCTTTGCTTTCCAAACAGAAATGTCCACTCAAAATGCAGCATCTGAGGCTGCATTCTCCACAAGCAGCAAACCACAGTTAAACCAGTAACAGAGAGATGTTGTACACAGCCAGGATCCAATCTGAGAGCAACATCTGGATTTGTTAGGGTGAGCAGTCCAAGCATCCTGCTTGCAGAGCACAGTCTGCTCAGGCTGTGGCATTTTGGTCTCCCTGTCTGCGTGCTGCACCCCACTGACTGCAACGGAGCAGGGCAGAAAGGCAGCAGAGCTGAAACCTCTGCAGGGCTTAAAAGGGGACCCAAGCTGGGGAAGGATCTAGAGAGGAAGGCTGGTGAGGAGCAGCTGAGGGAGCTGGGGGTGTTGAGTCTGCAGAAGAGGAGGCTGAGGGCAGACCTCTGCAGCTCCCTGAAAGGAGGCTGGAGTCAGATGAGGGTTGGCCTCTTCTGCCCAGTCTCAGGTGATAGAAGGAGAGGCAATGGCCTGGAATTGTGCCAGGGGAGGCTTAGGTTGGAGAGGAGGAAACATTTCTTTGCTGCAAGAGTGGTCAGGGGCTGGAAGAGGCTGCTCAGGGAGGTGGCAGAGTCCTCATCCCTGGAGGTGTTCAAGAAAGGTATGGCCATGGTACCTGGGGACATGGTTTGATGGCCAGGGCTGCTGCTTCCCTTCTGGAGTCCCCCCTTTTGCAGGTCCCCCTTTTGGAGTCCCCCTCTTGGAGTTCCCTGTCTTGGAGTCCCCTCTCTTGGAGTCCTCCATTTTGCAGGTCCCCCTTTTGCAGTCCCCCATTTGCAGTCTTCTCTTTTGTGAGTCCCCCTTTTGTGAGTCCCCCTTTTGTGAGTCCCCCTTTTGGAGTCCCCCTTTTGGAGTCCCCCTTTTGCAGTCTTTTCTTTTGGAGTCCCCCCTTTGGGGTCCCCCTTTTGGAGTCCCCCTTTTGCAGTCTTTTCTTTTGGAGTCCCCCCTTTGGGGTCCCCCTTTTGGAGTCCCCCTTTTGCAGTCTTTTCTTTTGGAGTCCCCCCTTTGGGGTCCCCCTTTTGGAGTCCCCCTTTTGCAGTCTTCTCTTTTGGAGTCCCCCTTTTTTGAGTCCCCCCTTTTGGAGTCCCCCTTTTGCAGTCTTCTCTTTTGGAGTCCCCCCTTTTGGAGTCCCCCCATTTTGCAGGTCCCCCTTTTGCAGTCTTCTCTTTTGGAGTCCCCCCTTTTGGAGTCCCCCCATTTTGCAGGTCCCCCTTTTGCAGTCTTCTCTTTTGGAGTCCCCCTTTTGTGAGTCCCCCCTTTTGGAGTCTCCTCCTTTTGTGAGTCTCCCCCTTTTGGAGTCCCCCCTTTTTGGAGTCCCCCATTTTGCAGGCCCCCCTTTTGCCGTCTTCTCTTTTGGAGTCCCCCTTTTGTGAGTCCCCCCCTTTTGCAATCTCCCTTTTGTGAGTCCCCCCTTTTTGGAGTCCCCCCTTTTTGGAGTCCCCCCTTTTTGGAGTCCCCCCTTTTGTAATTCCCCCTTTTTGGAGTCCCCCTTTTTGGATGGAGTCTCCCCTTTTGTGAGTCCCCCTTTTTGGATGGAGTCCCCCCTTTTGTGAGTCCCCCCTTTTGTGAGTCCCCCTTTTTTGGAGTCTCCCTTTTTGGAGTCCCCCTTTTGGAGTCTCCTCCTTTTGTGAGTCCCTCCCTTTTGGAGTCCCCCCTTTTTGGAGTCCCCCATTTTGCAGGCCCCCCTTTTACAGTCTTCTCGTTTGGAGTCCCCCCTTTTGGAGTCTCCCCCTTTTGGAGTCTCCCTCCTCTTGGAGTCTCCATTTTGCAGGTCCCCCTTTTGCAGTCTTCTCTTTTGGAGTCCCCCTTTTGTGAGTCCCCCCCTTTTGTGAGTCCCCCCCTTTTGTGAGTCCCCCCCTTTTGTGAGTCCCCCCTTTTGGAGTCCCCCTTTTTTGGAGTCTCCCTTTTTGGATGGAGTCCCCCTTTTGTGAGTCCCCCCTTTTGGAATCCCCCCTCTTAGAGTCCCCCTTTTGCAGTCCCCCCTTTTGCAGTCCCCTCTTGGAGTCCTATTCCCTCCTCACAGTGCAGCAGTTCTGAGGTTTTGGTGGAGCACCAAAGCACTGGGTAGGAGTTTCAGATGCCTGAGGGACCTCTGCTAGATAGCTCCAAGCTGCTTCTGCAGGATGTGAGTCTTCTCTAACAACTCCAGTTAGTAAGAACAACAACAAAAACCACCATCCAGAGAGGCATTTTGTGAGCCTCTGTTTTGTCCAGGCTGAATGCCCATGGAAGAGCCCAAGATGAGTGTGAAATGCAGTGGAGAAGGGATGGGGAATGGGTGCTGGCAGGGGTGTATGGAAAGAGATGAAGAGGAATGCAAGAGCAGCCACCCTTAATGTGAGACAGAGAGCTCTGGGACTCAGAATGAAGACAAGTGACTTTCCCCCTTACAAGATGCTGAAGGCAGGAATTGTTAACTGGGACAGATGTTGGAGCTCTGGGGCTTCAGGACATGTGTTTTGAGGTTTCCCAGGCACTGGGAGATAGTGGAAACAAAATATTTTCCTAGATATTAATATTGTCCTGGTTGTAAAATGTATTCCTAGACCAAGTATTCATTTTAGAGGGCTCTAGCAAGTCTGCTGTTTTATTGAAAAGCCAAACTAACAGAGAGCTTTTTGGCTATTGATGGCAGATGGTGGGCAGAAGGCAAGGCTGAGAGAGGCAGGAGAGGCTCAGGCTCTGCTCTAGGACTTCCAGGAGACACCTTGGGTTGCATCTCAGCTGGCAGGGAAGCTCAGGTGAAAAGAAAGCCTTTAAAGTCATAGAATCATAGAATCAGCCAGGTTGGAAGAGACCTCCAAGCTCATCCAGGCCAAGCTAGCACCCAGCCCTGTCCAGTCAACCAGACCATGGCACTAAGTGCCTCAGCCAGGCTTGGCTTCAACACCTCCAGGGACGGCCACTCCACCACCTCCCTGGGCAGCCCATTCCAATGCCAATCACTCTCTCTGCCAACAACTTCCTCCTAACATCCAGCCTAGACCTCCCCTGCCACAACTTCACACTGTGTCCCCTTCTTCTCTTGCTGCTTGCCTGGCAGAAGAGCCCAACCCCACCTGGCTACAACCTCCCTTCAGGTAGTTGTAGACAGCAATGAGCTCTGCCCTGAGCCTCCTCTTCTGCAGGCTAAAGGCTGCTCATCTGGCCAGGCAGACCAAGAAGGCAATGGGTTTTACTAAGGAGGTGTTCCAGTCAGCAGAAGCTTTTCCAGAAGGCTGAGCTTGGGCTCCAGCTGTCAAGAAGTCTTCTTTCCTGCCATACTTCTTTTCACTGGGTGCATCTTACTTTTGTCTCTTCTTGCTGCAACAACATCCTTCATTAATCACAGAATGATTGAGTTGGAAAAGCCCTCCAAGATCATCCACTCCAGCCATCAACCCAGCACCACCATGGCTATCAAACCACCTGCCCAAGTGCCATGGCCACAGGTATCTGGAACACCTCCAGGGATGGGGACTCCTCCACCTCCCTGGGTAGCCTCTTCCAATCCCTGACCACTCTTGCAGCAAAGGAATTTTTCCTCATCTCCAACCCTGGCACAATTTCAGGCCATTGCCTCTCCTTCTATCACCTGAGACTAGAGAGAAGAGACAACCCCCACCTGGTTCCAACCTCCTCTCAGGCAGCTGTAGAGAGCAATGAGGTCTGCCCTCAGCCTCCTCTTCTCCAGGCTAACTCTAATTCCCTCAGCTGCTCCTCACCAGCCTTGCTCTCCAGACCCTCAGGATCCAAGATTGAAGAGAAGACATTTAAGATCATCAAGTATCACCTGACTGCTGCTGGTGGATGAGAAGCTGAACATGAGCCAGCATTTGCAGCCCAGAAAGCAAACCAGAGCCTGGGCTGCAGCAGAAGTGTGGCCAGCAGGGCAAGGGAGGGGATTCTCCCCCTCTGCTCTGCTCTGCTGAGACCCCACCTGGAGTACTGCAGCCAGGTCTGGAGCCCTCATGACAAGAGGAATGTGGAGATGCTGGAGAGTGTCCAGAGCAGGGCCAGGAGGATGCTGAGAGGGCTGCAGCAGCTCTGCTGTGAGCACAGACTGAAAGAGTTGGGGCTGTGCAGGCTGGAGCAGAGGAGGCTCCCAGGTGACCATCTTGTGGCCTTCCAGGATCTGAAGTGGGCTACAAAAAGGCTGGGGAGGGACTTTGTAGGCTCTGAGGGAGTGCCAGGACTGGGGGGAATGGAACAAAGCTGGAGGTGGGGAGTGTGAGGCTGGATGTGAGGAGGAAGTTGTTGAGCATGAGAGTGGTGAGAGGCTGGAATGGGTTGCCCAGGGAGGTGGTTGAGGCCCCATGTCTGGAGGTGTTTCAGGCCAGGCTGGCTGAGGCTGTGTGCAGCCTGCTCTAGGGTAGGGTGTCCCTGGGCATGGCAGGGGGCTTGGAACTGGCTGCTCCTTGTGGTCCCTTCCAACCCTGACTGATTCTGTGATTGTAAGGAGAAGAGACTGATCCCCACCTCACTCCAACCATCTCTTGGTGTGCTGGAGCTGTTATCCCTCTCTTGTACCAAGGCATCAGTGATGTTGGTTGCTCTCCTGATAGCAACCCATGGTTTTCTAAAGAGCTGCACTGAGGATCTGCCCTCCTCTTGCTTCTCTGTGCAAAATCCATGAGTGCTTTGGTGCAGGTGGAGCAGGAAGAGCCCCAAACACTCCAGGAGTGCTCACTTGGGGAAGTGATCTGAAGTGGAGCAGGACCATGAGTGCCAAGCTGCTGACTCACGCCGGGTGGGCAGCTGGATGTAAGCAAGGATGCAGATGGATAAGATCAGGGAAAGCCTGGATGAAAAACAAGTGAGGATGCTGGGCTGGGACAAGAGAAGGGCTGTGAAAGATATTAGAGCTGAAATCAAAAGGAGAATAAAACATCCCTGTGCTGTCAGCACTTCAAAGCAGCCGAGGCAGCCAAGGTGAAGTCTAGGGGAGTTATAACAGCCTCCAGTTGCCTGCTGTGGTCCTTGGACTGGGCCCACCAAGTGGACTCCCTTTTGCTTCCAGTGTCTAGGAAGAAAGGCAGCTGATTTAGAGGCTATCTGGGGCAAAAAGGCAAATGTTTAGTTGGCCAAAAGTGGTTGTGAGTTCCGACTGTGTGAGGATATTTTCACTGCTGGCTGGAGGGAGATTGTGTTCCTGCAAGGTTTGAATCTTCACCACCTCTCTCCCTGCCAAGCCATAACTTCATTGCCTTGGGGCTTGGACTGGGAGCCAAGCAATTTGCTGCAGCTGAGTGGAGGAGCTGTGTGAAAGGCAGGTGGAGAAGGGACACATGAAAGGTCCTTGGTAGGTGGGAAGCAGCCACAGGGCTCTCCACTGATCCCTTCAGATGAGTTTGCCTAGTGGGAGGTGTGAGTGGAGAGAAGAACATCAGGAAGAGAGGTGATTGAAACTGGGCATGAGGAAGAAATTCTTGATCTGAGGGTGGGAGACACTGGAACAAGTTGCCCAGGGATGTGGTGGATGCCCCCTCCCTGGAGGTGCTCAAGGCCAGGCTGGATGAGGCCTTGAGCCAGATTGGCTGATGAGAGGTGTCCCTGCCCATGGCAGGGGGATGGGAACTGAATGATGTGCACTGGCAGCCCAAAAAGCCAAGCAGAGCCTGGGCTGCAGCAGGAGCAGTGTGGCCAGCAGGGCCAGGGAGGTGATTCTTCCCCTCTGCTCTGCTCTGCTGAGACCCCACCTGGAGTACTGCATCCATTTCTGGAGCCCCTGGGACAAGAAGGCTGTGGAGATGCTGGAGTGTGTCCAGAGCAGGGCCAGGAGGATACTCAGAGGGCTGCAGGAGCTCTGCTGTGAGCACAGACTGAAAGAGTTGGGGCTGTGCAGGCTGCAGAAGAGGAGGCTCCCAGATGACCTTCTTGTGGCCTTCCAGGATCTGAAGGGGACTACAAAAAAGCTGGGGAGGGACTTTTGAGGCTGTCAGGGAGTGCCAGGACTGGGGGGAATGGAGCAAAGCTGGAGGTGGGGAGATTCAGAGTGGAGGTGAGGAGGAAGTTGTTGAGCAGGAGAGTGGTGAGAGGCTGGAATGGGTTGCCCAGGGAGGTGGTTGAGGCCCCATGGCTGGAGGTGTTTCAGGCCAGGCTGGCTGAGGCTGTGTGCAGCCTGCTCTAGGGCTGCCCTGTCCCTGGGCATGGCAGGGGGGTTGGAACTGGCTGCTCCTTGTGCTCCCTTCCAACCCTGGCTGATTATATGATCTTTAAGATCCCTTCCAACCCAAACCATTCCTCAAACCTATGAATCTTTATCAGCTCCATGGATCCTGTTTGGCTTCAGAAGAGGGCTGAGGAGCCTTGATGTGCAGCTTCAAGCTCATCTGCAGGGCAGAAGTTTTGGGAAGGCTTTATTTTCCCTCTCTTGCTTCCATTCCAGACTCTGGTGTCTGTAGCTGACATGTTACCCTGCATTGAACTAGAGCTACACAAAACACCCCCAAATCAAACCACAGCCTGCATGGACTTCCTTCAGACTTCATTATGGTCTCAACCTAGCAAAGCTTTTGTACTCTAAACACAGGCTAAGGCTTGAAAGCCTTTGGAATGACCCGAGCTGGTGAGTGGTTTTGCTGCTGCAGTGGTATGAAACAGAGAGCTTTGCATAGCTGTAAAGAAAAGCAGCTTAAACCCTGCTCTTTTTATTGTGTTTGCCTTTAAGGTGTCAGAGTCAGTAAAAGCTGAGGTTCAGCTAAAGCTTGGGGCATGCCAAGCCACGTGGATCACCACCAAGAGTGGGGTTTGCAGGAGCTGTGCAGCTTATCCCAGCCTGTAGGACACCAGGGGCTGGTTAGTAGCTGCTGTGAGAAATTCCCTGGCTGTCTAGCAGGGAATGCCTGGGCTGTGGTCACAGAGCTGCCTGTGAGGGAGTGCAGGGATTCCTGAGCTGCTTTGGAGCTGGGTATCTGTGAGCACTCAAGGCTCCACAACCTGCTCAGGCTCAGCTCAGACTGCTCCTCATGTTGCTGCAGCTGAAGCTGGGTTAACAGGAGGCCACTTTGGATGGAGTGCTGCATTCATTCCTGGGCTTTGAAAGAGGAGGCATCTTCCTGCCTGGGGAGAAGGAGTACTTGGGGTGCTTAGAAATGGTCATTTGCCTTTGCAGAAGGTCAGGAATTACAGAATGGTAGGTGCTGGAAGGGACCTCTGGAGATCATCCAAGGCAATACCCCCTGCCAAGGCAGAGGCCACCTAGGGCAGGTCACACAGAAACACATCCAGGTGGGTTTGAATGTCCCCAGAGATGGAGATTCCACCACCTCTCTGGGCAGCCTGCTCCTGGGCTCCAGCATCCTTCAATTATAGAAGCTCCTCCTCATGCTTAGATGGAACTTCTGATGGCCAAATTTGTGCCTGCCACCCCTTGTGCTGTCACTGGGCACCACTGAACAGAGCCTGGCCCCATCCTTCTGACACCCACCCTTGAAGTATTGATCAGCACTGATGAGATCCCCCTTAGGCTGCTCTCTTCCAGCCTAAACAGCCCAAATTCCTCTCACTCTTTTTTCATCAGAGATCATAGAATCAAGCAGGTTGGAAGAGACCTCCAAACTCATCCAGTCCAACCTATCTCCCAGCCCTATCCAATCAACCAGAGCATGGCACTAAGTGCCTCAGCCAGGCTTTGCTTCAACACCTCCAGGGACAGCAACTCCATGTTCCAGTCCCTTCAGCATCTCTGTAGCCCTTTGTCTCCCTCCTCTCTGGTGCATGAGGCTGGCAGCTGCTGCCACCAGATGTGGAGCAGAGATGCTGCTTTCTCAGCTGGGCAGCATCCTTTGCAGCTGAGCTGCTGCCTGCTTCTGCCTCTGCCCAAGCCCAGCGCTGCCACCAGAGAAGGGGCTTCTTGGGGGTGGGCTTGTGAGATCCCATGGCTGTTCTGAATTCACTGCTCTCATTCCCACTGCCTGGCAGCTGGAGCAAGCATCTCAGCAGGCACTTGCTCCTTTTCTTAAGTCTTCTTTGGCTACTGGCCACTTATAGATCATAGCAATGTTTGGGTTGGGAAAGACCTCTAAGATCATGGAGTCCAACCTTCAACCCAACACCAGCACAGCCATTCTGTCTGTCTGATAGAATCATACAATCAACCAGGTTGGAAGAGACCTCCAAGCTCAGCCAGTCCAACCTAGCACCCAGCCCTAGCCAGTCAACCAGACCATGGCACTAAGTGCCTCAGCCAGTCTGATGTGTTTGGCTGCTCTCCTGTGGCCACAGCCTCATTTCCCACCTTCTGACTGCACATGGCACCATGCCCCCCTCACCTTGCCAGGCAGTAGGGTCTCCTGTTTCTTCTCCATGACATCCCTCAGCATTCACGAGGCTCAAGATCCATCAACTGTGTGGGAGGCTCTGCTTTTCCTAGGAACCTGGAGCCGACCTGACTTGGAGCTTCCTCTTGGCTTGGAGCTCCTGGAGTAAAAAAATATGCCTCCTAGGACAGAGGGTTGAAAGCAGAGAGGAGCTGCTGCTGAAAGGAGAGGTTTATCTTCTAAGCAGCTGCTCACTGCTGTGTCTCCTCCCTTTCAATGCCAGCAAGAGCAGGGCAAGTCCTTTGCTTCAGAGCTGTGCAGCCCTGGCTTGTGACTCTCTTTATTGCTGCTTGGTCCTCGTTGGAGTTACTCTCCCCTCTGCTCCATCACAGCCAGACTGCTGTGGTAGTTTCCCCTCTTACCCAGTACACAATTCTTGTCCTCCTCTTACAAACCCTTTCTTTTCCTTTTCCCAGAAGCAGGCAGCAGCTCTGCTGAATGCATTTCTCCACAAGGTTGCTTCCCAGGTCAGGAGGTTAGCTTCCTTTTGTCTTTTTTTTTGACTTCAGAAATGCTCCTCTGTGTGTCCTCCTGCATTGTGAAGGCTGTGAAGAATGAGAAGCCCAAAGCCATCCATTAATCCACAGGCAAAGTGCTGTCCAGGCAGTTGCAGTGAAAGCTCTCACATGCTGCCCTGGAAATAACCCCAGCCTTGACGTGGTAGGATGACCCTAGGTAAGGTCAGAAGCTCAGTTCTCATTTTCCTTTAAGCTTCTGGTTTTTAAACAGTGTCTGGAGTTGTCCTTTGTGGTTATCTTGATCTCCTGAAGCAGATGGGATCTTCAGAGGCAGCAAGTGGAGAAGTGGAGCCCAGAGAGGCAGAGGTTTGTCTGCTGAGCATTGCTGCTCTCACATCTCAATTTATTGTTCTTTTGGCTTAAATATTTAACCACCATGACCCCATGTGAGAGCAGGAAGTGGTGTCAGGACTTTAGCTTAAGCTGCTTTGCAGGGACAAAGCACCTGGTTTAATTCCTGCTGGAAATGGAAGTGATTTGGAAGTGTCCCAACGAATTCAAAGTTGAAGTGCTAAGGCCTGGCTGCTGCTGTCCTTCCCTGGTGGATTTGGATCATAGAATCATAGAATCAACCAGGTTGGAGGAGACCTCCAAGCTCAGCCAAGCCAAGCTAGCACCCAGCCCTGGCCAGTCAACCAAACCATGGCACTAAGTGCCTCAGCCAGGCTTTGCTTCAACACCTCCAGGCACGGTGACTCCACCACCTCCCTGGGCAGCCCATTCCAATGCCAATCACTCTCTCTGACAACAACTTCCTCCTCACATCCAGCCTAGACCTCCCCTGGTTGCACAGCTTCACACTGTTGTCCCTCTTACAGGAGGGACACCTGGCAGCCATCCTCCCCTGGTTGGTTTTGCTCTTGTGGCACAGGATGACCTTTGGTAATGGAACCAAGGGGATGGGAGTAACAGCAGCTGTTGGGATGCTGGCCCTGAAGCGCTCTGGGAGGTAAGCAGGTCGCATCAGAACCTTGGGAGCAGGCAAGGCTGAAGCTGGAGCAGCCCCAGGCATGCTCCCTGGGCTGCTGCAGGAGCAGCCTTTCAAGCAGGATATTGTTGATTCCTAGATTTCATTTTCTTTTTCAGCTCTCTGCTGCAGCTTTGCTCTTCCTTGCTTTAGGCAGCTGAGCCAGGATGGCTGATTTTCATTATCTCTGAGAGGTAAGGGAATGCTGAAGTATGCAACCAACCTCCCTCCTTATGCAAATTGCCCTGGGTTTGGTTTTTTGCAGGAGAGGCAGCAGAGTACTGACAAAAAATATTCCCCTCTTCACTCTGATGTTACACACTGCCTGGAAATGTCTATAGGAATCTGACTAAGCCTATGAGGAGAGGCTGAGGGAGCTGGGGGTGTGCAGCCTGCAGAAGAGGAGGCTCAAGGCAGACCTCATTGCTCTCTACAGCTACCTGGAGGGAGGCTGTAGCCAGGTGGGGTTGGGCTCTTCTGCCAGGCAAGAAGCAAGAGAAGAAGGGGACACAGTGTGAGGTTGTGGCAGGGGAGGTCTAGGCTGGATGTTAGGAGGAAGTTGTTGGCAGAGAGAGTGATTGGCATTGGAATGGGCTGCCCAGGGAGGTGGTGGAGTTGCTGTGCCTGGAGGTGCTGAAGCCAAGCCTGGCTGAGGCACTTAGTGCCATGGTCTGGTTGCTTGGCCAGGGCTGGGTGCTAGGTTGGGCTGGATGAGCTTGGAGGTCTCTTCCAACCTGCTTGATTCTATGATTCTGGGGGCTGCAGGATGAGGAATGATCCTGTCTCTGCAGGATGAGGAAGATGTGGTCCATCCTCATCTGAAGGCTTTAGGTAAGCAGAAGCATTTCATAGAGCCTTGGATGCTGTTAGAATCCATGCAGCACATCAGGGTGGCTGCCTCAGCAGTTCCAGGAACCTCTTGCAACACAAGAACCACAGATCCCTGTATCAGCACCACGAGCTTGCTGAAGGCTTGGTCTGGCTGCAGCTTATTTTTAGGAGGATTTATGGGCCTTTGTTCATCCAAGTTCATCTTGCTTTGGCAAGCAGCTTTTCAGAACTGACCACCTTAAACCAGGCCCAGTTTTATGGAGTGCATCTATCAGGCAAAACGATCCCAAGCCCTCTCCATGGCTCTTGAGTTTCCAGAAGGGGTTTTTACTACTGCAATTTTCATGTCTCACATTTTTCCCTCCAGTTTCCTGTGTCCTGTGGTTAAATCTTGACCATAAATCTTCAGGCTGCTTTGTTAAAAATAATAGGTCTGCTCTGCTGCTTCATTTAACAAGCTGCAAGATTAATAGTGTCCTTAAAACAATTAAACTGGGGAGCGTGGTTAAATACCCCCAGGTGCAATGGAGGAGGAGGAACAACAACTGGAGCCATTTCCATCTCCCTGGTGTTTCACGTGCTGCCTGGCAGCTCCTGCCTCACACCCTGCTGCTGAAGTCCTCTTGCACTCTAGAGAGTCATAGAATCATTAAGGTTGGAAGAGATCTCCAAGATCATCAGGTCCAACCTTCTCCCCAACACCTCTGTGACCACTGGACCTTAGAGGTTGGAAGGGACTTCTGGAGATCGTGGCCACAGGTTTCTAGGAGACCTCCAGGGATGGGGACTCCACCACCTCACCTGGGCAGCCTCTTCCAATCCCTGACCACTCTTGCAGCAAAGGAATTTTTAACTCATCTCCAGACTAAACCTCCCCTGGTGCAACTTGGGGGCACTGCCTCTTGTCCTGTCATTACAGGTCAATCCTCACCTCACTGCAACCTCCTCTCAGGGAGCTGTAGAGAGCACTGAGCTCTCCCCTCAGCCTCCTCTTCTCCACACTAAACACTCCCAGTTCTCTCAGCTGCTCCTCACCAGCCCTGTTCTCCAGACCCTTCCTCCAGCTTGGTTGCCCTGCTCTGCACCTGCTCCAGCACCTCAATATCTTTCCTGTACTGTGGTGCCCCCAAACTGGTGCAGCCTCTCCAGTGCCCAGTACAAGAGGATGATCACTTCTCTACTCCTGCTAGCCGCTGTACTTCTTCAGCCAGGATGCTGGTGACCTTTTTTGCCACCTGAGCACACTTCTGGCTCATACTCAGCCAGCTGTCAAGCAGCACTCTTAGGTCCTTTTCTGCTGAGCAGTTTCCAGCCACTCTGCCCCAAGCCTGGAGCTTTGCATGGAGTTGGTGTGATCCAAGTGCAGGACCCAGCTCTTGGCCATGTCAAACCTCATGCAATTGACTTTAACCCATTGGTCCAACCTCTCCAGATCTCTCTGTAGAGCCTTCCTACCCTCAAGACCAACACTCCTGCTTAATTCTGTGCCACCTGCAAACTCACTGAGGGTGCACTCAATTCCCTTGTCTAGATAACTGATAGGGATGTTCAACAGGACCAGCCTGAGCACTGAGCCCTGGGGAACACCACTTGTGGGCAGGTGGTAGAGGCATGGGAAGGGTTGCATCTGAAAAAAAACCTTCTTGGGCAGGTTTGGAAATCGAGTGACAGAAGTCATTGGATGGCAAATAAAGCTAAAAATGTGGTACTTGGGGCCCACCCCCCCAAAAAAAGGCTTTTGCAGCTTTGGAATGTGGAGCTTGAGGTGTCCCTTAGTGCAGCTGGAGGAGGAGGTCATCTTTGGGATCCTGCTGGCAATATTAACACACTGACCTGGTGGTAGTGACAAGGTCTGGGGCTGCTTCTGGCATCTTTGTTGGCTGTGGTGCTGACAGACTGCCTGAAGAGCAGAGGCAGAGGAGAGTTGTCCAACTAAGGCTGAAGGTAAGCAGGCAGGGATGAGGATTCACCAGGAACGTTAAGTTTGGTTCTTGTCAGTCCAGGCTCTTGGGGTTTGGGTGGTTTGGAGGGGGTGGTGGTGGTGGGGGTTGTTGTGTGACAAGGTCTGGGGCTGCTTCTGGCATCTTTGTTGGCTGTGGTGCTGACAGACTGCCTGGAGAGCAGAGGCAGAGGAGAGCTGTCTGACTGAGGCTGCAGGTAAGCAGGCAGGGATGAGGATTCACCAGGAACGTTAGTTTGGTTCTTGTCTGTCCAGGCTCTTGGGGTTTGGGTGGTTTGGAGGGGGTGGTGGTGATGGGGATTGTTGTGTGACAAGGTCTGGGGCTGCTTCTGACAAGGTCTGGGCTGCTTCTGGCATCTTTGTTGGCTGTGCTGCTGGCAAACTGCCTGGAGAGCAGAGGCAGAGAGTTGTCCAACTAAGGCTGCAGGTAAGCAGGCAGGGATGAGGATTCACCAGGAACATTAGTTTGGTTCTTGTCTGTCCAGGCTCTTGGGGTTTGGGTGGTTTGGAGGGGGTGTGTGTGGGGGGTTGTTGTAGTTATGACTTCAGCCCTCCAAGGGAAAGGTCTTTGTGCCTGGCCTGTCTATTGTGTGTGCTCACAATGCCCACTACAATGGAGCTGCAGCCCCTGAATGGGCCCTCCAGGCATCGTAGAAAGGCAAAGAGAAACAAATGTCTCTTTTCAGATGGATCTCGTGCTGAAAACCAGGCTGATGGTGGTGCTTCACGTTCGACCCTGCCACTGTAAGCGTCTCCAATTGCTTGGAATAAGAAATGCTTCTCCTTTTCAGGAAGGCGTCAGTTAGCAAGCTGGAAACCCGACCAGGTGATGGGCACCTGCTCTGGTTTCACAGGAAGGAGACCTGGGGCTCTGCTCTCTCTGCCTCTTGGCTACTATTTAGATGCTTTGTCCAGAAGGAGAAGCTGAAGCCCAGCCTGTTAGTTATTAGAGGAAGTCCAGCTGGGACACCAAAGCCAGATTTCAGCAGAGCCAAAATAAGGAACAAGCTGCAGCACAGACTGAAAGAGTTGGGGCTGTGCAGGCTGGAGCAGAGGAGGCTCCCAGGTGACCTTCTTGTGGCCTTCCAGCATCTGAAGGGGGCTACAAAAAAGCTGGGGAGGGACTTTTTAGGCTGTCAGGGAGTGCCAGGACTGGGGAAATGGAGCAAAGCTGGAGGTGAGGAGATTCGGAGTGGATGTGAGGAGGAAATTGTTGAGCATGAGAGTGGTGAGAGGCTGGAATGGGTTGCCCAGGGAGGTGGTTGAGGCTCCATGGCTGGAGGTGTTTCAGGCCAGGCTGGCTGAGGCTGTGTGCAGCCTGCTCTAGGGTAGGGTGTCCCTGGGCATGGCAGGGGGCTTGGAACTGGCTGCTCCTTGTGCTCCCTTCCAGCCCTGACTGATTCTATGATTCTCCCAGGCACCCAGTGACAGAACAAGAGGGCACAGCCTCAAACTGCCCCAGGTTCAGCCTGGATAGGAGGAAGAAATTCTTTACAGAGAGAGCAGATTGGCATTGGAATGGGCTGCCAGGGGGGAGGTGGTGGAGTCACCACCGTTGGAGGTGTTTAGGAGGAGGCTGGATGAGGCTCTTAGTGCCATGGGTTAGTTAATCAGAAGGTGTTAGGTGACAGGTTGGCCTCGATGATCCTAGAGGTCTTTTCCAACCTGGTTAGTTGTGTGATTCTGTGTGTGAATGCTTGATGCAGACTGGGTAGACTCCAGATAAAATCTTTGCTGTTAGAGTGAAGGTCAACAGGAGCTTGCTTCAGAAAGAAAACCCCAACAACCCACCTTTCTTATTTGAAAGTTTGGCTAAAGTAGCATTGCTGTGCAGTTGACTTCTCCCAGCTCCACAGAGGGAATTGTCTTTAAAGTTTTTTTGGGCTTGAAGTCTTGTTGCCATTAACATTTGCTTGGAAACTGTCTTGTGTTGCAGCCATTTCTGCTGTGGGACAGAGGTGAGATTCCATCAAGACCACGTTCCAAAGCTTCTACCATCAGGTAATGCCCCACTTCACTCAAGTGCTGACTCCCAGAAGTATTCTTCTTGCCATCAAGGTTTTATTTTCCCTTTTAATCCATGCTCCAGAATCCAACCCTGTGTAAATCCTTGGAGGCTTTCAGTGCCTCTTTGCTTCAGGGCCTAACCTCAGGTTCATCAAATATTTGTAGCTGCCAGCCTAGAGCATCAGCAGAAGCCTCTGAGATGCAGAAAGCCCATCTGAGGTGTTAGGTAACACTGGAACTGTTACTATGGGCCAGGTTTTTAACAGAGAGCTGTTAAATCATAGAATCAGCCAGGTTGGAAGAGACCTCCAAGCTCAGCCAGGCCAACCTAGCACCCAGCCATGGCCAAGCAACCAGACCATGGCATTAAGTGCCTCAGCCAGGCTTGGCTTCAACATCTCCAGGGGCAACGACTACCACCCTGGGCAGCCCATTCCAATGCCAATCACTCTCTCTGCCAACAACTTCCTCCTAACATCCAGCCTAGACCTCCCCTGCCACAACTTCACACTGTGTCCCCTTCTGCTGTTGCTGCTTGCCTGGCAGAAGAGCCCAACCCCACCTGGCTACAGCCTCCCTTCAGGTAGTTGTAGACAGCAATGAGCTCTGCCCTGAGCCTCCTCTTCTGCAGGCTGCACACCCCCAGCTCCCTCAGCCTCTCCTCACAGGGCTGTGCTCCAGGCCCCTCACCAGCTTTGTTGCCCTTCTCTGGACACCTTCCAGCTCCTCAACATCTCTCTTGAATTGAGGGGCCCAGAACTGGACACAGCACTCAAGGTGTGGCCTGAGCAGTGCTGAGCACAGGGGCAGAATAACCTCCCTTGTCCTGCTGCCCACACTGCTCCTGAGCCAGGCCAGGATGCCATTGGCTCGTTTGTGAGGACAAGTGCCTGCAGCAGGCTTGAAACCCACAGTGACTGATGTAAGTGTGGTTTTAGCTGCCCTCGCAGGTGATTGCACTTTGCTGCAGCCAGGCTTGGCTGTGAGCTGAGGACTGCCTTTAGCTGCCCTCGCAGGTGATTGCACTTTGCTGCAGCCAGGGACCTCAGCTGCACTGCCTATGAGACACAGCTGCGACCCCTCTCCTTCCAGCAGCTTTTTGCTCTCGCACAGCTCCTGTCCAGCCCTTGCTTCTTTGCTCGCCGCCGCTCCAGCCATGAAGTTTTCACCTCCGCCGGTGGCAGAGGCTCTCCCCGGCTGGGGTGGGCGCCGTCCCCTCGAACCGCCCCGGACCGAGCCGCGCCGTGCCGTGCCGAGCCGCGCCGGCCCCTGACGTGGGTGCTGCCGGGCCGTGCCGAAGGCGGGGCCGCGCCGGGGGCCGCACCGGCTTTATTAGCGCCGCAGGTCGCGATGCGCGGCCCAGGCAGGGGCGCAGCGAGCAACAGGAGGCGGCGCGGACGCTCACTGCCCGCCGCTGCCGCCTCCGCCGCCCGGCCCGGCCCGGCCGCCGGCCCCGGGACTCCCCGGGGAGGGGAGCGGGGGGGGGGGGGGGGGGCGCGGCTGAAGCGCCGGCGGAGGGGAGAGGAGCGGAGGCGGCGGAAGGGCCGAGGAGGAGCGCGGCGGGGGCCGGCAGCGTGCGGCGAGGCTGGGCGGCGGTCCCCGTGATGCTGCTCCTGCCCCTGTGGGTAGTGGCAGCCGCGCTCCTGGGGCTCCGCGCTGCCGCCGCACGGCAGGTGAGTGAGGGAGGCGGGCGGCGGGCTGGCACCGGGACTCTGCCCCCTTCGCCCCTGCCCCTTTCGCCCCTGCCCTGCCCGCGGCTCCCTGTGCCAGCGGGCCCGGGAGGCTGCCGGAGCTGTCGCCGCCCCCGTCCCTCGGTAGAGGGGAGCCGCGGGCTGGGCTGTCCCCGCAGCTCGGCTCTCGGAGCCGGGGCACGGCGGCCCGGGGCTGCTGGTGGGCTCCCGTGGGGAGGGTCCCGAGGGTGTCCGTCCTGTGTAGCCCCTTGCAGATCTCAGCGTCCGGCTCTCTCCTGCCCGGCACCGAGCTCGCAGCTGCCATTACTGGGCGTGCAGCATCCCCGATGCCGGCTTCGGTCCCGTAGCCCCGGCCCCGCTGGTGGTGAGCTGGCGCTGGCAGCCGGCTGCCGCCGGCGCTCTCCCTGCTGCCGCTGGGGAGGTTCAGTTCCCTTCCCAGCTCTCCAGCATGGGGATGAAGCAGAGGTGACCCCCACGCGTGGCTCTGTTCCACCCTGGCACCCTGTGCTTCACAGCACGCACCCCTCGGGTGGCCTCTCTCCTTCTGGCCACTGAGGCTGCTCTCCGGGCACAGAAGAGCTCCAGAACAGGTCACTGGGAGGGAGGGTTTCTCTGTGGCTCCACTGCTGCTAGACTTACTCTGACAGTACACGCGTGGGAGCAGCTGTTTGCTCACTTAGGGAGAAGTGCCACCCCCAGAAACCCAAACCCAGGGATGTAAAGAGCGATGCCATACAGAACAAGCCCATTTTCCCCCCAGCCTCTTGGCAGCTCACTGCTGTCACACAGCGCATGGCAGTCACCCCCAACAACTTCCTACATGCCTTTCTCTTCTTTTTGTGTTCCAGGCTGGCAGAGAACAGCAGATCCAAACAGGTAAGGAAGCCTTTTCGACTCTTAAGGGCTGCTATCAAAGTGGGAACACAAGGAGGAAGCTCCACAAGGTGGCTTCTTAGCTGGGAAAGTGATCTGTATGCAGGCCAGCCCTCCCTTTCGTACCCCCCCCCCACCACACACACCCCACACCAGTGCCACCCAGGAGCCGTCTGTGGCAGCTCGGTGCTGTGGCATGACTTGAATTTGCAAGCCCTCTCTCATTGTGCAGTTTTGCATCCCGATGGGTTTGGGCTGCCCTGCTGAAACAGAAGGCAAAGAGGAGGTTAACGTCGCAGCGTGCTTAAAGTGACCCCCTCTGAACGTGGTGGCAAATCGGCTTGGAGGAGGACAGCAAATCTGGGTCAGACACTTTGTCTTCAAGTTCTGAGCCGAGGAGGAAGTGGCTACCCTGAATGGGGCCTGAAGTTGTGCCAGGGGAGGGTTAGGTTGGATATCAGGAGTCATTTCTTTGTTGAAGGAGCTGAGAGAACTGGAGGAGGCTGAGGTTGGAGTCAGGTGATGGTTGGAGTCAGGTGGTGTTTGGTCTCCCTAGTCTCAGGTGATAGAAGGAGAGGCAATGGCCTGGAATTGTGCCAGGGGAGGCTTAGGTTGGAGAGGAGGAAACATTTCTTTGCTGCAAGAATGGTGGAGGATTGGAAGAGGCTGCTCAGGGAGGTGGCAGAGTCCTCATCCCTGGAGGTGTTCAAGAAAGGTATGGCCATGGTACCTGGGGACATGGCTTGATGGCCAGGGCTGCTGCTTCCCTCTTGGAGTCCCCCCCTCTTGGAGTCCCCCCCTCTTGGAGTCCCCCCCTCTTGGAGTCCCCCCCTCTTGGAGTCCCCCCCTCTTGGAGTCCCCTTCCCTCCTCACAGTGCAGTGGTTCTGAGGTTTTGGTGGAGCACCAAAACGTTGGGTAGGAGTTTCAGGTGTTTGAGTGACCTCTGCTAGCTAGCTCCAAGCTGCTTCTGCAGGATGTGAATCTTCTCCAGCAACTCCAGTTAGTAAAAAGAACCAAAAAAAACCCATCCTGAGAAGCATTTTGTGAGCCTGTGTTTTGTCTGGGGAGGTGGTGGAGTCCCCATCCCCGGAGGTGTTCAAGAAAGGCATGGCCATGGCACTTGGAGACATGTGCTTTGGTGGCCCTGGTGGTGGTAGGTTGATGTTTAGCCTGGAGCACAGCCCTGTGCGAGAGCAAAAAGCTGCTGGAAGGAGAGGGGTCACAGCTGTGTCTCATAGGCAGTGCAGCTGAGGTCCCTGGCTGCAGCAAAGTGCAATCACCTGCGAGGGCAGCTAAAGGCAGTCCTCAGCTCACAGCCAAGCCTGGCCACACTTGTATCAGTCACTGTGGGTTTCAAGCCTGCTGCAGGCACTTGTCCTCACAAACGAGCCAGTGGCGTCCTGGCAGGACAAGGGAGGTTCTTCTGCCCCTGTGCTCAGCACTGCTCAGGCCACACCTTGAGTGCTGTGTCCAGTTCTGGGCTCCTCAATTCAAGAGAGATGTTGAGGTGCTGGAAGGTGTCCAGAGAAGGGCAATGAAGGTGGTGAGGGGCCTGGAGCACAGCCCTGTGAGGAGAGGCTGAGGGAGCTGGGGGTGTGCAGCCTGCAGAAGAGGAGGCTCAGGGCAGAGCTCATTGCTGTCTGCAGCTCCCTGAAGGGAGGCTGTAGCCAGGTGGGGTTGGGCTCTTCTGCCAGGCAAGCAGCAACAGAAGAAGGGGACACAGTGTGAAGTTGTGGCAGGGGAGGTCTAGGCTGGATGTTAGGAGGAAGTTGTTGTCAGAGAGAGTGATTGGCATTGGAATGGGCTGCCCAGGGAGGTGGTGGAATGGCTGTGCCTGGAGGTGTTGAAGCCAAGCCTGGCTGAGGCACTTAGTGCCATGGTCTGGTTGGTTGGCCAGGGCTGGGTGCTAGGTTGGCCTGGCTGATCTTGGAGGTCTCTTTCATGCTGGTTGAGTCTTTGATTCTATGATCTTAGAGGACTTTTCCATCCCAAACAATTCTGTGATTCTACCCTGTTTGGCTGGGGCCTTTGTACCATTTTTCTTCTGCATGGGAAGGGCTCAATCTTTGCTTTCAGCTGGAAAAGGCCTACTCAAAAGCTGGGGAGGGACTTTTTAGGCTCTCAGGGAGTGCCTGGACTAGGGGGCATGGAGCAAAGCTGGAGGTGGGGAGAGTCAGGCTGGATGTGAGGAGGAAGTTGTTGAGCATGAGAGTGGTGAGAGGCTGGAATGGGTTGCCCAGGGAGGTGGTTGAGGCCCCATGGCTGGAGGTGTTTAAGGCCAGGCTGGCTGAGGCTGTGTGCAGCCTGCTCTAGGGTAGGGTGTCCCTGGGCATGGCAGGGGGGTTGGAACTGGCTGCTCCTTGTGGTCCTTTCCAACCTGACTGATTCTAGGACAAGCAACCCTGCCTAATGCCAAGGCCTCCTCATATTCCAGGCATGGCACCGTGTGCTGCTGCCTGCCTTAGGGTGAGCATCTGCTGTCACGTTGTGGAATGGTGCTCTCGGGGGGGTGAAGTGCAGCACAGCAGGGCTGGTGTCTGCTGGGTGAGGTGCTCAGGGCTGCTTTGTGTTGGAACTGAAGCCTCTCCGACTCTCCTCTAAGGACAAGAAGCTTCACTTAATCAGGGCATGAGCTCAGTCATCTGGAGGGCTGTGCTCCTTGAGATTGACATCAGTTGGTGCTCTGTGGGAGGGAGGGGGCTGGGGAGGGGGCTGTATGGGTGCAAGAGGCTGTGGAGGTGTCTGTATGGGATGGAGGGGGCTGTGGAGGTGTCTGTATGGGATGGAGAAGGCTGTGGAGGTGTCTGTATGGGACAGAGGGGGCTGTGGAGGGGTCTGTATGGGACAGAGGGGGCTGTGGAGGGGTCTGTATGGGACAGAGGGGGCTGTGGAGGGGTCTGTATGGGACAGAGGGGGCTGTGGGGGGGTCTGTATGGGGCAGAGGGGGCTGTGGGGGGTCTGTATGGGACAGAGGGGGCTGTGGAGGGGTCTGTATGGGACGGAGGGGGCTGTGGGGGTGTCTGTATGGGATGGAGAAGGCTGTGGAGGGGTCTGTGTGGGACAGAGGGGGCTGTGGAGGGGTCTGTATGGGACAGAGGGGGCTGTGGGGGGTCTGTATGGGACAGAGGGGGCTGTGGAGGGGTCTGTATGGGACAGAGGGGGCTGTGGAGGGGTCTGTATGGGACAGAGGGGGCTGTGGGGGGTCTGTATGGGACAGAGGGGGCTGTGGAGGGGTCTGTATGGGACAGAGGGGGCTGTGGAGGGGTCTGTATGGGACAGAGGGGGCTGTGGGGGGTCTGTATGGGACAGAGGGGGCTGTGGAGGGGTCTGTATGGGACAGAGGGGGCTGTGGAGGGGTCTGTATGGGACAGAGGGGGCTGTGGAGGGGTCTGTATGGGACAGAGGGGGCTGTGGAGGGGTCTGTATGGGACGGAGGGGGCTGTGGGGGGTGTCTGTATGTGTGCAAGAGTCTGTGGAGGGGTCTCTGGGTTGGAAGTGGCTGTGGAAGGATCTTTGTAGTATGGAAGAGGCTGTGGAGGGATCTCTGTGATTAATAAGGCTGTGGAGGGGTCTCTCTGGGACAGAAGAGGCTGTGGAAGGATCTGTGTAGGATGGAAGAGGCTGTGGAGGGATCTCTGTGATTAATAAGGCTGTGGAGGGGTCTCTCTGGGACAGAAGAGGCTGTGGAAGGATCTGTGTAGGATGGAAGAGGCTGTGGAGGGATCTCTGTGATTAATAAGGCTGTGGAGGGGTCTCTGTGGGACGGAGGAGGTTGTGGAGGGATCTCTGTGGCATGGAAAAGGCTGTGGAAGGATCTGTGTGGGACAGAATAGGCTGTGGAGGGATCTCCATGGGATGGAAGAGTCTGTGGAAGGAAGTTGGTTCTCTCTCTCTCCCAGGGTGCTGGTGCAAGGCTGTTGTTGCTCTCACTCCTTAGCTAAGCTTGGAGGAGCTTCCCCACCAGAGCAGCAGCAGCGGTGGGGCCAGACCCCCAGCAATTCTATCTCCAGTTGCCCTCAGCCCTCCACTTGTGAGGATTTGGTTCAGGTTTTTGAGCTGAGCCTTTGCACAGAGAAGAATTTCAAGCATTTTCTCTGAGTTTTGGAGGTCTTGTCTCAATTTCAGTCCTGGCAGCACCTTCTTCTGGGCTTAGGTTGGTTTCCACTGCTGCACTTGGTGAATAATGGGAGCTGAGACAGCCGAGGTCCATTTAAACCTCACTGGCAAGCAGAGTCCTTTTCCAGTGGTATGCTGAGCCTGGGCTTTATTTCGGGTCGTTTCCAGGAGAAATAGATTGTATTTGAATTTCAGAAACCATAAGCTATACAGGAATGTGCCTACAAATCACACACTGCAGCAGGCAGGATGCCTTCAGCTGGGAAAGAACTTTGTGTCCTGCAGCTTTTTCCTTTCCTTCACAGCCCCAGAGCTGCTGCAGGCAGGAACATTTGAGACACAGGAACTGCAAGAGAGATGCTGCTACATGGCAGAGGGGGAATTGGGCATCCCACACAAAGCCCCCAGCACTGAGTTGGTGGTCCCTTGGTAGCTTTTGCAGCTGGTGTGGTTTTGCTCTCCCTTACCTGGGAAGGGGAAGATAATGTTTGTCCACTCGCTGATCTGATGCCAGCAGTGTGCACTTGCAGCCC
This sequence comes from Pogoniulus pusillus, assembly GCF_015220805.1. NCBI lineage: Eukaryota > Metazoa > Chordata > Aves > Piciformes > Lybiidae > Pogoniulus > Pogoniulus pusillus. The sequence continues at coordinate 7,015,599 of NC_087273.1, forward strand.
AGAAAGCCAACCAGGGCCTGGGCTGCAGCAGGAGAAGTGTGGCCAGCAGGGCCAGGGAGGTGATTCTCCTCTCCTCTCCGACCCCACCTGGAGTACTGCATCCAGTTCTGGAGCCCCTGTGACAAGAGGGGTGTGAAGATGCTGGAGTGTGTCCAGAGCAGGGCCAGGAGGATGCTCAGAGGCTGCAGCAGCTCTGCTGTGAGCAGAGACTGAAAGAGTTGGGGCTGTGCAGTGTGCAGAAGAGGAGGCTCCCAGGTGACCTTCTTGTGGCCTTCCAGGATCTGAAGAGGGCTACAAAAAAGCTGGAGAGGGACTTTTTAGGCTCTGAGGGAGTGCCAGGACTGGGGGAATGGAACAAAGCTGGAGGTGGGTAGGTTCAGGCTGGATGTGAGGAGGAAGTTGTTGAGCATGAGAGTGGTGAGAGGCTGGAGTGGGTTGCCCAGGGAGGTGGTTGAGGCCCCATGGCTGGAGGTGTTTCAGGCCAGGCTGGCTGAGGCTGTGTGCAGCCTGCTCTAGGGTAGGGTGTCCCTGGGCATGGCAGGGGGGTTGGAACTGGCTGCTCCTTGTGCTCCCTTCCAACCCTGACTGGTTCCATGATTCTATGATCTATGAGTCTGTGATCCCGAATCCCAGCATGCCAGGTTGGAAGGGACCCCAAGGATCATCTGGTCCAACGTTTCTAGGTGATGGTGTAGTTGAAATAAGCTGAGCCAGCAGCCTGGCAAGCTGAGGCTTAAAACTGTGACCAGTGTAAGGGAATGTGCAGCTGGGCAGTGCAGGACTTTCTTGGATTGGAACTTGATGATGGTTGTTTACCTGACAAATTCAGTGGCCTTTTATGATGTGACCAGCAGGATGAGGGAGCTGATTCTGTCCCTCTGCTTTGTTCTGCTGAGAGCCTACTTGGAGTACTGCTTCCAGTTCTGGTGCCCCCAGAACAAGGGCATGGAGGTGCTAGAGTGGGTTCAGAGGAGGGCATGAGGATTATGAGAGGGCTGGAGAACCTTCCCTCTGGGGCCAGGCTGAGAGAGTTGGGGCTGTTCAGCCTGGAGAAGAGAAGGCTTCAGAGAGACCTTAAAGCAGCCTCCCAGTATCTGAAGGGGCTGCAAGAAAGCTGGGGAAGGGACTTTTGACAAGGGCTGGGAGTGCCAGGACAAGAGGCAATAACTTTGAGCTGGAAGAGGGGAGATTGAGGGTGGAGATGAGGGAGAAATTCTTGGCAGTGAGGATGGAGAGACACTGGCACAGGTTGCCCAGGGAGGTTGTGGATGTCCCCATCCCTGGAGCTGTTTAAGGCAGCCTAGGGTAGGCTGTCCCTGCCCATGGCAGAGGCTTGGCCCTGGATGATTTTCAATGTCCCTTCCAACCCATTCTGTGATTCCATGAGTGGTGCCCAGCGAGGCAAGCTGATGATGCTCTTCCCAGCCCAAGCAGTAGGCTTTGGGTCAGGTCTGTTGGCTTCCCAAACCCAGCAGGGAGCAGCTGTGGCTGGCAGGGATCGATGGTGTTTGTTTCGAGGGGCAATCCATATTTTCAGAGCAGAGGCAGCTGCTGGTTGGGCTTTGCCCTGCTCTTGAATGGTTCCAGAGCACTCAGAGGTTTAGGCAGCGCCGGGTGCCGCAGCAGAACCTGGGCCAGGGTGGCCTCCAAATGGGCTGCCCTACTTTTAAGTGCCTATGAAGTGTCACTTTGCATCGGTGGTGTAGATTTTGATTTGGCCCAGGGCTGGCTGCTGTCAGCAGCTGATCTTTTTTTTTTCCCCTCCTAGCCTGGAAAGTCACTTAGGACAAATTAAACCACAGAGGGGTTAGGTTGGGGGGGGGGGGGGGTGTTTTTCGTAGCTATCAGCCAGGAATGTATTGGAGATGGGGAGTTACCCAGGCTTAATTAACTGCCTTAATGAATAATGCACTGCAAGTGCCTGCAAGCTGTCAGGAGGAAATCGTCCCCTTGTCACTCATGAAATAGTAAACTTGAAGCTGCTGGCCCTGGAGGTGATGCTGTGCTTTCTCCTGCCTCAGCCTCCCACGCAGCACAGCTTCCATGCTGCCTGCTGGGATGTGTGACCTGCAGAACCAGGCTGTCCCCTTTCCAAACCCTTCACCTGCAGCTCACCAGAGCCTGGCAAGAGACCACAGTGCATTTCCTGAGCTCCCTGAATCCTTTCAGTCCCAGCTCATCTCGGGAAAGGAGCAGGGGCACCAAGGAACCTTTCTTCTTGCAGTGCCTTGCTTTGGTGGACAGTGTCTAGCACTGCTCTGGTCCTGTGGGAGCTGCCAAGAAATCACAGAATGGTTTGGGTTAGAAGGGACCTCAAAGCTCATCCAGTTCCAACCCCTAGCCATGGGCAGGGACACCTCCCACTAGGACAGGTCGCTCAAGGTCCTATCCAAATTAGCCTTGGATATCTTCAGGGAGGGAGCATCCAGAGTCTCCTTGGGTACCCTGATCCATCCCTCTATGATCTTGTCTTTGTCCCTGGGCATCTCTGCCACCTAAAGGCAGCCAAACATATGGCCAAGGCAGCTCTGAAGTGATTTGGTTGTGGCACCAAACTGGTTCTCTGTCTGAAAACCACCAGCCAACGATGCAGGCAGGAAAGGTTCTGCTCCCCCTCTCCTGTGCCCTGCTGAGGCCACATCTGGAGTTCTGTGTCCAGTTCCCTCCCTAGTTCAGGAAGGACAGAGAGTTGCTGGAGAGGGCTGCAAGGGCTACAGAGATGCTGAAGGGACTGGAACAGCTCTGTGATGGGGAAAGACTGAGAGGATTGGTGCTTCTTAGGGTGGAGAAGAGCAGCCTGAGGGGGTTCTCATCAGTGCTGGCCAATACTTGAAGGGTGGGTGTCAGGAGGATGGGGCCAGGCTTTGTTCAGTGGTGCCCAGTGACAGCACAAGGGGTAATGGGCACAAACTTGCCCATCAGAAGTTCCATCTAAATATGAGGAGGAGCTTCTATAATTGAAGGGTGCTGGAGCCCAGGAGCAGGCTGCCCAGAGAGGTGGTGGAGTCTCCATCTCTGGGGACATTCCAAAGCCACCTGGATGTGTTCCTGTGTGACCTTCTCTAGGTGCCTCTGCCTTGGCAGGGGGATTGGGCTGGATGATCTCCAGGGGTCCCTTCCAACCCCTCCCATTCCATGAGACTGTGAGCAGAGTGGTTACCAAGCCCCTGCCAGGGCTGTCTGTCACCTCACCCCCTTTCCTGTAATTAAGCAGCACTTAGCTAATTGGCTGGGCCAGCTCTCCTCTCATCCCATTGTGCTTATCCTGACTGGCAGGGTGGTCCCTCCTGACACAGGACAGCCTTTTACTGACACCTGGCCCCTCCATTCCTGCAGCAGCAGTACATGCACTGCAGACCTGGATGTCTGCCATCCAGCAGTCTGCTTCTGTCAGAGCTCATGAGTTGCATTCAGAAGGTGCAGGCACAGCAATGCTCTGGAGGTGTCACAGCATCAGAGAATTGCTTGGGTTGGAAAATGACCTCTAAAAACATCAACGTAAGACCACCATAGCCACTGAACCATGTCCCCAGGTGGCATGGCCACACACTTCTTCAATACCTCTAAGGGTGGTGACTCCACCACCTGCTTGGGCAGCCTATTCCCATCTCTGATCGCTCTTGCAGCAGGAAGTTTTTCCCTACTATCCAACCTGAGCCTTCCTTGCTTCCCCTTCAACCCAACCCATTGCAGGGTTCTGTGTTTCTTTGACTGTGTGAAGTGAGCTGCCCCTGAAGCACTCTGAGCACAGCCAGCAGCAGTCTCACAGATCACAGTGTCAGGGGCTGGAAGTGACCTCCAAAGCTCATCCAGGTCAACCCTCTGCCAGAGCAGCATCACCTAGAGCAGATCACACAGGACCACATCTAGGTGGGTTTTGCACCTAGAGCAAATCACACAGGACCACATCTAGGTGGGTTTTGCACCTAGAGCAGATCACACAGGAGCACATCTGGGTGGGTTTTGCTTCTAGAGCAGATTACACAGGAACACATCTGGGTGGGTTTTGCACCTAGAGCAGATCACACAGGAGCACATCTGGGTGGGTTTTGCACCTAGAGCAGATCACACAGGAGCACATCTGGGTGGGTTTTGCACCTAGAGCAGATCACACAGGACCACATCTGGGTGGGTTTTGCACTTAGAGCAGATCACACAGGAACACATCTGGGTGGGTTTTGCACCTAGAGCAGATCACACAGGAACACATCTGGGTGGGTTTTGCACTTAGAGCAGATCACACAGGACCACATCTAGGTGGGTTTTGCACCTAGAGCAGATCACACAGGAGCACATCTAGGTGGGTTTTGTACTTAGAGCAGATCACACAGGAGCACATCTAGGTGGGTTTTGCACCTAGAGCAGATCACACAGGAACACATCTGGGTGGGTTTTGCACTTAGAGCAGATCACACAGGAACACATCTAGGTGGGTTTTGCACCTAGAGCAGATCACACAGGAACACATCTGGGTGGGTTTTGCACCTAGAGCAGATCACACAGGACCACATCTGGGTGGGTTTTGCACCTAGAGCAGATCACACAGGACCACATCTGGGTGGGTTTTGCACCTAGAGCAGATCACACAGGACCACATCTGGGTGGGTTTTGCACCTAGAGCAGATCACACAGGAACACATCTGGGTGGGTTTTGCACTTAGAGCAGATCACACAGGAACACATCTGGGTGGGTTTTGCACTTAGAGCAGATCACACAGGACCACATCTGGGTGGGTTTTGCACCTAGAGCAGATCACACAGGAACACATCTAGGTGGGTTTTGCACCTAGAGCAGATCACACAGGAACACATCTGGGTGGGTTTTGCACTTAGAGCAGATTACACAGGAACACATCTAGGTGGGTTTTGCACCTAGAGCAGATCACACAGGAACACATCTGGGTGGGTTTTGCACCTGGAGCAGATCACACAGGAACACATCTAGGTGGGTTTTGCACCTAGAGCAGATCACACAGGAACACATCTGGGTGGGTTTTGCACCTGGAGCAGATCACACAGGAACACATCTAGGTGGGTTTTGCACCTAGAGCAGATCACACAGGAACACATCTGGGTGGGTTTTGCACCTGGAGCAGATCACACAGGAACACATCTAGGTGGGTTTTGCACCTAGAGCAGATCACACAGGAACACATCTGGGTGGGTTTTGCACCTAGAGCAGATCACACAGGAACACATCTAGGTGGGTTTTGCACTTAGAGCAGATTACACAGGAACACATCTAGGTGGGTTTTGCACCTAGAGCAGATCACACAGGACCACATCTAGGTGGGTTTTGCACCTAGAGCAGATCACACAGGAACACATCTAGGTGGGTTTTGCACCTGGAGCAGATCACACAGGAACACATCTAGGTGGGTTTTGAATATCTCCAGATAGGGAGACTCCACAGCCCCCCTGGGCAGCCTGTGCCAGTGTCTCAGCAGTGCCAAGCTGGTTGCTCTGATGCCATGCTCTGGTCGCTGCACCCCTGCCCTTCAGCCGTGCTCTTGCTCTAACCTGGGGCTGGGTTTGGCTTCTTCTCTTGGCAGAGCTTGGGAGCAGCAGGGCGAGGCCGTACGGGTTCGTGATCCCCATCAGCACCAGCGCAGATGGCAGCTACATCTCCAACATCCTCTCTGCCACTCACCAGAGGAGATCCCCCCGGGAGGCCTCCCACAGCCCCAGGCAGCTCTACTTCAACGTCACCGCCTTCGGCAGGCAGTTCCACCTCCGCCTGAAGCCCAACGCGCGCCTGCTGGCTCCCCGCGCCGTGGTGGAGTGGTTGGAGGACTCCGTGGAAGCTGGAGGTGATGCTGGGAACAGGAGTCAGGCCACAGCTGCTCCCCAGAGCTTGTGGAGGAGAGAGCCTCTGTGGAGCAACTGCGCCTATGTGGGAGACATCACCGACATCCCCGGGGCGTCCGTGGCCATCAGCAATTGTGACGGGCTGGTAAGGCTTCTTTCCTGGCATTGGGCACACAGGCACAGACTCACACGATGCTACAGGTGGGAAGGGACCTCCAGAGATCATCCAGTCCAACCCCCCACCCTGCCAAAGCAGCATCACCCAGGGTAGATCACACAGGAATTCATCCAGGTGGGTTTGGAAAGCCTCCAGACAAGGAGACTCCACAACCTCTCTGGGCAGCCTGCTCCAGGGCTCTGTCACCCTCACTATGGAGAAGTTTCTCCTCATGTGGAGGTGAAACCTTCTCTGCTCCAGGTTGTATCCATTGGGCAGCCTGCTCCAGGGCTCACTCTCACTGTAAAGAACTTTGATATTGAGGTGGAACCTTCTCTGCTCCAGGTTGTATCCATTGGGCAGCCTGCTCCAGGGCTCACTCTCACTGTAAAGAACTTTCACATTGAGGTGAAACCTTCTCTGCTTCAGGTTGTATCCATTGGGCAGCCTGCTCCAGGGCTCACTCTCACTGTAAAGAACTTTCACATTGAGCTGAAACCTTCTCTGCTCCAGGTTGTATCCATTGGGCAGCCTGCTCCAGGGCTCACTCTCACTGTAAAGAACTTTCACATTGAGGTGAAACCTTCTCTGCTCCAGGTTGTATCCATTGGGCAGCCTGCTCCAGGGCTCACTCTCACTGTAAAGAACTTTCACATTGAGGTGAAACCTTCTCTGCTTCAGGTTGTATCCATTGGGCAGCCTGCTCCAGGGCTCACTCTCACTGTAAAGAAGTTTCACATAGAGGTGAAACCTTCTCTGCTCCAGGTTGTATCCATTGGGCAGCCTGCTCCAGGGCTCACTCTCACTGTAAGGAACTTTCACATTGAGGTGAAGCCTTCTCTGCTCCAGGTTGTATCCATTGGGCAGCCTGCTCCAGGGCTCACTCTCACTGTAAAGAACTTTCACACTGAGGTGAAACCTCCTCTGCTCCAGGGCTCTGTCACCCTCACTGTGAAGAAGTTTCTCCTCATGTGGAGGTGCAACCTTCTCTGCTCCAGTTTGTATCCATTGCTCCTTGGCTTATTGCTGTGCACCACCAAAAAGAGATTGGCCCCAGGCACTTGACATAGGGCTGGGTTCTAGGTTGGACTGGATGAGCTTGGAGGTCTCCTCCAGCCTGGTTGATTCAATGATTCTATGACCCCCACCCCTCAGATATTGATAGACATTGGTCAGATCTCCTCTCAGTCGTCTCTTCTCCAGACTGAACATCCCCAGGGCTCTCAGTCTCTCTTCACAGGGGAGATGCTCAAGTCAAGATGCTGCTTTGATGACCAAATGTGTGGTGTGGCCCATAGCAGTGGTGTCTGGTTTGACCTCATTGCTGTCTGCAGCTCCCTGAAGGGAGGCTGTAGCCAGGTGGGGTTGGGCTCTTCTGCCAGGCAAGCAGCAACAGAACAAGGGGACACAGCTTCAAGTTGTGTCAGGGGAGGTCTAGGCTGGATGTTAGGAGGAAGTTGTTGTCAGAGAGAGTGATTGGCATTGGAATGGGCTGCCCAGGGAGGTGGTGGAGTCACTGTCTCTGGAGGTGTTGAAGCCAAGCCTGGCTGAGGCACTTAGTGCCATGGTCTGGTTGATCGGCCAGGGCTGGGTGCTAGGTTGGCCTGGCTGAGCTTGGAGGTCTCTTCCAACCTTCTTGATTCTATGACCCATCAGAGCTGCCTGGGGGTGCTTGCAACTACACCTTGCTGTTGATATCTGTTAAGAGCATTTCTTAACTCCCTTGGAAAATCATAGAACCAGAGAATTGTTAGCCTTGGAAAGCCTTCTAAGACCACAGAGTCCAACCATCAGCCCAACACAACTGTGGCCATCAAACCATGTCCCCAGGTGCCATGTCCACATGCTTCTTGAGTGCCTCCTCAGTACATATTCAGAATCCCATAGAATCCTGCAGAATCCCAGCATGGTGAGGTCGGAAGGGACCTCTGCAGATCATCTAGCTCAACTTGGGACATTTGGGGTCACCCAGAGCAGGTTGCCCAGGATTGCATCCAGCCGCAGTCCTGCTGCTTTGTTCAGGGATGAGCTCTTTGAGTTTGATGGGCAAAGTCCTCCAAGTCACTGCTGTGAGAGACAAAAATCAAACCCACCTCGTGTTACCTCCTCATGGAAAAGAGAAGGCTCCAGGGAGAGCTGAGAGCAGCCTTCCCGTACCTCATGGGGGCTACAGGAGAGCTGGGGAGAGACTTTTGGCAAGGGTGATAGGATAAGAGGGAATTGGTTGAAGCTTGAGGAGGGGAGATTTAGACTGGAAGAAATTCTTTACTGCGATGGTAACTCTGAAACAGGTTGCCCAGGGAGGTTGTGAATGCCTCCTGTCTGGAGGTGTTCAAGGCCAGGTTGAATGAGACCTTGAGCATCCTGGGCTAGTGGGAGGTGTCCCTGCCCATGGCAAGGGGTTGGAACTGGCTGATCTTGAAGATCCCTGCCAGCCCAACCCACTCTTATCAGTCTCCCTGGGTGGGCAGAGCCTTAGGTGTGGTCTTTGCAGTGAGTGAGACCTTTGGGCTGAGAGCTGTCTGTGGGCAGGCATCCTGCATGAAGTTCTTCTGTTCAAGCGAGGCAGCAGATGAAGACAAGAAATTGGATTAACTGCAATGAGCTTAGGGAGTGCAGCAGCTTCAGCAGAGGCTGCCATGTGGCTGACAAGCTGCTCGTGTAGTGCTGCCACTGAGCTAGGGTGGAGCAGTTACTGCCTCCAAGCAGCAGCAGCAGAAGGCAGTGGATGCCAAAGGGGTGCAAAGTGAAGATCAGGAGACTGCTGTGTTGTGTGGCTCATTGCTTCTCTTGTCTCACAGCAGGGGAAGCCCTTCAGGTGCTTCCCATCATTTTAGAACTTGTGCTTTTAGTTTTGAGTGAGGGAATGCTCCTGAATTGCTCTTCTTTTCATTCACCTCAACCCAAGCTGTCTCCTGTCATCTTTGAGGGGCTCCTTCAAGGCAGGGTTGGAAGCCATCTTTTGGAGCACCTTTGCTTCATGCTGCTCTTACCTCAGAGCCTTTTGGAGCTCTAAGCAAGTGAGCATGAAATAAAGGATGCTGAAGACTGATGTGATTTCAGAGTGGTTTAGCTTTTCCTCCTGTCAGCTTCAAGGCTGTCACAAGTGCCCTGAGCTGAGTGTTTCTGATGTCTCTGTTGCTGTGCTCTGCATCTCTCAACCATGCTAGAATGCATCAGTTTGGAAGGGACCATTGAAGCTCATCTTGTTCAACCCCTCCATGCAGGCAGCAGGGGCACCTCTGACTGGATCAGGCTGCCCATGGCCACAGCAAGTTTGACCTTCATGTCTCCAGGCATGGGCCCTCCACTACATCCTAGGGCAACCTGTTCCAGTGTTTCCCTGTTCTCATTGTGCAGAACTTCCTCCTGACATCCAGCATAGATCTACCCTGACTATTTAATCCTTGGTGCATCCTAAAGATGGGCAAAGTGAGATAATGTGGCTCAACAGAAACTGGAGCAGGAGTGAGAGATTCTAGGGTCATGTGCTGTAGGGAGGATTTATTTTTGACTTTAATTAGACACTCTCCAGGGTCTTCAGCTTTGGGAGGAAGCAGAAGGAATCACCATGACGGCAATTTGCTTCCTGAAGCTTATAAAAGAGGCTTGAGAAGGAACAGGCAGGGGGGAAAAAAAGCATTTAGCAGTAAAACCTCAACAGGATTTAATCCTGATTTGTAAGACAGGTAGTGGGGCAAAAGGGTTCTGAGGTGCACTTAGAGATGGCTGCATTCTATCTGCTTTGGGGTTTCTCTATTAGATGTGGTTAGAGTGAGACTGGAGACTGGGGAGAGATTCTTGGCAGTGAGGGTGGAGAGACACTGGCACAGGTTGTCCAGGGAGGTTATGGATGCCCCCTGCCTGGAGGTGTTCAAGGCCAGGTTGAGTGAGGCCTTGAGCAACCTGGGCTGGTGGGAGGTGTCCCTGCCCATGGCAGGGGGTTGGCACTGGATGATTCTTAAGGTCCCTTCCAATCCAGCCCATTCTGTGATTCTATGACTGGTGCCCAGTGAGGCAAGCTGATGGCTGACCTGGATTCTCTCAGCCCAAGCAGACAGCCTCTCAGTGGGCTCTGGATCAGGACTGAGTGTCTGTTGGCTCAACACTGGGCAGGCCACACCTTGAGTGCTGTGTCCAGTTCTGGGCTCCTCAATTCAAGAGAGATGTTGAGTGCCATGGTCTGGTTGATTGGCCAGGGCTGGGTGCTAGGTTGGCCTGGATGAGCTTGGAGGTCTCATCCAACCTGGTTGATTCTATGATTCCCAAACTCAGCATCAGTGAGTGCCAGTGGGAGGTGTCCCTGCTTGTGGCAGGGGGTTGGATCTGGATGATCTGGTTGACTGGATGGGGCTGGGTGAGGGGTTGGGCTGGATGACCTTGGAGGTCTCTTCCAACCTCACTGATTCCATGATTCTATGAAGCTCTATGATCTCAAAGGTCCCTTCCAACCCAAGCCTTTGTAGGATTAGAAGAGCAGAGTGGAGTGAAGCACTTGAGCTGCTGCAGAGGGCCTGCTTGTAGCACATGGGAAGCTCTCAAGGAGGTTAATCCCAGCATCTTGGAGCAGAATGTTGTCCACCTGGCAGGCAGCAGTGGCTGAGTCTCATTTAACATTCCTACACTCGTGTTCCCCTGCCCTGCTGCCTGCTTCCCACAGGAATTGCAGCCTCCCAGTGAACTCCCTTAACCCCCTGTGCCTGCTCCTGCCACTTGCACTCTGCTGAACTCTTGGGACTTATTAACTGGGTTTGATGATCTGCAGCTGCCTTGTTGGGTGGACAGACCCCAGCTGGGAACCTCAGCCCCTCCTCCCCCTTGGGCTGAGCAGCCTTTGGTCGCTCTCTGGCTGGGCCTGAGCTTCATCCCTGTCACCTCTCTGGGACAGAGCATTTCCTACAGATATTTTCTGGCTCAGGAGCAGTGTGGCCAGCAGGACAAGGGAGGTTCTTCTGCCCCTGTGCTCAACACAGGTCAGGCCACACCTTGAGTGCTGTGTCCAGTTTTGGGCTCCTCAATGCAAGAGAGATGTTGAGGTGCTGAAAGGGCAACAAGGCTGGTGAGGGGCCTGGAGCACAGCCCTGTGAGCAGAGGCTGAGGGAGCTGGGGGGGTGTGCAGCCTGCAGAAGAGGAGGCTCAGGGCAGACCTCATTGCTGTCTCCAACTCCCTGAAGAGAGGCTGTAGCCAGGTGGGGTTGGGCTCTGCTGCCAGGCAAGCAGCACCAGAAGAAGGGGACGCAGTGTGAAGTTGTGCCAGGGGAGGCCTGGGCTGGATATTAGGAGGAAGTTGTTGTCAGAGAGAGTGATTGGCATTGGAATGGGCTGCCCAGGGAGGTGGTGGAGGCACCATCCCTGGAGGTGTTGCAGCCAAGCCTGGCTGGGGCACTTAGTGCCATGGTCTGGTTGATTGGGCAGGGCTGGGTGCTAGGTTGGCCTGGATGAGCTTGGAGGTCTCTTCCAACCTGGCTGATTCTATGATTCTATGCCCTAATCCATAGCAAAGTGGACTCCCAATATTCAGAAGCTCCAGAAATCGTTACAGTGCACTGGCATCATCTCACCTCTTCAGGCTTCTTGTGTAGAAGGAGCATTGAGAAGGGAGCAGGTGGTGATTGGAGTGTCCATGGAGTGTGACATGATAGAATGGAGGAACTCTTTCCTCTGCTTGCTTTTCTTCCCCTTGAAGGTTGCTCTCAAAGCAAGCAGATGCTCTGTCCTGACTTTGTGTGATGCACTCAGAGCTCATGCAGGTGGCTGCTCAAGCTATATTTACCTCTTTGGTCTTTTACTAAGCTCTTCTGATAGGCCCAGAATTAGGCTCAGGATAGATTTGCCTCATTGCTAGCCCTTGAGTCTCCTCCTGACCTCCTGCCTTGCCCCTCTCCCTTTCTTGCCTAGAGCAGATCACCCTTTCCCCTACAAACCTTCTTTTTCCTCCACAGCTTTCCTCAAGGCTCATTTTGGTGAAGCTTTCTCTGCCCCAGTGAAATGATAAAGAGTTTGTGTCTGCCCTAGGCAGGTACATGAACTGCTTGGAGAACATTTCATGGATTCACAGGAGACTTTTGAAGGTCTCTTCCAACCCAGACCATTCTATGTCCTGTGCAGGTCCCTTTGAACCCAGACCATTCTATGACCTTTGGAGCTCCCTCCCAACCCAGACCATTCTATGACCTTTGGAGCTCCCTCCCAACCCAGACCATTCTATGACCTTTGGAGCTCCCTCCAAACCCAGACCATTCTATGACCTTTGGAGCTCCCTCCCAACCCAGACCATTCTATGACCTTTGGAGCTCCCTCCCAACCCAGACCATTCTATGACCTTTGGAGCTCCCTCTCAACCCAGACCATTCTATGACCTTTGGAGCTCCCTCCCAACCCAGACCATTCTATGACCTTTGGAGCTCCCTTCCAACCCAGACCATTCTCTGACCTTTGGAGCTCCCTTCCAACCCAGACCATTCTATGACCTTTGGAGCTCCCTCCCATCCCAGACCATTCTATGACCTTTGGAGCTCCCTCCCAACCCAGACCATTCTATGACCTTTGGAGCTCCCTCCCAACCCAGACCATTCTATGATTCTATGACCAGCCAAAGAAAGGGTGAGAAGGTTAAACCCAGCCAAACCAAGGGTGAGGAGGTTAAACCCAGCCAAACCAAGGGGTGAGGTTAAACCCAGCCAAAGAAAGGGTGAGGAGGTTAAACCCAGCCAAACCAAGGGGTGAGGTTAAACCCAGCCAAAGAAAAGGTGAGGAGGTTAAACCCAGCCAAAGAAAGGGTGAGGAGGTTAAACCCAGCCAAAGAAAGGGTGAGGAGGTTAAACCCAGCCAAAGAAAGGGTGAGGAGGTTAAACCCAGCCAAAGAAAGGGTGAGGAGGTTAAACCCAGCTAAACCAAGGGGTGAGGTTAAACCCAGCTAAGGAAAGAGTGAGGAGGCTAAAGCCAGCCAAACAAACCTCTCCTTTTTCAGAGGTGCAAGGAGAGCATCTTGGCTGCAGCAGGTGGATTTAGCAGCCTGTTCTCCACACCAGCCTCTGGCTGCCTGCTCGGGGGGGTGGCGACCAGAGGAGAACCTCTGTGCTTAATGTATGGAATAGGAAGTAGTAAAAAGGCTTTGTTGTGTTCAGAGTTTCCACTTGGTTCTACACCTCTACGTTTGCAAGGTTGTTTGGACCTCTTCTGAAGTGCTGATTTTCCTCTGGGCTGCACCTCCCCTGCCCCCTTGTTCCAAGGACTGCGTGGTGGTAGGAAAAACTGAAGAGATGTGAGGCAGAGCTGCTGTGGGCTGAGTGTGGAGATCAAACTGGGCCAAAATAGAAGGAGCCACACAAATTCCTTTTGTAGCATGGAAATATCCAAGCAGCTTGGGTAAGAGGTTTTCCAGGTGGAAAAAGAAAAAAAAAAGATGGATTTTTGAAGTGGAGCACAAAGGCAAAAAAGGGCTCCTTGACCTCATGAGATCCCTCCTGCAAGAGCTGTTCTCCTCCTGCCTGCAGAGGGATGGGAGCAGCCCTGCCTGCTGCTGCTTGCCCTTGCAGTAGGAGCTGAGAAGACCCCTGGGTAAGGAAAAAGTGGGGGTGAGACTTGATTTGGTTAAACAAATACAGTGGGTGAAGTGTGGGCATTATCTGTCTAACTGAGGATGGACCATGGCAAAGATCAGCTGTGGAGCATCAGCAGAGGGACTGGAGTCATAGAATCCTGGAATGGTGAGGGTTGGAAGTGACCTCTGAACATCATCTTCTGGTCCAGCCCCCCCTGCCAGATCAGCTGTGGAGCCTCAGTCATTGAATCCTAGAATGGTGAGGGTTGGAAGTGACCTCTGAACATCATCTTCTGGTCCAGCCTCCCCCACCAGATCAGCTGTGGAGCATCAGTCATAGAATCCTAGAATGGTGAGGGTTGGAAGTGACCTCTGAACATCATCTTCTAGTCCAGCCCCCCCTGCCAGATCAGCTGTGGAGCATCAGTCATAGAATCCTAGAATGGTGAGGGTTGGAAGTGACCTCTGAACATAATCTTCTAGTCCAGCCTCCCCCACCAGATCAGCTGTGGAGCCTCAGTCATAGAATCCTAGAATGGTGAGGGCTGGGAGTGATTTATGAAGATCATCTTCTAGTCCAGTCCCCCCTGCCAGATCAGCTGTGGCAGGTCACACAGGAACTCATTCAGGTGGGTCTTGCAGAGAAGGAGCCTCCACAACCTCTCTGAGCAGCCTGCTCCAGGGCTCCAGCAGCCTCACACCAAAGAAGTTTCTCCTCATGCTGAGGTGGAACTTCCTGGGTTGCAGTCTGTGTCCATTCCCCCTTGCCCTGTCACAGGGCACCACAGAAAAGAGCCTGGCCCCTTCTTGCCCCTTCTTGCCCCTTCTTGCCCCTTCTTGCCCCTTCTTGCCCCTTCTTGCCCCTTCTTGCCCCTTCTTGCCCCTTCTTGCCCCTTCTTGCCCCTTCTTGCCCCTTCTTGCCCCTTCTTGCCCCTTCTTGCCCCTTCTTGCCCCTTCTTGCCCCTTCTTGCCCCTTCTTGCCCCTTCTTGCCCCTTCTTGCCCCTTCTTGCCCCTTCTTGCCCCTTCTTGCCCCTTCTTGCCCCTTCTTGCCCCTTCTTGCCCCTTCTTGCCCCTTCTTGCCCCTTCTTGCCCCTTCTTGCCCCTTCTTGCCCCTTCTTGCCCCTTCTTGCCCCGCAGGTATTTGTAAGCATTCATAAGATCCCCTCTCAGCCTTCTCTTCTCCAAACTGAAAGAGAGTATGGCTCTTGGAGTATGAATCAGGACCAAGAAAATCCCTTCTGAGAAAAGGAATCATGGTCAAGTTGAAGAGTCTTTCTCTCTGGGAGCCTTCCACAGCTTCCCTGGGCAACCTCTGCCAGTGTCTCCCCACCCTCACTCTAAAGAGTTTCTTCCTCATCTCCAGTCTCAGTCTCCTCTTTTCCAGCTCAAAGCTGGAAGTTCCCCAGAGAGGTTGTGGATGCTCCCTCCTTGGGAATGTTCAAGGCTAGGTTGGATGAGCAACCTGGGCTAGTGGGAGGTGTCCCTGCCCATGGCAGGGGGGTTGGAACTGGATGATCTTGAAGGCCCCTTACAACCCAAACCCTTCTAGAAAGAAAACATTTGAACTCCAAACCTACTGAGCCTTTTGTTGTTGTTCTTTTATATCATAGCATCAGTCAAGGTTGGAAAGGACCACATGGATCATCCAGTTCCAACCCCCCTGCCATGGACAGGGATACCCTACCCTAGAGCAGGCTGCACTCAGCCTCATCCAGCCTGGCCTTAAACACCTCCAGCCATGGGGCCTCAACCACCTCCCTGGGAGCCCATTCCAGCCTCTCACCACTCTCATGCTCAACAACTTCCTCCTCACGTCCAGCCTGAACATATATATGCTTTAACTGCTCTTGAATCTCTTCTCCAATCCATCCCCCCCAACCCTGCCCCAGTAATTCCATGGTGCCTACTCCCTTCTAGGTGCTCACTCTGGTGTTTGAGGCTGCCTGTGTGGGCACAGGAGGCTATATTTGAAGAGAGGAATGTTTTAAGGAGAGAACTCTTTTGCCTCCTCGAGGGTGGTGCAGCAGCTAGACTTCAAAACAGCATTTATTGGTTCTTTGGGGTTTGTTTTTAATAGAGCATTTTGAAAGTGGTTTTCATGTGATGCCTTTCAAGGAAAGGAAGCCTGTGTCAAGCAGGATATTTTAGGTCCACACAACTCCCCAAGCAGAGAGGTTGGTGTCTTAGGAAGCACTTAGGGATTGTAGAGTCATAGAATCAAGCAGGTTGGAAGAGACCTTCAAGATCATCCAGGCCAACCTAGCACCCAGCCCTATCCAGTCAACCAGACCATGGCACTAAGTGCCTCAGCCAGGCTTTGAGTCAACACCTCCAGGCACGGCCACTCCACCACCTCCCTGGGCAGCCCATTCCAATGCCAATCACTCTCTCTGACAACAACTTCTTCCTAACATCCAGCCTAGACCTCCCCTGCCATAACTTCAGACTGTTCCCTTATTCTGTTGCTGCTTGCCTGGCAGAAGAGCCCAACCCCACCTGGCTACAGCCTCCCTTCAGGTACTTGTAGACAGCAATGAGCTCTGCCCTGAGCCTCCTCTGCTGCAGGCTGCACACCCCCAGCTCCCTCAGCCTCTCCTCACAGGGCTGTGCTCCAGGCCCCTCACCAGCTTCATTGCCCTTCTCTGGACACCTTCCAGCACCTCAACCTCTCTCTTGAATTGAGGAGCCCAGAACTGGACAGAGCACTCAAGGTGTAGCCTGTACTCAAGGTGTTTGGACAGGTTGGAGTCTGTAGGCCAGCAGAAAATATCCCTGCAGGATAGTTGTGGGTTTAAAACCCTTCTTGAGCTAAGCTGGAAGGAAAATAATCTCTGCTAAGCTTTGCCCCTGCATGCAGAGCACACCCAGAGACTGATAGAAGGGTTTGGGTGGGATCTTAAAGGTCATCTGGTTCCAACCCCTTTGACATGTGCAGGGACACCTCCCAGCAGAGCAGGGCTCAAGACTGTGGTAATGTCTCTGTGGTGTGGGTGCTTTGCAGAGAGGTGGAGAGCTGCTGTTCAGGCACTGTGCTGTGTGGCTGTCTCCAGGAGCTGTGCTGAGAGAAGCCAAGCCCAAGCAAAGCTCCAGCAGAGCTCAGGGCCAGCAGCAGCCCCCAGGGGAGCAGGGAGCAGAGAGCCAGGCACAGCTGCTGTGCAGGGCACCACTCACCCTGCACACAGTGAGGCTCAGCTCACTCCAAGAGGGACAGTGAGGGGCTGGGGCAGGGCCAGAGAAGGGCTGCAGAGCTGGGGAAGGGTCTGGAGAACAGGGCTGGAGAGGAGCAGCTGAGGGAGCTGGGGGTGTTTAGTGTGGAGAAGAGGAGGCTGAGGGGAGAGCTCAGTGCTCTCTACAGCTGCCTGAAAGGAGGCTGCAGTGAGGTGGGGGTTGGGCTCTTCTGCCTAGAATCAGAGGATAGGAGAGGCAATGGCCTGAAATTGTGCCAAGGGAGGCTTAGGTTATGTTAGAGATGAGGAACAATTTCTTTACTGCCAGCGTGGTCAGGGATTGGAAGAGGCTGCCCAGGGAGGTGGTGGAGTCCCCATCCCTGGAGGTGTTCAAGCAACTTGCAGCCATGGCACTTGGAAACAAGGTTTAGTGGCCCTGGTGGTGCTGGGTTGCTGCTTGGACTGGATCATCTTAGAGGGCTTGTTGCAACTCAAACAATTCTGTGTTTCTGTGCTGCTGTCCTTAGTGTGGTTGTGGTTCAGAATGATCTGCACCACCTTGCTGGTGGCTGGGTGCTGCTCTGGCTACCTGTGCTCAAACCTCACCTCACCTGGGCTCAAACCTTGGCCCTGCATTGACACCAAGAGAGTTTAAGGAGGCAGTTGGACAAATCATTTCCTTTCTGAGTTTTCTGCCTTCATTTTTTTTGTTCCCAAAGCTGCTTAATTCTTGAATTAAGGAGGAAGGAGGAACATCTTTACTGAGCAGGAGGTCAGGCACTGGAAAAGGCTGCCCAGGGAGGTGGTGGAGTCACCATCCCTGGAGATGTTTAAGAGGAGAGTGGATGTGGTGCTTGAGGCTATGGTCTAGTGATGAAGGATGCTGGGATGAAGGTTGGACTGGATGATCCTGGTGGCCCTTTCCAACCACAGCACTTCATAGTGATGAGATGTTGTGCTGAGGGCTTTGGTTTAGTCAAGGGCTTGTCAGTGTGAAACTAATGATTGGACTCAGTGATCTTGAAGATCTTTTCCAGTCTTAAGAAGTCCTGTGAATTCCTGGAGGCTCACAGCCAACAGGTTCTAAAGTAGCCCCAGCTCATCCAAGTGACCAAGCAGAACCCCCCCCACCCTCCCTCTTTTTTTTTCTTCCTCTCATTTTGGGGCCAATAAAAGCCAGATTGTGAACTTCTGTGGAGCCTTGATAAGGTGCCTGTGAATCAACCTCTCATTTGCCTTCTGCCTTCACATCTCACACGTGGCAAAGTTTGTCTGTCCCTCAGAGAGGGTAAATAGACACTGAAGCAGGCAATGTTCTCACAGCTCCACCCTGGTGACCTCTCTCAAGGTTCTCATTGAGGCTGGAGCCTGTGCTGCTCCGAAGGAGGCACAGAAGCCACATTCAGCAGTGCCTCGTTTGCTGTCCCTTGTTTATTCAGCCCTCTCCCTGGTTCCATCTGGAGCTGGACCTCAGAGCTGTGCATGGTTTGCAGAGGGGCACAAGGAGCAAGGCTGGATGGAAAAGATAGGACAAAGGGCAGTGGCTTTGAGGGCTGTGGCTTTTGAGGTTCTGTTTCTTCTCCAGCTTCTGTCTGAGCTGACAGCTGAGTTTCACTCTTTGAGCTGGGAGAGGGAAGATTGAGGCTGGAGATGAGGAAGAAATTCTTGGCAATGAGGGTGGGGAGACACAGGTTGCCCAGGGAGGTTGTGGCTGGAGGTGTTCAAGGCCAGGTTGGATAAGACCTTGAGCAACCTGGGCTAGTGAGAGGTGTCCCTGCCTACAGCAGGGAGTTGGAACTGGATGGTCTTGAAAGTCCTTTCCAAGCCAACCCATTCTAAGGATTCTATGATAAAATCCCATCCTGTGCAGGTTTAAAGTTCTCCCTTTGGCAGCTGAATCAGCCAACATAAACAGTGGCTTTTGAATCAAGATGCAGGAAGTAAAAGAAATGCCCTCTTAAGGGGTCTGTCTCCAGCCCTTGCACACATTTCTGTGTCTTCATGACCCTCTGTGCCTGTGAGTCTATGCAAACAGGATGCAGGGTGGTGGAGAGGCAAGAGAAGAGCAGAAGGTAATTAAGATGTGTTGGAGGAGCCCATCATCTGCCTGGCTTTTGGAGAGTCACACTGCTCTCTGCAGCACCCTGAAAGGAGGCTGGAGCCATGTAGGGCACAGATTCTTCTCCAGAGTAATAAGATGTAGAGGGTGTTTCATAGAAGCACAGAATGGGTTGGAAGGGACCTTCAAGATCATTCAGTTGCAATTCCCCTGTTATGGGCAGGGACACCTCCCACTAGCCCAGGAGGTGTTGAAGCCAAGCCTGGCTGAGGCACTTAGTGCCATGGGCTGGTTGACTGGATAGGGCTGGGTGCTAGGTTGGCCTGGCTGAGCTTGGAGGTCTCTTCCAACCTGCTTGATTCTACAATTCTAAGGCTTTCAGAACCTCCATGGAGGAGCCAGTGCCCTGAGAACAGGTTGCCCAGGGGAGTTATAGAGTCCCCATCCCTTGAGGGGTTCCAAAGCTGTGTAGATGTGGTGCTGAGCGCCATGGTTTCGTGGGCAGTGCTGGGTGAAGGGTTGGACTCGGTGATCTGAAAGGGCTCTACCAGCCAAACAGATTCAGTGGAGCTCCAAGCAGCTCCCTGAAAAAGTTATGGGAATAAAAGTCCATTTGACCCCCTGACCTCCTGTTTCTTGCCATGCTGGAGAAAGCTGCAGCCCTTTGTTCCTCTCATGGGGTGAAATATTTGCTTTCCCTGGGATTTGAAACTAATCCTTCTCTTTCCTGGAGTACTCCTGCGACTTGGCTGAGAACTTTAATGAATTGCTTTGACTTTCTGCCTTAAAAGCTCGACCATGCAACAGCAAATGACCTTCCTGACCTCACACAAATCATTCTGTCCTTTGCTTCTCTTGGTTTATTCCTGCCTGAGTCACTGATTCAGCCTAAAACTGCTTTTCCTCTCAGAGATTTAAGCAGGAATTTTCTTGCCCCAAGATGCAGGAGCAATTTCAAAGCATGAGGCTGATGTAAATAGTCTCAGTTTGGGCATTTTTGAGTGCTTTGAAGTGGTGCTTCTGAGCTTTAGACCAACAGAATTATTTCCACTCAGGGTAAAAATATGTCAGGGTCCTGTTTCTTCTCCAGCTTCTATCTGAGCTGACAACTGAGTTTCACCCTTTAGTTTTGACTGTGTTTTCTATTCCCTTGCAAGGCCTTTTGAGCAGGGACATCTTTATCTCCATTGGTAGCTTGCCCACAGCGTGGAGCTTTGTGTAGCCAAGGTGAGTGCAGCCCTTCCAGCTGTGGGGAAGGGCCAAGAGCTTTGCAAAGCTGCTTTGTGTGCTCCTCACAGCATAAATCAGCAGCCCCTCTAGGCTGGGGGACTGGTGGAAATGGGAGTTGATGAAGGTTGAGCCAAGCAGTTTGGTGTCTGGTTGTTTCTCAGGAGTGTGAGGGGCTACACCTGGTAGTCTTCTGTGCTTCTTTCTGACACTTAACCCATGGGAAAAGCCCCATGGGAAGAGAAACTTCCACAACCACCAGTGGAGGAAGCAGCTGACAGCGAAGCCCTCATGCCAGCCTGCTTGCTTCTTGACTTGGGAGGTGCAAAAGATGAGCTGGGTGTCCAGGCAGATTGTGAATGCCCCCTCCCTGGAGGTGTGCAAGGCCAGGATGGATGAGGCTTTGAGCAGCCTGGGCTAGGGGGAGGTTTTGAGTGACAGGATGAGAAGCAGTGGCTTTGAGCTGGAAGAGGAGGTGTTGAGGCTGGAGATGAGGAAGAAATTCTTGAGAGTGAGGGTAGGGAGATACTGGCACAGGTTGCCCAGGGAGGCTGTGGATGTCCTTTCCCTGGAGGTGTTCAAGACCAGGTTGGATGAGGTTTTGAGCAACCTGGGCTAGTGGGAGGTGTCCCTGCCCATGACAGGGGGCTGGAACTGGATGATCTTGAAGGTCCATTCCAACCCATTCCATGAATCTATGAATGCAAAGATGATGCAGAAAATAATGAATTCCCACTTCCTAAGTACAGCAGAGTCCACAGAGCCTGAAAGGTCACCTGGAGAACCTTTCTGATGGATGCCATGTTGGAGGTGGCTCCCTGGCTGTGTGCTGGGACTTGAGGTCCCCATTACTCTATGAATCATAGAGTGATCTGGTTGGAAGGGACCTGCACAGGTCATAGAATGGTCTGGGTTGGAAGGGACCTGCACAGGTCAGAGAATGGTCTGGGTTGGAAGGGACCCGCACAGGTCAGAGAATGGTCTGGGTTGGAACCGACCTGCACAGGTCATAGAATGGTCTGGGTTGGAAGGGACCTGCACAGGTCATAGAATGGTCTGGGTTGGAAGGGACCTGCACAGGTCAGAGAATGGTCTGGGTTGGAAGGGACCTGCACAGGTCATAGAATGGTCTGGGTTGGAACCGACCTGCACAGGTCAGAGAATGGTCTGGGTTGGAAGGGACCTGCACAGGTCAGAGAATGGTCTGGGTTGGAAGGGACCTGCACAGGTCAGAGAATGGTCTGGGTTGGAACCGACCTGCACAGGTCATAGAATGGTCTGGGTTGGAAGGGACCTGCACAGGTCATAGAATGGTCTGGGTTGGAAGGGACCTGCACAGGTCAGAGAATGGTCTGGGTTGGAAGGGACCTGCACAGGTCAGAGAATGGTCTGGGTTGGAAGGGACCTGCACAGGCAGCTGCGGTGGCTCAGCGCAGGCAGCAGGGCAGTGCTGGGCGCAGGCAGCTGCGGTGGCTCAGCGCAGGCAGCAGGGCAGTGCTGAGCGCAGGCAGCTGCGGTGGCTCAGCGCAGGCAGCAGAGCAGTGCTGGGTGCAGGCAGCTGCGGTGGCTCAGCGCAGGCAGCAGGGCAGTGCTGGGCGCAGGCAGCTGCGGTGGCTCAGCGCAGGCAGCAGGGCAGTGCTGGGCGCAGGCAGCTGCGGTGGCTCAGCGCAGGCAGCAGGGCAGTGCTGGGCGCAGGCAGCTGCGGTGGCTCAGCGCAGGCAGCAGGGCAGTGCTGGGCGCAGGCAGCTGCGGTGGCTCAGCGCAGGCAGCTGCGGTGGCTCAGCGCAGGCATCAGGGCAGTGCTGGGTGCAGGCAGCTGCGGTGGCTCAGCGCAGGCAGCAGGGCAGTGCTGGGCGCAGGCAGCTGCGGTGGCTCAGCACAGACAGCAGGGCAGCGCTGGGCGCAGGCAGCTGCGGTGGCTCCGTGGTGCGGTCGCTGCCTGGGCAGCAGCAGCAGCAGCAGGGCTCTGTGCGCCCTCACAGGCGCCGGGCTGCTGACCTCAGGTGTCCTCTTCTCCCTGCCCCCGTTGCCGGCCAGGGGATTGTTTTGTTTGCTCTGGGAGCATTCAGCGCTGGAGCCGAGGCTGTTGTTTTTCTTTCTTCGAAGGCTATCAGGTGTCCCTGCTTTTTGTTTTCCTTTCCACTTTGCAGAGGAAGCGGCGACTCTCCTGGCATCCCATGGGCTCCAGGAACTGGGCAAACCCTGCGAGACCTGGCAGCCCTTAGTGCCTTTTATCATGCACCCACCTCAGGCTGCTTTTCACAGCAGCAAGTTGTGCTGTTCCACCACCGAGCAGAGAGCTTCTGCGGTTGCCACCAAGGGGGGGGTTGGATTGGATGAGCTTTTAAGGTCCCTTCCAGCCCCTGCCATTGATTGTGTGATTTCTTTTTTCCCCCTTGCAGAGGATTTCTTTTGGGCTCAGGGAGCTGCTTTCTTGCACTGAGCACGTTCCAGGAATGCTTTTTCTCTTTTTAATAACTGAGATTTTTAAAGCCACAATTCCTGCTTTAAGGACAAAGCCTTTCTGGTGCCAGCTCTTGCTGTCAGAAACGAGGCTCTGTAGGTTTTCCAAGAACAAAAGGGAAAAAAAGAGATTTGGTTTTTTTTCCACACAAGCTTTGGGGTTTGGCTTTTTCTTTCCTATAACTTTTTAAGGGCTTGCATTGAGTTTTCTTAGACTTACAGAAAGGGAAAAAGGGGGAGGAGGGGAATAAAAAAACCCAAACCCCCAGATTTGGATGAAAACCAAGCAGGAGAATTTTCAGCACAAAGGAATTTTCTGTGAGGCTGAAAAGCTTCCTTTGATTTTTTTTTTTGCACAGAATGACCCAGAAATAAGTTGTCATTTTCTTCATGACCCAGAAAAGTGTTGCCACTTCTCTTCTCTCCTGTGCAAATCCATCAGGATTGGGGTTAGCTTGGTGCCTTTTGCTCCTGGAAGTGGGGCAGCAATTAGCACATTAGGATGGGTTGGATTCCTTGGAGGAGCAAGCAGGGATGGTGAGGAGGGATTCTGCTTCCATATGGGATCCGTGGAGTAATGAGGAGTGGGTTTGATTTTCTGCTCTCGCTCTGGATCCATGGATTAATGAGGAGTGGGTTTGATTTTCTGCTCTCACTCTGGATCCATGCATTAATGAGGAGTGGGTTTGATTTTCTGCTCTCGCTCTGGATCCATGGATTAATGAGGAGTGGGTTTGATTTTCTGCTCTCACTCTGGATCCATGGATTAATGAGAATCATAGAATCAACCAGGTTGGAAGAGACCTCCAAGATCATCTAGTCCAACCTATCACCCAGCCCCATCCAATCAACTAGACCATGGCACTAAGAGCCTCATCCTGAGGAGTGGGTTTGATTTTCTTCTCTCACTCTGGATCCATGGATTAATGAGGAGTGGGTTTGATTTTCTGCTCTCACTCTGGATCCATGGATTAATGAGGAGTGGGTTTGATTTTCTGCTCTCACTCTGGATCCATGGATTAATGAGGAGTGGGTTTGATTTTCTGCTCTCGCTCTGGATCCATGGATTAATGAGGAGTGGGTTTGATTTTCTGCTCTCACTCTGGATCCATGGATTAATGAGGAGTGGGTTTGATTTTCTGCTCCCACATTGGATCCATGGATTAATGAGGAGTGGGTTTGATTTTCTGCTCTCACTCTGGATCCATGGATTAATGAGGAGTGGGTTTGATTTTCTGCTCTCACTCTGGATCCGTGGATTAATGAGGAGTGGGTTTGATTTTCTGCTCTCACTCTGGATCCATGGATTAATGAGGAGTGGGTTTGATTTTCTGCTCTCACTCTGGATCCGTGGATTAATGAGGAGTGGGTTTGATTTTCTGCTTCCACATGGATTAATGAGGAGTGGGTTTGATTTTTCTGCTCCCACATTGCATCCATGGATTAATGAGGAGTGGATTTGATTTTCTGCTCTCACTCTGGATCCATGGATTAATGAGGAGTGGGTTTGATTTTTCTGCTCCCACATTGCATCCATGGATTAATGAGGAGTGGGTTTGATTTTCTGCTCCCACATTGGATCCCTGGATTAATGTGGAGTGAGTTTGATTTTCTGCTTCTGCATGGATTGAGGAGTGGGTTTGATTTTCTGCCCTCACTGGCTCTGTGAATTAATGAGGAGTGGATTTAATTTTCTGCTCCCACATTGCATCCATGGATTAATGAGGAGTGGCTTTGATTTTCTGCTCCCACATTGCATCCATGGATTAATGAGGAGTGGCTTTGATTTGATGCTCCTGCATAGATTAATAAGGAGTGGGTTTGATCTTCTGCTTCTACATAGATTAATGAGAAGTGGATTTGATTTTCTGCTCCCACATGAGATCCATGCATTAATGAGAAGTGGGTTTGATTTTCTGCTCCCACACTGGATCCATGGATTAATGGGGAGTGGGTTTGATTTTCTGCTCTACATGGATTGAGGAGTGGGATTGATTTTCTGCTCTCACTTTGGATCTGTGGATTAATGAGGAGTGGGTTTGATTTCCATCAGTGCCCATTTGAGATGGGGGTGCAGATTGGTGTGTGTGGCTCTGGACTAAGTCTCTTTCCACAGTGTTGTGCCAGCCTCACAGCCATGCTTTTATCACCCTGATGACACCAAGTGTGCTTAGAATGGGCAAAGTGGTTGTGCTGAAGATGAGTTTGAGCCCCAGGAAGAGCTCCCCTTAGTTAAGGAAATGAGTCTCTTGTTTCTGCTCAGCTTGACATTCTCTCTTCTAACACCAACCTGTCTTAGCTTCTTGCTCCTAAATCACCTCCCTAGTTTGGAAGAGGAGATTCCTGTGTTCTGATCCTGTTTCTCCATCTCCATCCTGATACTCAGTTGAACAGATCCCATTTCTCCTTGCAGCTCCTGCTTTAACTCTGCAGTGCCTTGCCAGGAGTGCTGCAGCAGATAAACTGTGTGACACAGCATGGATTTTGTAGCCCATTGGCACAGAATCACAGGGTGGGTTGGGTTGGAAAAGACCTGTGAGACCATCAAGTCCAACCTTCTACCCAACACCACCAGGGTCACTAAACTATGGCCCCAAGTGCCATGGCCACAGGTTTATTGAACTCCTCCAGGGAGTTCACCACCTCCCTAGGCTGCCTCTTCCAATCCTTGACCACTCTGGCAGCAAAGAAATTGTTCCTCATTTCCAACCTAACCCTCCCCTGGCACAATTTCAGGCCATTGCCTCTCCATCTATCCCCTAGGGAGAAGAGTCCAACCTCCACCTCACTGCAGCCTCCTCTCAGGCAGCTGTATGGATCAATGAGCTCTCCTCTCAGCCTCCTCTCTTCAGACTCCCCAGCTCCCTCAGCTGCTCCTCCCCAGCCCTGTTCTCCAGACCCTTCCCCAGCTCTGTTGCCCTTCTCTGAACCTGCTCTAGCCCTCAGTGTCCTTCTTGGAGTGAGGGGAGGGGTCCAAAACTGACCCCAGTATTCAAGATGTGGCCTCACCAGTGCCTCTGACTGGCCAGGGCTGGGTGCTAGGTTGGACTGGATGAGCTTGGAGGTCTCTTCCCACCTGATTGATTCTATGGTTCTATGTGGGCTTGATCCCTGCCTTGGTTGTGCTGTCCCCACACCACTGCCAACACAGGCCAGGATGCATTCCCAGGGTTGTTAGCTCCATCCTTGACCCTCCAAGCAGACAAAATGAGCTTTGAATTCCTGCTTGCTCTACTAGGAGCAGCTTGAAGGTGGTGGTGCTGAAAGGAGTCAGGCAGTAGAGTGAGGGTGAACAAGATGACCCTTAGTCCTTTCCAACCCACACCCTCTGATCATATGACCATGGGACAAACTCCAAAACTCTGCAGCTTCAGAAACTTCCAGACTGTTTTGTGAAGAAGACACCTGCAGGCCCAGTTGATGCTTGACCAAATCCAGGAGAGAGATGACAACCTCGCAAGCCTGGAGCTACACGGGGAGGAAACTTCTTTCCTCCAGCTGTGGCTGCGTTTCAGTGGAGGCAGGAGAAGGGAAATGTGCTTGCAGGGCAAAGCAACCTCCTTGGCTTTGCTTTATTGTTTTGATTTCCAATAAACCAAGCAGTGTTTGGGTGAGACTCCCCCAAAGCTCTGCTGCAGGGGAGGGAGGAGTGAAGCAGGTAGCAGTGACGCAGGTTCTGCACAGTCACGGAGCTGAACCCACCTTAGGCCAACACAGG
This sequence comes from Pogoniulus pusillus, assembly GCF_015220805.1. Taxonomy (NCBI): domain Eukaryota; kingdom Metazoa; phylum Chordata; class Aves; order Piciformes; family Lybiidae; genus Pogoniulus; species Pogoniulus pusillus. The sequence goes on from NC_087273.1 coordinate 7,041,742, forward strand.
GGCTGAAAGGTAGCAGTGTTTTTTTGCCCTCACTCTGTGTTTTTCAGACCAGGCAGCACCTTCTTTATAAAAGCAGGTTTATATCCACTCTCTTAAGAAGTTTAGACTGGAGAGGGCTGTCTCCAGAAGCTGCTCCCCACCTCCTCTCCTTTCCCCTGTGCCCAGCTCCATGTGTTTGTCTTGGCAGGATGTGCTGTCTGCTGGGCTGCTGCTGGGCTGCTAGCTGGAGGGAACACAGAGCTCTTGATGCTGTTCAACAGGGCTGCTATTGAGTGAACTGCAGGAGTAGACCTGGGGGCCACCTGTGATTGTCCAGCAGGGGTAGGGGAAATAAAAATCCAACCAGAAAACAAAGGAGGAATCAGAAGGCTTAAGGAGAAGCAGTTCTGGGCCCTTCTATCTAAGAAAGATGTTGAGGTGCTTGAATGTGTCCAGAGAAGGGCAGCAAGGCTGGGGAGGGGGCTGGAGCACAGCCCTGTGAGGAGAGGCTGAGGGAGCTGGGGGGGTGCAGCCTGCAGAAGAGGAGGCTCAGGGCAGACCTCATTGCTGTCTACAACTGCCTGAAGGGAGGCTGTAGCCAGGTGGGGTTGGCCTCTTCTCCCAGGCAAGCAGCAACAGAACAAGAGGACAGAGTCTCAAGCTGTGACAGAGGAGGTCTGGGCTGGATGTTAGGAGGAAGTTGTTGGCAGAGAGAGTGATTGGCATTGGAATGGGCTGCCCAGGGAGGTGGTGGAGTCACCATCCTGGAGGTGTTTAAAAGGAGGCTGGCTGAGGCACTTAGTGCCATGGGTTAGTTAATTAGATGGGTTAAGTGATAAGTTGGCCTGAAGGATCTCAGAGGTCTTTTCTAACCTGTTTAATTCGGTGACTCTGTGATTTTTCCAGTTTCAGCCCTAGAATGGCCAGAAGAAAGGTTCTGGGAGGCTTTGTGGTGGGTGAAATAAGTGATGCTGCTGAAACCACACGGGCCAGCACCAGCAGCTTGCTTGTTTTCACTTAGCCTGCTCGGAGAATCTGTTGTGAGGCTTTTGGCCACCCAACTTTCTTAGAATCAAAGAATTATTTTGGTTGGGAAAAGACCTCTGAGGTTGTTAAGTCCAACTGTGGCCATTAAACCATGCCCCAGAGCTCTTGTTTTAACTACTCTGGGTATGACAGATCTTTTATGAGACTTTTCTCACCTCACAGAATTGTTTGGCTTGGGAAATCCTTCTAAGATCAACCAGCCCCAATCACCAACCCAGCACCACCATGGCCATCAAACCATCTCCCCAGAGTGCTTGCATGGCAAATCTTTTTATGGGACTTCTATCCCCTGTCTTTAAACTTAGAGTCACAGGTTGGTGTGGGCTGGGAGAGGTCTCCAAGATCACAGAGTCCAACCACTGGCTGAGGCACTTAGTGCCATGGTCTGGTTGATTGGCCAGGGCTGGGTGCTAGGTTGGCCTGGCTGAGCTTGGAGGTCTCTTCCAACCTGCTTGACTCTGCTAAGAGTAAGACATGGTTGATGAGTTCAATAGACCAAGGTCTCAGCACTGTAGAAACCTAGCTTCTACCCAGCTGCTTTCACAGAGGGTTAAGCAGAGGAGTGCTTGGTAGAGGCAGCTGCACGAGTGAAAGATGCTTCATGTCTGGGGACACCACATCCAGTCCCAGGGGGGTTAGAAGGTCAAACACTTCAGAATGTGGGCTAGAGGAGGGCAGTGCAGACTGGCACCCAAAGCTGAGAGCTGTGCTGGAGCAGGAGGTGCTGGGTGGGGTGGGGATGTTCTGTTGTAGGCTTGCTCTGTAAGCTCAGTGTGCTGCAGACCTCCCCAGCCCAAAGCTCTCCCAGCGGCGCCTGGCTCCATAATGGCCACCAGTGTCCCTCTGCCTCCTTGCTCAACAAACCCCCTTCACTCTCTCAGGTTTGAGGGTGGGCTTTGGCATAACACCCCAGAGAATTAAAGGACCTGCCCTAGAAATGGGGCTTTTCACTTCCCAAAATACTCCTGACAATCCCACCCATGCAGGTGACTCCCAGCTTTGGAGTTCGGCGTCTCCGCTCTTCGCGGGCGCTCCACAGTTCTCTGTTGTGCTCTCTCAATGGAGGCTTCTTTCCTCTCCAGCAGCTCATGCCCCATGAATATTTATGTGGGCTCGTGTTCCTCCTGAAGTGGTGTTGATTTTGGCTCAGGAGGTGGTTGCTTACTTTAACCTGCCCTTGGAGGATACCTTCTCAAGGCTTTACACTGTTTGTAGCTCCCCCATTGTTGTCTGCATCTTCTTGCATTAAGGCAAGCGTGGCCAGCAGGTCCTCCTCCCACTTTACTCTGCCCTGGTGAGACCACAGATGGAATGGTTGGCCAGCAACCCAACACCACCATGGCCACTAAACCATGGCTCCAAGTGCCATGGCCACAAGGACACTTCCAGGGATGGGCACTCCACCACCTCCCTGGGCAGCCTCTTCCAATCCCTGACCGCTCTGGCAGCAAAGAAATTGTTTCTCATCTTCAGCCTAACCCTGCCCTGGTGCAGCTTGAGGATAGGCAGAAGAGCTCAACCTCTATCACCTCTGTCTCCTCCTATCACCTGAGGATAGGCAGAAGAGCCCAACCTCTATCACCTCTGTCTCCTTCTGTCACCTGAGGATAGGCAGAAGAGATCAACCTCTGTCTCCTTCTGTCACCTGAGTATAGGCAGAAGAGATCAACCTCTATCTCCTTCTATCACCTGAGGATAGGCAGAAGAGCCCAACCTCTATCATCTCTATCTCCTCCTATCACCTGAGGATAGGCAGAAGAGATCAACCTCTATCTCCTTCTATCACCTGAGGATAGGCAGAAGAGCCCAACCTCTGTCACCTCTATCTCCTTCTGTCACCTGAGGGTAGGCAGAAGAGCCCAACCTCTGTCACCTCTATCTCCTTCTATCACCTGAGGATAGGCAGAAGAGCCCAACCTCTGTCACCTCTATCTCCTTTTATCACCTGAGGATAGGCAGAAGAGCCCAACCTCTGTCACCTCTATCTCCTTCTATCACCTGAGGATAGGCAGAAGAGCCCAACCTCTGTCATCTCTATCTCCTTCTATCACCTGAGGATAGGCAGAAGAGCCCAACCTCTGTCACCTCTATCTCCTTCTATCACCTGAGGATAGGCAGAAGAGCCCAACCTCTATCATCTCTATCTCCTTCTATCACCTGAGGATAGGCAGAAGAGCCCAGCCTCTATCATCTCTATCTCCTCCTATCACCTGAGGATAGGCAGAAGAGATCAACCTCTATCTATCTCCTCCTATCACCTGAGGATAGGCAGAAGAGATCAACCTCTATCTCCTTCTATCACCTGAGGGTAGGCAGAAGAGCCCATCCTCTGTCACCTCTATCTCCTTCTATCACATGAGGACAGGCAGAAGAGATCAACCCCACCTCACTGCAGCCTCCTCTCAGGGAGCTGTAGAGAGCACTGAGCTCTCCCCTCAGCCTCCTCTTCTCTGCACTAAACCCCCCCATCTCCCTCAGCTGCTCCTCCCCAGCCCTGTTCTCCAGACCCTTCCCCAGCTCTGGACCTGCTCCACACAAGGACCCAGCACCTGCTTGTTCCTCTCGTTCCCCCTTCAGTGGGAAAATGCCAGGCTCTTTGTGTTCATGAAGTGTGGAAGCAGGGAATTCAGCCTGGAGATGAAAGCCAAGCTGGGCTCTGCATCCCTGCCTCCTCTGGGCTGCTAAAGAGGAGCCAAACTGCCCCTGCTGGTTCTAAGCCTCATTTTCCAATAGAAAAGGGTTTAAAAAGTCAATATATCTAAAGATTTCTCTGCTGTCCTTCACCCCATGCTTGGTGAGGGAAGGCCTCTGTAGTGATTTTAGCTGCTCTGTGCTGTGTGGCAGGCAGAGCAGGTCAATATTTGTCCCCTTTCCTGCGGGGATGGAGCAAAGCCAAGGGAGAGCATCTCAAAGGGGTGGGCAAAGCCAGCGTCCAAAAGCAGGGGGAATGTGGTCAGGGTGCACAGAGGAGATGCCAAATCACACCTGCCAGTGGGGTCAGGGGGAAAACAGGCTGGAAGGTGTGGGAAGGGTGGGGAACAGAGTGAGCAATGGTGCTGAACAGAGCCCAGGGCTGTTCTAACACAGTGCTCATCTCCCTTCCTCTCTCTCCCCCCTCCCCCCTTTTTGCCCCTCTCCCCCCTCCCCCCTTTTTGCCCCTCTCCCCCCTCCCCCCTTTTTGCCCCCCTCCCCCCCTTTTTGCCCCTCTCCCCCCTCCCCCCTTTTTGCCCCTCTCCCCCCTCCCCCCTTTTTGCCCCTCTCCCCCCTCCCCCCTTTTTGCCCCTCTCCCCCCTCCCCCCTTTTTGCCCCTCTCCCTCCTCCCCCCTTTTTGCCCCTCTCCCCCCTCCCCCCTTTTTGCCCTCTCCCCTCTTTTATCCTCTCTATTCTCTTTATATTTTTATTCTCCTCTTCTCCATTCTCTCTTCTTTTTCCCTTGATCTTTTCCCCTTACTTCCCCACCCTGTGTTGAAACCACCAGGCCAGGTCCTTCATCTCTCAAATGACCTCCTCTCCTTCTTTCTCTCTTCCTGCCCAGGCTGGGATGATAAGAACTGATAAGGATGAATACTTCATTGAGCCTTTGGAAAGGGGGAAGCAAATGGAAGAGGAGAAGGGAAGGATCCACCTGGTGTATAAGAGGTCAGCTGCAGTGCAACACCCTGCTGATACCCTCCCTGATGTCCATGTAGAAGGTACAGTACTTTGTCTTCCTTGCTTGCCACTCTCTTCCTGCCATCCCAAGCCACTGGTGGCTTTTGCCTCTTTTTCTTTTGGCCTTTTTTGTTGTCTGAGCTATTTAAACAAAGAGCTGCATCCAAAGAAGTGTGGCCAGCAGGTGGAGAGAGAGGATTCTGCCCCTCTGCTCTGAGGAGACCTCAATTCCACTGCTGCATCCAGCTCTGGAGCCCCTGCTGCAAGAAGGACATGGATCTGGTGGAAGGGGTCCAGAGGAGGGTCATGAAAATGATCAGGGGGCTGGAGCAGCCCTGCTGTGAGCACAGGCTGAGGGAACTGGGGTTGTGCAGCTCCAGGGAGCCCTCAGAGCAGCCTGCCAGTACCTGAATGGGGCTACAGGAAGGCTGCAGAGGGACTGTGTGCAAAGGTCTGCAGGGACAGGACAAGGGCAATGGTATGAAGTGGGAGAAGAGGAGACTGAGATTGGATGTGAGGGGAAAGTTCTGCACCAGGAAGGTGCTGGAACATTGCAACAGGTTGCCCAGAGCAAGGGAGGTTATTCTGCCCCTGTGTTCAGCACTGCTCAGGCCACACCTTGAGTGCTGTGTCCAGTTCTGGGCTCCTCAATTCAAGAGAGATGTTGAGGTGCTGGAAGGTGTCCAGAGAAGGGCAACAAAGCAGGTGAGGGGCCTGGAGCACAGCCCTGTGAGGAGAGGCTGAGGGAGCTGGGGGTGTGCAGCCTGCAGAAGAGGAGGCTCAGGGCAGAGCTCATTGCTGTCTGCAACTACCTGCAGGGAGGCTGTAGCCAGGTGGGGTTGGGCTCTGCTGCCAGGCAAGCAGCAAGAGAAGAAGGGGACACAGTGTGAAGTTGTGGCAGGGGAGGTCTAGGCTGGATGTTAGGAGGAAGTTGTTGTCAGAGAGAGTGATTGGCATTGGAATGGGCTGCCCAGGGAGGTGGTGGAGTTGCTGTGCCTGGAGGTGTTGAAGCCAAGCCTGGCTGAGGCACTTAGTGCCATGGTCTGGTTGACTGGATAGGGCTGGGTGCTAGGTTGGACTGGATGAGCTTGGAGGTCTCTTCCAACCTGCTTGATTCTCTGATTAAGGCTCTCTTGTCCATACAACTTCTGTTTAAAGTTTTGAGGCCTTTTTCTTTCTGAGGAACATCTAAATTGTGCCACTGACTGATTCTCTCCTCCTCTTTCTGCTGCTGCTTGCAGTTTGGAAGGCAGGGTCTGGCCTGAGATGGCAGGACGTGTCCTCAGATCCCAGGATTCCCCTCTCTCTCGAGGAGAGTGTGCTTGGACCATCTGAGCATGATCATCCTGGAGCTTAATCCCTTTGCTTGCACAATTTTTAGCCTCCTTTGACTATTACACAAGCCCTCAGAAGCCAACCTGTGACAGAGTGAAGGCTGAGGGTTTTGACACTGTGGGCTGAGGATGAAAGAGCAGCTCCACTCCCCTTCCATGCTCTGCCCTTGCTTGCAACATCTCTCAGCTTCTCAGATTTCTCTTTGGACTTGCTGCTGAAGCTCTGAGAAGAGCAGAGGCAGCTGCACACAACACAGAGAGCTACAATTAGGTGCAAGTTTTAAACAAAGACACAGATAGCTGAAATTAGAATCATAGAATCAGGCAGGGATGAAAAGGACTACAAGGAGCAGCCAGTTTCAACTCCTCTGCCATGCCCAGGGACACCCTACCCTAGAGCAGGCTGCACACAGCCTCAGCCAGCTTGGCCTGAAACACCTCCAGCCATGGGGCCTCAACCACCTCCCTGGGCAACCCATTCCAGCCTCTCACCACTCTCCTGCTCAACAACTTCCTCCTCACCTCCACTCTGACTCTCCCCACCTCCAGCTTTGCTCCATTCCCCCCAGTCCTGTCACTCCCTGACAGCCTCAAAAGTCCCTCCCCAGCTTTTTTGTAGCCCCCTTCAGATCCTGGAAGGCCACAAGAAGGTCACCTGGGAGCCTCCTCTGCTCCAGCCTGCACCGCCCCAACTCTTTCAGTCTGTGCTCACAGCAGAGCTGCTGCAGCCTCTGAGCATCCTCCTGGCCCTGCTCTGGACACACTCCAGCATCTCCACATCCCTCTTGTCCCAGGGGCTCCAGAGCTGGATGCAAGTTTTAAATATAGAGGAACCTCTGGGACCCCTGCTGCCAAAGGTGCTTGGTTTTGGTATCCTAACAAGGTGTCTGCTGCTCTCCCATGGAGGCATCTTCCCCAAGGCTCTGCTTCTGTAGATAATTAGGTTGCCCAGGAGGTGTTAAAGGCCAAGCTGGAGCTGGCCAGAGAGGTGGTGGAGTCACCCACCCTGGGTGGGTTTTAGGGTCATTTGGATGCCTCATTAACCCCAAGCAGCACCACAGGCTGGGGACAGAGTGGCTGGAGAGTGGCCAGGCAGAAAGGGACCTGGTGGTACTGGCAGAGAGTAGCTGAAGATGAGGCAGCAGATTGCCCAGGTGGCCAAGAGAGCCAATGGCATCCTGGCCAGCATCAGGAGCAGTGTGGCCAGCAGGACAAGGGAGGTTATTCTGTCCCTGTGCTCAGCACTGCTCAGGCCACACCTTGAGTGCTGTGTCCAGTCTGGGCTCCTCAGTTCAAGAGAGATGTTGAGGTGCTGGAAGGTGTCCAGAGAAGGGCAATGAAGCTGTGAGGGGCCTGGAGCAGAGCTCTGTGAGGAGAGGCTGAGGGAGCTGGGGGTGTGCAGCCTGCAGAAGAGGAGGCTCAGGGCAGAGCTCATTGCTGTCTACAGCTACCTGCAGGGAGGCTGTAGCCAGGTGGGGTTGGACTCTTCTGCCAGGCAAGCAGCAAGAGAAGAAGGGGACAGAGTCTCAAGCTGTGCCAGGGGAGGTCTAGGCTGGATGTTAGGAGGAAGTTGTTGGCAGAGAGAGTGATTGGCATTGGAATGGGCTGCCCAGGGAGGTGGTGGAGTCTCTGTGCCTGGAGATGTTGAAGCCAAGCCTGGCTGAGGCACTTAGTGCCATGGTCTGGTTGGTTGGCCAGGGCTGGCTGAGCTTGGAGGTCTCTTCCAACCTGCTTGGATATGATTCTTAGGGCTGTGGTTTAAGGTGAATCTTGTAGAGCAGGGTTATAGGTTGGACTTGGTGATCCTGAGGGGCTTTTCCAGTTCTGTGCTTCTGCTTGAGGGCTTGAGCAAAGTGGTCTAGTGCAAGGTGTCCCTGCCTGTGGCAGGATCTAGATGATCTTTGAGGTCCTTTCCAACCCATTCCATCAATCTGTCTGCAGTTTCCTTCTGGCAGTGCAGTAAGGACTTGCAGTGTGTAGATGATGAGAAGGTGATGGTCTGTGAATCCTCTGGTCAGGTATAGTCTGGGAGCCCCAGCACAGAGCAGGGTGATGTGTAGAGCTCCTCAGAGGTGCATGATTGCCTCCTAACAGCTTTTCCACATCAGCTTGGCCTGGGGTGACACTGCAAGCTCAGCTTCCCCAGTGATTCAGGTCTTGGTCCTGAAGGCACCAAGCATTTGTGTGCTCACCTCGGGCTTGTTACTCCCAAATAACAGCTGCTCAAGAACAAGACAGAGGTCTTCTGAAGGGCAGAAAGAATCAAAGATCAAAAGGCTGTATCTTGAGTTGGAAGGGTCTGGAGGGCAGGAAGGAGGTGAAAAAAGAAGGAGAATGGATGAGGCTGTCCCATTAAAACATCATTGATATGGAGCTTTAAGATTTTATCACCCAAACAGCTTTCCACTTGGGAAGGGAAAGAAAGGCTGAGCTGGAAGGATTTGAAGGTCTGCTGATGATATCATCCTGTCTGGATGGGATGAAAAGAATCTGCTCTGCTTTTGCTAATGAGCTGCCAAACAGCACCAGGTTGCCTGATCATTAACCTTAGTCCTTGAAAGCCTGGGAGAAACAATGGGAAATGTGGAGCTGAGAGGCCAAGCTGCACCCTGGAGACCTTCTTTGCAAGTTCTGCTGAGTCAGGCTCAGGAGTGTGGTGAGATAAAGCCCCAACTGCGTTGCTCAGGGATGTGAAAGCCTGATCCCAGGGCAGCAGAGCCGCTGGGAAGACTCAGCTTGAGGTCAGTGGGCTGATGAGGCAGGGTTTGGATCATGCTCTGCTTGAGCTGATGACAGAGTTTGGTTTGTCTGTCCTCCCTGCTCTCTCATTTCTGCTTTCTCTCCATGTGGTGGGATGATGACAGAGTGAGCTCCAGCTTGGAGGGTCCACAGCCTGTTCATGCACTCAGCCTTCTCCTCTTTTATCTTCTCTCCACATGGTGGTATGGTTTTAAGTGACAGCTGCTTCCCCCTAGAGAGAGCACTTCAGATTCAAGCCTCTTTCTTTCTAATTACTTCCTAGCAGTGGGAAAGGAGGAGCAGGAGCCTTTATCTCCCAGCTTCCTTTCAGGCTTCTCATTTTCCCCAAAGAACCCAAGTGCTTCTGTGCCTGATGGGGTTGCCATGGCGCTGGCTTCCAGTGTCTTTGTCCCAGGTGGGAAACATGTAGGAGGAAGAAATGATTTGGGAATTGCTCCTGGTTGCCTGGGAATGAAAGCCTGGAGCAGAAGGTAGAAGAATGGGAAGATTTTTTTGCCTGCTTTGGAGACCTCCCTCAGCACTTCCCCAGGCACTTCAGGGTTTCTTGGAGATGTGGTCGTGGCCAGGAGGTGTCTGAACTCTTTCTCAGCAGAGTTTCTCATGACCTGTGCTCTGATGGAGGGTGGTTTAGATACTGCACATGACTCATCCTGCCTTGTGAAGCAGCTCCTTTTCTCCCTCTGAAATGGAAATCTGATAGGGTTCCTTGAGGTTCTCAGTGGAATATTTCTTGGTGGTGTGTTAGGTTTTCTCTTACCCTGCTCTGGCAGGGAGGTTGGACTCGATGATCTCCTTGGGTGCCTTCCAACCCCTAACATACTGTGATCTTTTGAGGTCACTTCCAGCCCCTGTCATTCTGTGGTTCTCTTGGTCTTCAGGGTAACAGCTTGCTGAATGCAAGGAAAGGTGGGCAGCAAGGGACTTTTCCAACAGGAACAGCATGATGAGAAGGAACTGATGCTGGATGTGCTTGCAATACACAGAGGGAAATGAGAAGAGAGCTAAGGAGGAGGAGAAGTGGAAGGAAAAGCAGTAAGACCACCATCAACGACTTGTTCATCACCTACTTCTACATCTCTGAGTGCAGTGCAGTGCAGTGACAGCCCTCTGCCAGGGCTGGGGTTTGTGTCTACACCACAGCAGTGTGCCCTCAGCCTGCTCAGGAATAAGCTGCACCAGGTGGAACCTCCCATGCTTGGCTGTCAGCTTGGAATCGAGAGGTTAGCATCAGGCATAGGTGGGTGAGCTGTTGGGCTCTACAGAGCCACTCTTGGTCTGATCTCAAGCCAGAATGTTTCCTGGTGAGCATAGCCCAGGACTCAGAATCACAGGATGTCAGGGGTTGGAAGGGACCCAAAGAGATCATCGAGTCCAACCCCCCTCTAGAATTGTCAGGGCTGGAAGGGACTTCAAAGATCATCCAGATCCAACCCCCTGCCATGGGCAGGGGCACCTCACACTAGATCAGGTTGCTTAGAGCCCCATCTAGCCTGGCCTTAAACACCTCCAGGGATGAGGCTTCCACCACCTCTCTGGGCAACCTGTTCCAGTGTCTCATCCTCCCCACAGTGCAGAACTTCTTCCTAACATCCAATCTGAATCTACCCACTTGCAGTTTTGCCCCATTCCCTCCAGTCCTATCACTACCTGATGTCTCCATCATGTATTGTACTGAGGGCTGGCCCATGAAGGGCTTTTAAATCAGCTCTCCTTGTCCTCCAAGGTCAGAGCTGGGCTTGGCCCATTTGTCCTCAGGTGGAGTTTGGGGTTCATCTTGTCCCTGGGTATTGCCTTGGGTTTAGTCTTGTCTCTCCTGCCTTTTTGTGTCACCAGGGATGCACAGGCAGGCTGGAAAGGTGGGTGGGCAGGTGGCTCAGGGAGGTGTCTCTCCTTTGTGTCACATATTTGTACCAAGGTGGTGGGCAGTGAGTGCAGCAGTGTGTGGCCAGAGCTCTGTGCTGAATGCTGGGGTCCTCTCCTGTGTGCAGATGGTTACAGGCAGCTTCCAAAACCAGTCCCATTCTTCCCTTAGATCAGCATCAGCAAGTTGAGGGACATGATCTGGATGAGGGGATCGAGTCCAGCATCAGTAAGTTTGCAGATGACACCAAGCTAGAAGCAGCTCTGGAGCTGCTGGAGGGTAGGAGAGCCCTGCAGAGGGACCTGGCCAGGCTGGATGTGTGGGCAGAGGCCAATGGGATGAGATTGAACAAGGCCAAGTGCAGGGTTCTGCACTTTGGCCAGAACAACCCCAAGCAGCACTGCAGGCTGGGGACAGAGTGGCTGAGAGCAGCCAGACAGAAAGGGAGCTGGGGGTACTGGTAGAGAGCAGATGAAGGTGAGGCAGCAGTGTGCCCAGGTGGGCAGGAGACCAAATGGCATCCTGGGCTGGCTCAGGAGCAGTGTGGCCAGCGGGACAAGGGAGGTTCTTCTGCCCCTGTGCTCAGCACTGCTCAGGCCACAGCTTGAGTGCTGTGTCCAATTCTGGACTCCTCCATTCAAGAGAGATGTTGAGGTGCTGGAAGGTGTCCAGAGAAGGGCAGCAAGGCTGGTGAGGGGCCTGGAGCAGAGCCCTGTGAGGAGAGGCTGAGGGAGCTGGGGGTGTGCAGCCTGCAGAAGAGGAGGCTCAGGGCAGAGCTCATTGCTGTCTACAACTACCTGCAGGGAGGCTGTAGCCAGGTGGGGTTGGTCTCTTCTGCCAGGCAAGCAGCACCAGAAGAAGGGGACACAGTGTGAAGTTGTGGCAGGGGAGGTCTAGGCTGGATGTTAGGAGGAAGTTGTTGGCAGAGAGAGTGATTGACATTGGAATGGGCTGCCCAGGGAGGTGGTGGAGTTGCAGTCCCTGGAGGTGTTGAAGCCAAGCCTGGCTGAGGCACTTAGTGCCATGGTCTGGTTGCTTGGCCAGGGCTGGGTGCTAGGTTGGCCTGGCTGAGCTTGGAGCTCTCTTCCCACCTGGCTGATTTTGTGACATCCAGGTGCTTGTCTGTAGGCTGTGAGTTAGGTCCTGTCACACAACCTCAGAATGGTTTGGTGCAGAAGAGACCTTTAGAGGTGATGTGGTCATAGAATTAACCAGGCTGGAAAAGGCCTTTGAGGTCCAACCTGTTACCTAACACCTTCTAATTAACTACACCATGGCACCAAGTGCCTCCAATACCTCTGCCACCTTGGACACCTCTGTTCCCTTTGGTCCACTTCTCTGCTTGGCCTCTGTGGCTCCATCTTTCATAGAGTCAATGCACCACAGTGACTTAGCAGTGGTGTCTTTGCTGTTTCCAAGGGTGGAGATCCCCCAACCTCTTTGGGCTCTTCTTCTAGTCTCTGATGACCCTCATTAGGGTGTTTGCTCCCCGTTTATCTAGTTGGAATTTCCCCTTGTTCCACTTGATGTCCACCAATGAACACTGCCTACTCTGAGATGCTGGTGAGTAAAATAAACCCCCAGACCACAGAGCTGAGGAAAAGGCTCCTCAGGTTTTCTTAAGAAAGAAGGAAATCTGAGCAGGAATGGATCCAAAAAGTTCTAGAAGGTGACTGATGCATCCTGTGTGTGTTTGGGGGTGTGGGGGTTGTGCTCACCTCCTGATGATGGCAGTGGGGACATGCATCTGCTTAAGTCATCTTCAGTTCTTGGCAATAACAAAGGAAAATGATGCTGAAACTAAAGCAAGGCTGAAGGTCTGATTCCAACTGCAGGCACCCCAAGCCAGAGCAGTAAAACACACAGAAACCTGTCTGACAGGAGGGTGGAACAAATGGAGAACAGAGCACAACATGCAGCTTGCAGCTTCCCAGTGAAAAAAAACACCTCCTCATGCCCCAGAATTATCTGGGAGGGAGAAAACTGTCAGGAAAGAGTGCTGATTCCTAGCATCCTAGAATGGGCTTGGCTTGGAAGGGACCTTCAAGATCATCCAGTTCCAAACCCCCTGCCACAGGCAGGGACACCTCTCAACCAGCCCAGGTTGCTCAAGGCTTCATCCAGCCTGGCCCAGGACACCTCTAGGGGAGGAGGCATCCAGAGGCTCCCTGGGCAACCTGTGCCTGTGTCTCCCTACCCTTATGCTTGCTCTGTAAGCTGTGCCCATGTGAAGGGAGCCTGTGGTGTTAGCAGCTGATGTTCTTAAAGTCATCTCCTAAGAGCTGAAGACATGCTGAGGTCAGGACCACTCTTTGTTGCCTTGTATGTCTAACCTAATGGGCAATTCCAGTGTCATGTCTGAGAGAAACATCCCAGGGGAACCACTCTTGTCTCTGATGGAGAAGGAGAACACTTCCTTTTGGCAAGGACACCTTCCACTTGCCCAGGTGGCTCGAGGCCATGGTGGTGTCTCTGTGGTGTGGATGCTCAGCAGGGTCACCCAAGGCAGGAACACATCCAGCTGAGTCTGGAGAGTCTCCAGAGAAGGAGACTCCACCACCTCTCTGGGTAGCCTGCACCAGGGCTCCAACCCCCTTACTTTAAAGAAGTTCCTCCTCATGTTTAGCTGGGACCTCTGATGGTCCAGTTTGTACTCATTGCCCCTTGCCCCATCACTGGGCACCACTGAACAAAGCCTGGTCCCATCTTCTCAACACCCACCCTTGAAGTATTGATAAGCATTGATGAGATCCTACTCAGGCTGTTCTTCTCCAGACTCAGAGAACTGGATTTGTTTGGTGTGCAGAAGAGGAGGCTGAGGAGAGGACCTCATTGCTCTCCACAGCTCCCTGAAAGGAGGTTGCAGTGAGGTGGGGTTGGCCTCTTCTGCCTAATCTCTGGTGACAGAATGAGAGGCAATGGCCTGAAACTGTGCCAAGGGAAGGTTAGGTTGGAGATGAGGAACAATTTCTTTGCTGCAAGAGTGGTCAGGGATTGGAAGAGGCTGCCCTGGGAGGTGGTGGAGTCCCACATGTCTTTGCTTTAAGAGTGGTCAGGGAGGTGTTGGAGTTCTCCATCTCTGGAGGTGTGCACGAAATGTGTGGCCATGGCACCTGGGGCCATAGTTTAGTGGCCATGGTTGGACTGGATGATCTGGGAAGGCTTTTGCAACCCAAACCATTCTGTGGCTCTGTGATTAAAGATTCAGGCATTGAGAGAGGCTGCCCAGGGAGGTGGTGGAGTCCCCATCCCTGGAGGTGTGCATGAAATGTGTGGCCATGGCACCTGGGGCCATAGTTTAGTGGCCGTGGTTGGACTGGATGATCTTGGAAGGCTCTTCCAACCCAAACCATTCTGTGGCTCTGTGACTAAAGAAGCTTTGAAGCTGGCTGGGTGAGGCAGCAGTGAAAGCAGGGGAACACAGGTTGGTGGGACCCAGTGGTGTGCTCAGGGCTGATCTTTTTGCCAGCTCCATCCAGCCTTCAACCTTGCCCTTCCTCACGCTGCTATAAAGCAGAGGAGGAACCAAGAGGGAGATGCTGACTGGAAGCAGAGGAGAGCTGCCTGGTGGAGATGAACTCATGAGAACCAGAGGTCAGGAGCAGGAGGAAATGAATCCTCCCACAGCTGGCTGGGGTAGGCTGCTGCTTGGTTATGTGTTTCACATCTGCATCACACAGAGCTGGGACGGAAATGGGATGCTGTGAATGCACCCAGGGCCTCCCTGGAAGGGGAGAAAAAAGAAACCCCAACAACCCACCTCATTTTTTCAGTCAGTCTGCAGTCCTCCAGCTGACCTTCTTGGCCTGTCCTGGCTGGGAACATGAAGGAAGTTTGTGTCATAGCACAAAAGGGTGATTTTCAGCCTGTTGCTGGATGTTCTCCTGCTGAATTTTAGGTGATTTGGGTCTTTATCCCAAAGGTGGGGGAAGCTCACCTTGGTTTAAGTGGGTCTGTAGGGTTCGAGAAAGCTGGGAATAGGCAAGGATCCAAATGGAGGGGGAAGGGGACAGCTGAGTTCAGTTTGTGCTTCTGGAGGTGGTGTCCTCAGCTCTGTTTTGTCACAGGGAAGAATCACAGGACAGAAAGGTAGAGGTTGGAAGGGACCTCTGGAGATCATCCAGTCCAATCCACCTGCCGAGGCAGGGGCACCTAGAGAAGGTCACACAGGAACACATCCAGGTGGCTTTGGAATGTCTTCAGAGATGGAGACTCCACCACCTCTCTGGGCAGCCTGCTCCTGGGCTCCAGCACCTTTCAGTTACAGAAGTTCCTCCTCACGTTTAGATGGAACTTCTGATGGGCAAGTTTGTGCCTGCTACTCCTTGTCCTGTCACTAAACAAAGCCTGGTCCCATCCTCCTGACACCCACCCTTGAAGCATTGATCAGCATGGATGAGAACCCCCTCAGGCTGCTGCTCTTCACCCTATACAGCTCCAATCCTCTCAGTCTGTCCCCATCACAGAGCTGTTCCTGTAGCCCTTTGTAAAAGGGAAATTCATAGATTCACAAAGTGGTTTGGGTTTGGAAGGGACCTTCAAGATCATCCAGTTCCAACCCCCTGCCATGGGGCAGGGACACCTCCCACTAGCCCAAGTTGCTCAAGGTCTCATCCAACCTGGCCTTGGACACCTTCAGGGAGGGTTCATCCAGAGCCTCCCTAGGCAACCTATCTGCTGCTGGGTGCTTTGAACAAGTGATTTGCATGCTTGCAGTGGTTGCCTGGCAGGTTGAGTGCTCTGTTGGTGGCCAGGGCCATTGCTTTTATCCTCCTGAGATGCTGAGGAGTAAACTACTGCTGGGCAGAATCAGAGAGTGCCTGCAGATGACTAACAGGAGAACTTCATCCTCGCTCTTAGCTCTGCTCCCTGGGGACTGAGTTTCTTCATCTCTATTTCTGGGTTACAAAAGTGCATAAATCCTTCCAAAGGGTAGTAGTAAAAACCACTCTGGAGTAACAGCATGGCCCAGCTGTTGTTTGCTCTGCAAACAGCAGGGTTCTGCCAGAGTGCTTGGCCTAGTAATTCTTTGGAGTGGCCTCAGGACGTGGGATAAGACGGGCAAGATGGTTGGGATGCTGGAGGTTATTAGATGACACACAGGAGGCTGAGTGTGCAGTTTGGGTTGGTGTCTGAGGGAAGCTGCCTTCTCCTGACCTGTGGGAAAGCTGGGTTAGGCTGTCAAACACCATGTGGTTTGGGAAGGAAGCCCAGCCAGTGAGGAAGAGCTTTGCTGGCTCTGACCTTTAGTTGTGGCCAAGGGAAGCTCGGTGAAGTGTGGCTCAGATCCCTCTCAGAATCACAGAACACTTCAGGTTGGAAGGGATCTTCAAAGGTCATCTTGGCCAAGCAGCAGGGACACCTCTAGCTAGAGCAGGTTGCTCAAGGTCACATCAGATCTGATCTTGAATGTCTTCAGGGCTGGAGCCTCAACCACATCTCAGGGCAACCTGTTCCAGTATTTCCCCACCCTCATGGTGCAGAACTTCCTCCTGATGTCCAAGCTAAATCTCTCCTGCTCCAGTTTCAAACCACTGCCCCTCATCCTGTCCCCACAGGCCCTTCTCACCAGTCCCTCCCCAGCCTTCTTGGAGCCCACTTCAGATATTGAAATGCAGCTCTAAGGTGTCCCTGGAGCCTTCTCTTCTCCAGGCTGAACAGCCCCAGCTCTCTCAGCCTGTCTCCACAGGGGAGGTTCTCCAGCCCTCTGATCATCTTGTTGGCCTCCTTTGCATCTTCTCCAGACTCTGCAGAAGTCTCTGTTGCTCAGTTTCCACCAGGAGCCTTGTGTATGGAATCATAGAATCAACCAGGTGGGAAGAGACCTCCAAGCTCAGCCAGGCCAACCTAGCATCCAGCCCTGGCCAATCAACCAGACCATGGCACTAAGTGCCCCAGCCAGGCTTGGCTTCAACACCTCCAGGGACAGCAGCTCCACCACCTCCCTGGGCAGCCCATTCCAATGCCAATCACTCTCTCTGCCAACAACTTCCTCCTACCACCCAGCCTAGACCTGCCCTGGCACAACTTGAGGCTGTGTCCCCTTCTTCTGTTGCTGCTTGCCTGGCAGAAGAGCCCAACCCCACCTGGCTACAGCCTCTCTTCTGCTCCATATCTCAGCTAGAACAAACTTGTTCTTTCTCCTGTTCCTCTTATTCTTCTTCCCCTGCGGTCTGTGTTAGGGTCCCAGAGCACTGGAACAGGCTCCCCAGAGAGGTTGTGGGGTCTCCTTCTCTGGAGCCTTCCAAGGCCTGTGTGGATGTGTTCCTCTGTGCTCTGTGTCAGCTGGTATTGTCCTGCTGTGGCAGGGGGGGGTTGGGCTCGATGGTCTCCTTGGGTCCCTCCCAACCCCTAGCATCCTGTGAGCCTGTGATCCTGTTCCAGTCTCACACCTTGTTTTCTCCTGGCAAATGTCTTCTCTTTCTCTTTGCCCCCTCCCTGGAGGCGTGCAAAGCCAGCTTGAATGAAGCTTTGAGCAACCCATGCTAGTGGGAGCTGCCCCTGCCCATGGCAGAGGGCTCAGAACTGGATGATCTTAAAGGTTCCTTCCAACCCAAACCATTCCCTGAAGAGAAATCCCACTTCACCAAAAAGAATTCCTCAGCTCACTTTAAAAGTACTCAGATTTAACCCACACTCAGCCAGCATCCAGGACCCAAATCAGTCCATTTTGCTAACTCCTGTTGAAGACTTTCTCTTTAAACTTCACCACTGGGCTCTGCTCAGCTTCTTCCACAGCCAAAGAGGTGATGGTTTGTTTCTTTTCACTTCTGATCACAAGTGGATATGCAAACAGATTCATTTCAGCCTCTGCTTTGCCATTTTAATGGTGTTGCTCAATTTGCCTCCACGGGCTTGAGCCCTGATTTATTTCAAGTCCTTTTCTCTTAATCAGCCTGCAGAGGTTTCCCTGCCAAAAATAAGTAACAGCATCTCTGCACTTCCAGCACTTGCAGGCTTCTGATGCCCACAGCTTTTACTGTTGCAAGATAGAAGAATCACAGAATGCTTTGGGTCTCCTGTTAGTTATCAGCTGCTCTTCAACAGGGAGCAACAAGGATGCTGAGGGAAGTTGTGGATGTCCCCTCCCTGGAGGGCTTTAAGGCCAGGTTGGATGAGGCTTTGAGCACTCTGGGCTAGTGGGGGGTGACCATGCTCATGGCAAGGGGTTGGATCTGAATGATCTTTAAGGTCCCTTCCAACTCACCTCATTTTGTGTGTCTCTGAATTGAAAGGCTCTGAGTGAGCAGCAGATCACATAATGACACAGGATGTTTAGGTGGCTGCACTGGAGTTAGGTCCTGCCCTTCTCAGGCTGGCACCAACCTCACTGGAGTTAGGTCCTGCCCTCCTCAGACTGGCACCAGCTGCACTGGAGTTAGGTCCTGACCTCCTTAGACTGGTACCAGCTGCACTGGAGTTAGGTCCTGCCCTCCTCAGACTGGTACCAGCTGCACTGGAGTTAGGTCCTGACCTCTTTAGACTTACACCAACCTCACTGGGGTTAGGTCCTGACCTCCTTAGACCTACACCAACTCCCTGCAGTCCTGTCCTGCCTTCCTCAGCCCTGCTTGCTTTGCTTTCCCTTCCAACATGCTTTGTGTTGCAGCTGCCCAGACAGACACATCATGCAGATTTCTTTTGTTACAGCTGAACTTTTCCACATTGCTTGGAAGAAAACCCCAGAAGCCCAAGCCCATGACAATGAAATCCATCTGGGCATCCCTTCCCCTCTCTGCTTGGAAACATCTGCCTTGTGATTAGGAGCATCTTAGCAGCACTGCAACCAGCAGATGCCTGCTCTGTCTGTCTCCAGGCTGACTGACAGTTGCTGGTAGGGCAAGAGATTCCACAGGCAGCAACAGCTTCACTTCTTGACCAGGCTCTCCACCAGCACACAGTTAGGAAGCTGGAATGTTTGTGAAGGGGGAACCTGGAGGAGGGGGGGGGCAGCGATGGAGCAAAGCCTGCGGCACCTCCTTTGGGTCAGTCGTGCTCTGGCTGTAGGATTTAGGGAGCTGAGTGCTTGTGTGCTTGAGCCTGTGCCATGCAGGTTGGTTCACAGCTGCTTGTCAGATGCAATGCTCCTTGGAAGGTCAGAGAGTCCCAGAATGCCAGGTTGGAAGGGACCCCAGGGATCATCTGGTCCAAGCTTTCTGGGTCACAGTCCAGGTGCAGTGAGCTGGCCCAGCAGGCTGAGGCTGAAAACTGACCAGTGCAGAGTTCTCCACTGCTCTCCCCTGGCAGGTGATTCCAGTGTTTGATTGTGCTCATGGGGAAGTCTAGGCTGGATGTTAGGAGGAAGTTGTTGGCAGAGTGATTGGCATTGGAATGGGCTGCCCAGGGAGGTGGTGGAGTCGCTGTGCCTGGAGGTGTTGAAGCCAAGCCTGGCTGAGGCACTCAGTGCCATGGTCTGGTTGCTTGGCCAGGGCTGGGTGCTAGTTTGGCTTGGCTGAGCTTGGAGGTCTCTTCCAACCTGCTTTATTCTATGATTCTGAGTTCTTCTGGAGTCCAGTGGGGATCTCCCCAGCAGTGACTTGTGCCCATCACCCCTTCTCTTCTCCGTGGGACTCTTTGTATCCTCCTGCTCATCACCCTTTCTCTACTGCCCCATGGTGCTAAGGTCTCCCTTCAGCCTTCTCTCCTCAAGGCTGAATAGACCCAGCTCTCAGCCTTGTCCTCACAGGGCAGCTTTGCCAGTCCTCTGCTCACCACCACCACCCTTCCAACCCCACCCATTCTCTAGTTCTGTAATCTTCAACTAGATCAGCTTGCTCAGGGCCCCACCTTGACAGGCTCTGCTCACTTGCTCCCTGGGATAGGACAAGGTGGTGGAGTTGCTGTCCCTGGAGATGTTGAAGCAAAGCTTGGCTGAGGCACTTAGTGCCATGGTCTGGTTGACTGGCCAGGGCTGGGTGCTAGGTTGGCCTGGCTGAGCTTGGAGGTCTCTTCCAACCTGGTTGATTCTATGATGAAAAAAGACTGAGAGGAATTTGGGCTGTTTAGTCTGGAAGAGAGCATCCTGAGGCTCTTCCAACCTGGTTGATTCAATGACTCTAAGGAGCAATGGGTGTAAGCTGCAGCACAGGAGGCTCCACCTCAACACAAGGGGGAACTTCTCTACTGTGAGGGTCACAGAGCACTGAAACAGGCTCCCCAGAGAGGTTGTGGAGTCTTTGCAGCCCTGTCAGGATGCATTCCTGTGTGACCTGAGCTAGATTGTATGGTCCTGCTCTGGCAAGGGGGTTGGACTCGATGAGAGGCTGAGGGAGCTGGGGGTGTGCAGCCTGCAGAAGAGGAGGCTCAGGGCAGACCTCATTGCTGCCTACAGCTCCCTGAAGGGAGGCTGTAGCCAGGTGGGGTTGGGCTCTGCTGCCAGGCAAGCAGCAACAGAACAAGGGGACACAGTGTGAAGTTGTGGCAGGGGAGGTCTAGGCTGGGTGTTAGGAGGAAGTTGTTGTCAGAGAGAGTGATTGGCATTGGAATGGGCTGCCCAGGGAGGTGTTGGAGTTGCTGTCTCTGGAGGTGATGAAGCCAAGCCTGGCTGAGACACTGAATGCCATGGTGTGGTTGCTTGGCCAGGATGCTAGGTTGGCCTGGCTGAGCTTGGAGGTCTCTTCCCACCTGCTTCATTCTATGATTCTAAGTTCTCTTTGGGTCCCTTCCAACCCCTGACATCCTGTGAGCCTTCAGCACCTACAGGGATGGGTTTGTTTTCAGCAGCTTGAAGCTCCCCAGGTTCCCAGGCAGGCTCTGCCTCTCTGATGGCTATGAGCTGCCTTGGAGCTTTGCTTTGCCAGCTCAGGAACAGAAGGAACTTCTTTTCTTTGCCTTTTTTCCTTTTGCTGCAGTTGTTTTATGGAAGCTGTTTGTTGTTGGAAGCCCAGAGCTCGTTTGTGCAGCTCAGCATGTTCTGGTGGTGCTTTCCACCCCCTCCCTCTTTTGATGTGGTGTCAGAGGAGGACAGCTCTGTACATACTTTCCTCCTTATCTTGGATGCTGCTGTTGGTCCTTGTGCTGTTTGGAAATAGCTTGGGTCTGGAGATGTTTGTTGCTCTTGGAATGCTGACCTCCAGCGTGTCCGTGGACGAAAAGCAGGACCTGAGCTCAGCAGCATTCACCCAGAGTTCAGAGTTGGAGCTTTCCCTTCATCTCTGCACCAGTGGAATCTGGAGACGTGGCTGAGATTCCCTGTGGCAGGAGAGAGGTTGTCCCCTGAGATTAAGGCCTTGGTGCCTCTGTACCCTCACTGGTATTTGCTGTCAGGCTCCTTCCGTGCTTCTGCTCTGTCTGCTGCTTCTGCAGCCTCACCAGGGAGAAAAGAAGGCTCTGAGGAGACCTTAGAGCAGCCTCCCAGTACCTCAGAGGGGCTGCAGGGGAGCTGGGGATGGACTTTTGGCAAGGAATGGGAGTGAGGTCTTTCTTCAACCAAAACAGTTTGGTTCCAGCTCAATCTGCACAGATAAATCAGTGTTGGGGGAGGTTAAGCTCCAGCACCTCAAAGGGGCTCCAGGAGAGCTGGGGAGGGACTTCTGACAAGGGATGGGAGTGACAGGATGAGAGGCAACAGCTTTGAGCTGGGAGAGGGGAGATTGAGAGTGGAGATGAGGAAGAAAGTCTTGAGAGTGAGGATGGGGAGACACTGGCACAGGTTGCCCAGGGAGGTTGTGGATGTCCCCTCTCTGGAGGTGTTCAAGGCCAGGTTGAATGAGGCCTTGGGCAAGCTGGGCTGGTGGAAGGTGTCCCTGCCCATGGCAGAGAGGTTGGAACTGGGTGATCTTGAAGGTCCCTTCCAGCTCAAACCATTATAGGATCCCATGATCATCTCAAACAGCTCTTCTCCTAGCTTCACTGCTTTCTTTTACATCACCACCACTGCCATCCTCCCTTGGGGATCCTGGCCAATGCCACCACAACCAGCAAAGCTGAGCCCAGGGCAGAGCTAAGCTCAGCTTTGTGTTAGTTAGGGACTGAATCCAAGCTGAGGTCTGCAGCTTTGGGTTATTGTTGATAGATCTTTTAGGGACAGGACAAGAGGAGACAGCCTCCAGTTGTGCCAGGAGAGGTTCAGGTT
This sequence comes from Pogoniulus pusillus, assembly GCF_015220805.1. NCBI lineage: Eukaryota > Metazoa > Chordata > Aves > Piciformes > Lybiidae > Pogoniulus > Pogoniulus pusillus. The sequence goes on from NC_087273.1 coordinate 7,063,448, forward strand.
GGAGATTAGGAACAACTTCTTCCCAGCAAGGGTCCTCAGGCACTGGAACAGGCTGCCCAAGGTGGTGGTGGAGTCCCCATCCCTGGAGGGCTGTCAGAGGCATGGATGTGGCTCAGTGGCAGTGGCTTAGCAGCAGTGCTGGGGTTGTGAGCTGTGGGTGGGTGTTTAGAATGGGCTGCCCAGGGAGGTGCTGGAGTCCCCATCCCTGGAGGGCTGTCAGAGGCATGGATGTGGCACTGAGGGATGTGGCTCAGTGGCAGTGGCTTAGCAGCAGTGCTGGAGTTGTGAGCCCTGGGTGGGTGGTTGGAATGGGCTGCCCAGGTTGGTGCTGGAGTCCCCATCCCTGGAGGGGTGTCAGAGGTGTGGATGTGGCACTGAGGGATGTGGCTCAGTGGCAGTGGCTTAGCAGCAGTGCTGGGGTTGTGAGCCCTGGGTGTGTGGTTGGAATGGGCTGCCCAGGTTGGTGCTGGAGTCTCCATCCCTGGAGGGGTGTCAGAGGTGTGGATGTGGCACTGAGGGATGTGGCTCAGTGGCAGTGGCTTAGCAGCAGTGCTGGGGTTGTGAGCTCTGGGTGTGTGGTTGGGCTTGATGACCTCAAAGATCTCTTCCAACCACAACAGTTGTGTGATTCCATGTTTCTTGTCCTCCACTGGGTGCTTTCCTCCCCCTTTTCACCCTCCCCCATCTCCCCAGAGCCTACACCTCAGGCTGTTTCCCCTCCAGCACTGGAATCCACCTTTGTTTGAGGAGGCCTGTCTTTGTTCATCCTATTTATGGCTCCATTGTATATTCCATGGAAAAAATTCTTCCTAAACCTTCTCCCATCCCCAGTTATTCTTTTTTCCATGACTGTTATTTTCTCACCATCTCTGTTAGCTTTCCACCAGCCTGGAGGGCTCATTAAAGCACACAGGGCAGGAAATGGAGAGAGGCACAAGAATGGGACCCTGCTTGCCAAAGAGGGAAAGTTGGCAACTTCTCCTCCAACAGGGAAATTCCTTGGCTGCCAGGAGCACCTTCATAGAGAGACTGAGCTAGTGGAGAGGCCCAAAATCCCACTTGGAAAGTCATCCCACAGTTACATGGCAGTTAGGATGCTCATAGAATCAACCAGGTTGGAAGAGACCTCCAAGCTCAGCCAGGCCAACCTAGCACCCAGCCCTATCCAGTCAACCAGACCATGGCACTAAGTGCCTCAGCCAGGCTTTTCTTGAAGACCTCCATGGACAACAACTCCACCACCTCCCTGGGCAGCCCATTCCAATGCCAATCACTCTCTCTGCCAACAACTTCCTCCTAACATCCAGCCTAGACCTCCCCTGCCACAACTTCACACTGTGTGCCCTTGTTCTATTGCTGGTTGCCTGGCAGAAGAGCCCAACCCCACCTGGCTACAGCCTCCCTTCAGGTAGCTGTAGACAACAATGAGCTCTGCCCTGAGCCTCCTCTTCTGCAGGCTGCACACCCCCAGCTCCCTCAGCCTCTCCTCACAGGGCTGTGCTCCAGGCCCCTCACCAGCTTCATTGCCCTTCTCTGGACACCTTCCAGCACCTCAACATCTCTCTTGAATTGAGGAGCCCAGAACTGGACACAGCACTCAAGGTGTGGCCTGAGCAGTGCTGAGCACAGGGGCAGAGGAACCTCCCTTGTCCTGCTGGCCACACTGCTCCTGAGCCAGCCCAGGATGCCATTGGCTCATCTTTAGCCTACTCTCTATCAGTACCCCCAGGGCCCTCTCTGCCTGGCTGCTCTCAGCCACTCTGTCCCCAGCCTGTAGCGCTGCTTGGGGTTGTTGTGGCCAAAGTGCAGAACTCTGCACTTGGCCTTGTTCAATCTCATCCCATTGGCCTCTGCCCACCCATCCAGCCTGGCCAGGTCCCTCTGCAGGGCTCTCCTACCTTCCTACAGCTCCACACCTGCTCCTAGCTTGGTGTCATCTGCAAACTTGGTGATGGGGAGGTTCTAGCAATAATGCTCCAAGGTTGGTCCTCAGTTTGATTGGAACCTTGGAAATTTCTGGCTTGGTCAGATCAATCTGTGGAGGTGAGCAGGGACCTCTTGGAATCATCTATTCCAGTGCCCCCCTGCTAAAGAGGTCACCCACAGCAGGTTGAGCAGGATCACAATGACCAGGTGGGTTTGGAATCTCTCCAGGGAAGAAGACTGGCAGTGGTTTTAAGCTGGGAGAGGGCAGATTGGGAGTGGAGATGAGGAAGAAAGTCTTGAGAGTGAGGAAGGGGAGACACTGGCACAGTTTGCCTAGGGAGGTTGTGGCTGCCCCCTCCCTGGAGGTGTTCAAGGCCAGGTTGAATGAGGCCTTGAGTAAGCTGGGCTGGTGGGAGGTGTCCCTGGGTCAGGTGGAACCCAGATGTACAGATGTGCACACCAGGGCAGCAAGGAAAGAACTGAGGAACTGCTCTGAGGAGCTGCTGGAGAGCAGCCCTGAGGAAAAGGACTTCAGGGGGCTGTTGGATGACAAGCTCAGCATGAGCCAGCAGTGTGCACTTGCAGCCCAGAAAGCCAAGCAGAGCCTGGGCTGCAGCAGCAGAAGTGTGGCCAGCAGGGCCAGGGAGGGGATTCTGCCCCTCTGCTCTGCTGAGACCCCACCTGGAGTACTGCATCCAGGTCTGGAGCCCCTGGGACAAGAGGGATGTGGAGATGCTGGAGTGTGTCCAGAGCAGGGCCAGGAGGATGCTCAGAGGGCTGCAGCAGCTCTGCTGTGAGCACAGACTGAAAGAGCTGGGGCTGTGCAGTCTGCAGAAGAGGAGGCTCCCAGGTGACCTTCTTGTGGCCTTCCAGGATCTGAAGGGGGCTACAAAAAGGCTGGGGAGGGACTTTGTAGGCTCTCAGGGAGTGCCAGGACTGGGGGGAATGGAGCAAAGCTGGAGGTGGGGAGATTGAGGCTGGATTACCTGATGGAACAGGCTGCTGAAGGCCATGAACACCTCCAGGGAGGGAGCATCCACCACCTCCCTGGGCAGCCTGTTCCCATGCTTGCCCATCCTCCCTGTAGAGACTCCATCTGAGGAGCAGCCTGGCAGCTGCCAGCAGGACTTTGCCAAGCTCCTCCTCGCTTGCCATCTGTTGGGGTGCAGGTGTGGAGCTGGGAGCTCTGTGCCCCTCAGCAGCCTGTCATGCATGCAAGCTTTTATCTGAACCCAGGTGCCTGCTGATGCTCTTGGGCAGTTGGTGGCTTGGGCTGGAGGAGCCCAGCCATGGCTGCAGGTGTGAGGGCTCATCAGAGGGCCAGCCCCCAAAAAACAGCTGTTGGGCTTTGTCTTGTCAGAAGGTTGGAATCCACTTAGTGCCAACTGAACAATTAAGGACAATTAATGCTTTCAGCTACATTAAGGAGTAGCTCCTTAGTAAGACAGTGGAAGGAAGTGACCTATTGCCCAGCACCCCCTGATCTGTGACTCAGGCTGGGCTTGGGAGGGTGTTTGAAGTCCTCTTTGTTTTGGTAACGTGGGCTGCAGAAAGATCCTGCCACTTTTTTTTCCCTCCACCTCCCCCAGCTTTACATACTGAGTTATTCCTTTTATGTCCCTGAGTCCTGGGAATTCCATTCTGCTGCCTCCTCTGAGTGCTCAGCTCTGCATGAGCCACCCCAACAGCTGGGGCTGCTCTTGCTGGAGCACTGCCTGGGCTTTGCTCTGTGCTGGTGGCCATGGGAGGAAAGCAGCTTGGAAGCCCAGAATGAGAGCTCTCCTCTGGGAAAAAAACACTCCCTGGGGGTAAAGCAGCCACAGAGAGCTTTGGGAGGTCAATGCTGGGGTGACTTTTGGACCCCTCATTCCAAGAAGGACATTGAAGGGCTGGAGAGTGTCCAGAGAAGGACAACCAAGGTGGGGAAGGGTCTGGAGAACAGGGCTGGGGAGGAGCAGCTGAGGGAGCTGAGGTTGGTTAGTGTGGAGAAGAAGAGGCTGAGGGGAGAGCTCAGTGCTCTCTACAGCTCATTGAAAGGAGGCTGAAGGGAGGTGGGGGTTGGGTTCTTCTCATTAGTCTCAGGTGATAGAAGGAAAGGAAATGACCTGAAATTGTGTCAGGGGAGGGTTAGGTTGGAGATGAGGAACAATTTCTTTACTGCCAGAGTGGTCAGGGATCGGAAGAGGCTGCCCAGGGAGGTGGTGGAGTCCCCATCCCTGCAGGTATCCAAGAAAGGTGTGGCCATGGCACTTGGAGGCCACAGCTTAGTGGCCATGGTGGTACTGGGTTGAAGGTTGGCCTGGATGATGTCAGAGGTCTCTGCTAGCTGAAGCAGTTCTCTGGTTCTCTGCAGCTGACTGGGGAGGCAGGTGGCACTCAGCTGTGGCCTGGAGCTCTCCCAGCTCAGCTGCATCCTTTTCCCTTTCTCCTGCTCCCTTAGGAATGGAGCTGAATACTTCCCACCCAAAATAAGCCTACATCAGGTGTGTCTGAGCAGCCAAGCACGTTTGCCCAGGGATGTGGTTGAAGCCCTGTCCCTGGGGACAGTCAAGGTCAACCCTGATGTGGCCTTGGGCAGCTTGCTCTAGCTGGAGATGTCCCTGCTGCCTGCAGGGGCTTTTTTTTGTCCTCTGCAGAGCTGGCCCAAGGTGAGAGACTTATTTGTAGGTCAACCCTTAAATTGCAAGTTGGTGGCACACAGAAATCCTTCCTCAGGACCTGCCCAGCTCCACACCTTCCACCACCAGGGCTCCTTTGTGCCCTGCCTGCTTGCAGCAAGGCTGTGAATTGCTCCCTGCTGCAGCAGCAGGGCAGCTCGCAGTGCCTTGCTGTCCTGATGTCTGTCTGGGCACTGCAGGAGGCTCTGCAGGCTCTCAGGGGCTTAGGGCAGATAAAGCATGGCTGGAGCCTAATTGCTGGTGACAGGGAGGCTGGCTGATGGCCCTGGCTGGGTGTGGAGATGGAGATGAGTGCAAGCTCCTACTGGTAGACCTTTCCTGCCCTGCTAACAGGTCCCACAGGCTTAGAAACAAATTCACAGCACTTAAAACTGAGCAGCTGTGGC